>NC_000079.6:118209212-118533379 GCF_000001635.26 Mus musculus
AAGCTGTTTCATATTTAAAATATGGTAAAACCATAGCATGAATGGGACAATGGAGAATGTTTGAGATGGGCTCACATGACAGAAGATGAGTAAGTCATAAAAATGGAAAAAAATTCAAAATTGGGAGCTTGAGATGTCATTAAGTGGCCTTTTATGGGGGTAAGATTGGAATATATGTTTAATGTTAGAGTACACACTCATCAAGAGCAATAATAGAAAAACTTATGGAATTTCAGGTTCTAGTAACCTGAACATAAAGTAAAATGATCAATGGAGTGATATTTAGTATAATATGTTACGGAAAAAAACTGTAAAGTTGAAGAAAACAGACAATGATTTCCAATCTCATTATCCTAATGTATATTCTGTTAAGTTTCGCGTGATTGTGTCATAAGGAATGATCTTTAGGTAAAATAATCAAGGACCACATAAAGTTAAAATTTATGAATCTGCCTAAAGAAACAAACACTTTAAAAACACTGCAGCCAGCTCATTAAAATAATGAAGGGCAATTTAGTTTGCATGAAAGAATGCCTGGTTGCTTTGCAGTTTCTCTTTGCATCCCTGCCCTTGTGGAGATGTCCTTTCGTTCCTCCTGGGCTATTTGGGCAGTTTCTTCTGTTCAAAATGCACATTGCATAACTAATTTCATGATTATATTCTGTGCCCTTTATGGTCCTTTCTGCATAGGTAATCAGGGTTTTATGTGTAGATGGTATAATTCAACAGCTAGCATATTCATTTCTGAAATATGAAATCTGTCTAGAGGTGTGATTATCTACCAATATTTTATTCTTTTTTGCTTACAAAATATTTAACAATACATAAAAATCAACATGAATAAGCCATCAAAGAAGCATGAGCATTTAACGACCACATTATTTTTATTTTGTTAATTTTAGAGGAGGAATTTCACGTCTTTGTCTAAGGAAACTACTACCTGGCATTATTTCTGACCTGAAGACAGAAGTTGCTCTATCTCTCAAAGTGTATACATCTTTGTTATATTTACTCATATCGGTATTTAATCTTTATTTAATGAGTGTGTTTTGGTAAGATTTTGAATGTTTTTCCATTTCGACAATTCAAACTCCTTCAACATTTTCAAACAAGTCTCTTCATCCACTTTTACAGAGTATTAGGCAAAAAAAAAAATCCATGACTTGTGTTAAAAATATCTGTGTATAAAAAGAGATATACTGTGATGCAAATTATTCTCAGCATGCATGATGGAAACACCATAATTTATTTCATTTTGGAAAACCTATAGCAGAAAATAAATGCTTCACAAAAGCACAGCGAATACAGCTTCAGTCAAAGTTCATATTTAAAGCCCTAAGACTTGTCCCCAATATTCATCCCTATGAATATATTCATAAAGAAGAAGATATTTGAATGTGATACTGTCAATCTTGAAGTTCTGGTGTGAAGAGCAACAGTTCATAGTTATTCTTCGTAATGAAAAAAAAGTTTGTTTTAATCATAAAGCAAAGGTAGAAGCAATCTATATATTCTAATATTAAAAGATAGTGGTTGTCTACGTTGCAAAGGCATAAACCTTTAATTAAAATATCTTCATTTTGAAGAGAAAGGCAATAAGGAAAATAATCCTGAGTTACATACTAAAATTACGGGGAAAACAACAGACAGCTTGTGACAGGAAGTACTGTTCTTTTAAGTGCAAGTGAACCATTGTCTATTCACACTTTATACATGATATCGCATTTCTTCATACTCAAAATTATAATTTAATAACTTTTAAAAGATACCACCTATGCCTAGCTTGGTCATATCTACTAGTGTTCCTCCACCAACCTAGTTACCAGTGGTTGTTCAACTAATAGAACAAACTTATAAGTCACTGTTTTTCAACCTTTTGAACACTGTGACCCTTTAATATAGTTCCTCATATTATTGTGACCTCCAACCATAAAATTGCTTCCATTGTTGCTTCATAACTGGTTTTGCTACTTTTATATATTGTAATATAAATATTTGTGGTTTTCAGTGGTCTTAGGCAACCTCTCAAAAGGTCATGGCCCACAGGTTGAGAACCACTGTTTTTTTTAATTACATATTTTCTTCATTTACATTTCAAATGCTATCCTGAAAGTCCCCTATACCCTCCCTCTGCCCTGCTCCCCAACCCACCCACTCCTGCTTGACATTCCCCTGTTGAGAACCACTGTTAAAAGGAAAGACATTTGAAAAATAATGGAAATATATTATTGTCTGTGACTGTAAGATTTACTAAGACTTTGTTTTAACAGACTATACCTGTAAGACATTTGTATGTGAATGATTTTGCTTGCGTCACCGGTTACTCATTCCACAGAGGACTGCTGGCAGTTGCCTGATGGACATTACTCAGTCCATGTCTCTGCCTCTCATTTGCCCCCTAGTTTTCTGTTTAGTGTAAATTAAAATAGAAAGCCACAGAAGATCAAGGACAGATGATACCATTGCTCACATCTAGGGTGAAAATGAACATGCTATGTATCCAGTATCATTATCTTTGCTTTGCTACAGTCACAAAAATGAAGATTATACATTTATTTAACAAGGGCTTTGTGAGAATAATAATGGAATATGCTAAAATTAAAAGTCATTTGTTAGGGCTAAAGTCATGATAGACTATCCAGTACAAAGCATCCATTTTACAATATCCACTATGAAATTTATTCCTTACTATATTGAAAGAGAATTCTTTCATACACACATATATGTGCCTTAGCAACAGAGCTAATGATGACCTAAGTAAAAAGTAGAGGAAGCTGATTATGAAGTATACATTTTAACATATAAATGCTCAGAAATGGTTATCCTAGAAAAATAATAAAATAGCCATGCACTTGCAAATAGAATCCTCCTGAACAGAGAAATGTAATTACAAATCATGAGATTTGGGGTACACTGGTAACTCAAACAACAAAGTAACATATGTGCTGTGATTTTTCCATCCTGGATAGCATGGTTGTTGCTGAGTTGCTTTTTGATTGGCAGTGAGTTCAGTGAACAAAACAAGTAGGTTGCTTTGTTCCATAGCACTCTTCCCTACAGTTAGTGTTGCAGACCGTAATTACTACATTGTGAGATCAGCAGATAGAGCCCACAACAAAGGATGATAGGTAACACTCATGTGCTGTTTACTCTGTTTTCTACATGTGACTTAAGACAAAAAACCATTTTAGGTTGATAGATTTGTGGATGTTAAACATTACTTGAGATTTTCTATATCAGCAAAGACAACCAAATTGAAATGCCTGGGGCAGGAGGTGGTAGGCTGTAAAACATAACTAAAATGATTCAATAAACACATGAAGAATTCTGCTTGCTTTACATTGACACAAGAAATGAATAATAGCATCACAAGTATAAGATAGAAATCAATACATCATCAACCAAGAAATTAACTAGTTAGAAACCAGGTATGGTGCTCCATGACTTCTATATAAGCACTCAGATGGAGAACCAGGCAGCCCACTATTAGGTTGATACTAGGCTGGTATACATAGTGGACTCCAGGTCACAAAAAACTACATAGTGATATCCTACCTCAAAATACAGCAATGACACACAAAGAAAGAAAGAAAGAAAGAAAGAAAGAAAGAAAGAAAGAAAGAAAGAAAGAAAGAAAGAAAGAAAGAAAGAAAGAAGGGAGGGAAGGAGGGAGGGAGGGAGGCAGGGAGAAAGGAAGGAAGGAAGGAAGGAAGGAAGGAAGGAAGGAAGGAAGGAAGGAAGGAAGGAAGGAAGGAAGGGAGAAAGACAAAATTTTTTAAAAAGTCAAGATAAATGAAGGAAGAAAAAAAGAAGTTAACTTGTTAGAGTTGAGTATTCCTTTTTCTTTTTCTGTGGATTTGAAGGACTTCAGACTATGTAGCATGGGCTGCCTTTCCATTGGTGATCTGTCTGCTTCAGTCTTTAGAGTGCATGCTACATCTTGACTTAAGCAACTTGGGTAAAAAAGGCTTTATTTCACTCAAATTTCCATATAACAGTTCATTATCAAAAGCAGGGAGGGCATGAATTCAAATAAGGTAGGAACCTGGAGGCAGGAACAAATACAGACTCCATGGAGAGGAGCCACTTATTGGATTGCTCCCAATTGCTGGCTCAGCCTGTTTTTTTATAAAACCTAGAACCTCTAGCCCAAGGATGGCACCACCCACAATGGGCTGGGCCCTCCCTAATTAAGAAAGTGCCCAAAGGCTTGCTTGCAGCCTGATTTTATGAAGGCATTTTCTTAACTGAAGTTCTCTCCTTTCAGATGTCATCAGCTAGTGTCAAGTGAAATAAAACAGCCAGGAAAGGCATGCATCATCATGCCCAACTAAATTTCTTACTTTCAATAATAGGATTACACGAAATAAATGAGGAAACAGAAGAGTTGAAGGGTCATATGGCAGCTGAATTAAACTCATGTGCATTAAACACTGTAATCAGCAACAGTTGGATACTTATTTATTTTCAAGTGTTCATAGGCAAAGGAAGTTTGATAAAATTTAATAGTATTAACACCATATAAAGTATGGCAGCTAAACACAGTGGAGTAGAATTAGCCACCATTTTAAGCAGAAAATCTGAAAAATTAGCATATATATGGAAATGAAATGAGATTTCCTATAAACAAAATAATATTCATGAGATCATTTGGGAAATGCCTCAAGATAAAATAAAAATGAAAACACAAGGTGTACTAATCTAGGGGGAATACAGCTGAAACAGTAATGAGATGAAGCTTTAGTTATAAATTTAGATTAAAACCTGTCTCAAATCAACAACTAGATTTACCAGATGGACAAAGCAAAGCAACCAAAACTACATTTGAGACAAAACAAAGTCGAAAAATGTTTAAGATTTGTGAAGAAGTGAAACAGGCCATTAAAAACCCAGAGTGAAGTATTAAGTCACTAATGTAGGGATCCAGGAGGAAGTCACTGCTTAATAAGGATACAAGAAGAACAACAAATACGCACTACAGAGAACGACATGCTGCTCATCAAGTAGACAGTGAGTATGAAGGGAGGAAGCCTCTGTAGACATGAATTACTGGACAGGGTTAGGAAAAGAAAGGGAGAACTGAGAATTGTTGCAGTTAAAGGTAGAATTAGTAAATTCAAGATTTCCACAGAGGAAAGTATAAACCATGAGGCGTCACTTCATTGTATCAATATTTAAAGAACTCATGTCCACTTCCCCTCATCTCTTACAAAACTGATAATATGTGAGAACATTGTCATCTTAATATTTCTGTATTGTTGCCAAAATACTAGTCAAGAAAAAAAGAAAACTATCTAGATACCAGTGTCATTAATGAATATAGACAAGAACAACTCCAAAAGAAGTTCAACTTAATTAGGCACAATGTAAACAGCACCACAACTCCAAAGAGATTCTTCCAGTAGACACTAGCTTAGTTTAAAATCTGAGAAATCTGTGAATGAAATAGAATAAAGTAAAATTATAGCTTTTCGCTTTTTTTTAAATAAATTCACAAGAAATCCTTTGGAAAAATATTTAAAGTTCTTTCATGATAAAACATCCGATAAACTAAGAAAAGGTAAGATCTTCCTCAGGATCATAAAGTTTTCTCTGAGAACCCCAAGTGAGTATATAGTAGAGAAAGGCTCCGTGCTTTTCTCTAGTCAGAAGAGCAAGAAGAAGACATCCATTCCAGATACTTCCAGTCACCACTGCTGAAGAGATGGTACCCTGAGAAATCAGAACCAAATAAGATCTTCCAAAGGCAAACTAGTACCTAAAGCCATCGAGAATTGCTACACAGAAAAACTATATCTAAAATTAATTATTCTAGCAAGATTGTAGGGTATAAAATCAGGTTAGAAGAATATACTGTATGTTTATGTATCAATAATGATTTAATTCAGAAATGGAATTAAGTGAATAATATTTTTTTTAATTTAATTTTATTTTTATTAGGTATTTTCCTCGTTTACATTTTCAATGCTATCCCAAAAGTCCGACATACCCACCCACCCCCAATCCACTACCCACCCACTCCCCCGTTTTGGCCCTGGGGTTCCCCTGTACAAAAATATTTAAGAACTAGGGAAGCAGATAACCCGGCCTGAACAGGGGCACAAGTCCCTTCTGGTCCACTGAAGCACCAGGGTGCCTTGCCTGCGGAGTCTCCAGACACCAGCAAGGACCCACACAGGATCACCCAGGGGATCCTAAGACCTCTGGTGAGTGGAACACAGCTTCTGCTCCAACCCAATCTCGAGGGACCTGAGACTGCATTAACTAGGGAAGCAGATAACCCAGCCTGAACAGGGGCACAAGTCCCTTCTGGTCCACTGAAGCACCAGGGTGCCTTGCCTGCGGAGTCTCCAGACACCAGCAAGGACCCACACAGGATCACCCAGGGGATCCTAAGACCTCTGGTGAGTGGAACACAGCATCCACTCTAATCCAATCACGCAGGATGTGAGACTGCATAACTAGGGAAGCAGATAACCTGGCCTGATCTTTGCACAGGTCCCTTCCGGTCCACTCCAGCACCAGGGTTCTTTGCACGCGGAGTTTCCAGACACCCCCAAGGTCCTCACAGGACCCTCCACGGGATCTTAAGACCTTTGGAAAGTAGAACACAAACTCTGCCAGGAGGCAGGTTCGAGCACCAGATATCTGGGCACCTTCCATGAAAGAAGAGAGCTTGTCTGCAGAGAATACTCTGACCACTGAAGCTAAGGAGAGAGCTAGTCTCCCAGGTCTGCTGATAGAGGCTAACAGAGTCATCTGAGGAACAAGCTCTAAACAGAGACAACTATAACAACTAGCTTCAGAGATTACCAGATGGCAAAAGGCAAACGTAAGAATCCTACTAACAGAAATCAAGACCACTCACCATCATCAGAACGCAGCACTCCTACCCCACCTAGTCCTGGGCACCCCAACACACCCGAAAAGCAAGACCCGGATTTAAAAGCATATCTCATGGTGATGGTAGAGGACATCAAGAATGACTTTAATAACTCACTTAAAGAAATACAGGAGAACACAGCTAAAAAGGTAGAAGACCTTAAAGACAAAACACAAAAATTCCTTAAAGAATTACAGGAAAACACGACCAAAAAGGTAGTAGAATTGAATAAAACCATCCAAGACATAAAAAGGGAAGTAGACACAATAAAGAAAACCCAAAGTGAGGCAAGGCTGGAGATAGAAAGCCTAGGAAAGAAATCTGGAACCATAGATGCCAGCATCAGCAACAGAATACAAGACATGGAAGAGAGAATCTCAGGTGCAGAAGATTCCATAAAGAACATCGGTACAACAATCAAAGATAATACAAAACGCAAAAAGATCCTAACTCAAAACATCCAGAAAATCCAGGACACAATGAGAAGACCAAACCTACAGATAATAGGAGTTGATGAGAATGAAGATTTTCAACTTAAAGGGCCGGCAAATATCTTCAACAAAATTATAGAAGAAAACTTCCCAAAACTAAAGAATGACATGCCCATGAACATACAAGAAGCCTACAGAACTCCAAATAGGCTGGACCAGAAAAGAAATTCTTCGTGACACATAATAATCAGAACAACAAATGCACTAAATAAAGAAAGAATACTAAAAACAGTAAGGGAGAAAGGTCAAGTAACTATAAAGGCAGGTCTATCAGACTTACACCAGACTTTTCACCAGAGACTATGAAAGCCAGAAGAGCCTGGACAGATGTTATACAGACACTAAGAGAACACAAATGCCGGCCCAGGCTACTATACCCGGCCAAACTCTCAATTACCATAGATGGAGAAACCAAAGTATTCCACGACAAATCCAAATTCACACAATATCTTTCCACGAACCCAGCACTTCAAAGGATAATAACAGGAAAAAAACCAATACAAGGACAGAAATCACACCCTAGAAAAAGCAAGAAAGTAATCCCTCAACAAACCAAAAAGAATACAGCCACAAGAACAGAATGCCAACTCTAACAACAAAAATAAAAGGAAACAACAATTACTTTTCTTTAATATCTCTTAATATCAATGGACTCAATTCCCCAATAAAAAGACATAGACTAACAGACTGGCTACACAAACAGGACCAACATTCTGCTGCTTACAGGAAACCCATCTCAGGGAAAAACAAAGACACTACCTCAGAGTGAAAGACAGGAAAACAATTTTCCAAGCAAATGGTCTGAAGAAACAGGCTGGAGTAGCTATTCTAATATGGAATAAAATCGACTTCCAACCCAGAGTTATCAAAACAGACAAGGAGGGACACTTCATACTCATCAAAGATAAAATCCTCCAAGAGGAACACTCAATTCTGAATATCTATGGTCCAAATGCAAGGGCACCACATTCATTAAAGACACTTTAGTAAAGCTCAAAGCACACACTGCACCTCACACAATAATAGTGGGAGACTTCAACACACCACTTTCATCAATGGACAGATTGTTGAAACAGAAACTAAACAGGGACACAGTGAAACTAACAGAAGTTATGAAACAAATGGACTTAACAGATATCTACAGAACATTTTATCCTAAAACAAAAGGATATGCCTTCTTCTCAGCACCTCACGGGACCTTCTCCAAAATTGACCATATAATTGGTCACAAAACAGGCCTCAACAGATACAAAAATATTGAAATTGTCCCATGCATCCTATCAGATGACTATGGACTAAGGCTGATCTTCAATAACAACATAAATAATAGAAAGCCAACATTCACATGGAAACAGAACAACACTCTTCTCAAGATACCTTGGTCAAGGAAGGAATAAAGAAAGAAATTAAGGACTTTTTGGAGTTTAATGAAAATGAAGCCACAACATACCCAAAACTATGGGACAAAATGAAAGCATTTCTAAGAGGGAAACTCATAGCTCTGAGTGCCTCCAAAAAGAAACTGGAGAGAGCACACACTAGCCGCTTGACCACACATCAAAATGCTTGAGAAAAAAATGAAACAAATTCACCCAAGAGGAGTAGAAGGCAAGAAATAATCAAACTCATGGGCAAAATCAACCAAGTGGAAACAAGAAGAATTATTCAAAGAATTAACCAAACAATGAGTTGGTTCTTTGAGAATAACAACAAGATAGATAAACCCTTAGCTAGACTCACTAGAGGGCACAGGGACAACATCCTAATTAACAAAATCGGAAATGAAAAGGGAGACATAACAACAGATCCTGAAAAATCCAAAACACCATCAGATCCTTCTACCAAAGGCTATACTCAACAAAACTGGAAAACCTGGATGAAATGGACAAATTTCTAGACAGATACCAGGTACCAAAGTTAAATCAGGATGAAGTTAATGATCTAAACAGTCCCATATCCCCTAAAGAAATAGAAGCAGTCATTAATAGTCTCCCAGCCAAAAAAAGCCCAGGACCAGATGGGTTTAGTGCCGAGTTCTATCAGACTTTCAAAGATCTAATTCCAGTTCTGCACAAACTATTCCACAAAATAGAAGTAGAAGGTACTCTACCCAACTCATTCTGTGAAGCCACAATTACTCTGATACCTAAACCACAGAAAGATCCAACAAAGATAGAGAACTTCAGACCAATTTCCCTTATGAATATCGATGCAAAAATACTCAATAAAATTCTTGCTAACCGAATCCAAGAACACATTAAAGCAATCATCCATCCTGACCAAGTAGGTTTTATTCCAGGGATGCAGGGATGGTTTAATATATGGAAATCCATCAACGTAATCTATTATATAAACAAACTCAAAGACAAAAACCACATGATCATCTCGTTAGATGCAGAAAAAGCATTTGACAAGATCCAACACCCATTCATGATAAAAGTCTTGGAAGATCAGGAATTCAAGGCCCATACATGAACATGATAAAAGCAATCTACAGCAAACCAGTAGCCAAAATCAAAGTAAATGGTGAGAAGCTTGAAGCAATCCCACAAAAATCAGGGACTAGACAAGGCTGCCCACTTTCTCCCTACCTCTTCAACATAGTACTTGAAGTCCTAGCCAGAGCAATTAGACAACAAAAGGAGATCAAGGGGATACAAATTGGAAAAGATGGAGTCAAAATATCACTTTTTGTAGATGATATGATAGTATATATAAGTGACCTTAAAAATTCCACCAGAGAACTCCTAAACCTGATAAACAGCTTCGGTGAAGTAGCTGGATATAAAATTAACTCAAACAAGTCAATGGCCTTTCTCTACACAAAGAATAAACAGGCTGAGAAAGAAATAAGAGAAACAACACCCTTCTCAATAGTCACAAATAATATAAAATATCTTGGCGTGACTCTAACTAAGGAAGTGAAAGATCTGTATGTTAAGAACTTCCAGTTTCTGAAGAAAAAAATTAAAGAAGATCTCCGAAGATGGAAAGATCTCCCTTGCTCATGGATTGGCAGGATCAACATGTAAAAATGGCTATCTTGCCAAAAGCAATCTACAGATTCAATGCAATCCCCATCAAAATTCCAACTCAATTCTTCAACGAATTAGAAAGAGCAATCTGCAAACTCATCTGGAATAACAAAAAACCTAGGATAGCAAAAGCTCTTCTCAAGGATAAAAATACCTCTGGTGGAATCACCATGCCTGACCTAAAGCTTTACTACAGAGCAATTGTTATAAAAACTGCATGGTACTGGTATAGTGACAGACAAGTAGAGCAATGGAATAGAATTGAAGACCCAGAAATGAACCCACACACCTATGATCACTTGATCTTCGACAAGGGAGCTAAAACCATCCAGTGGAAGAAAGACAGCATTTTCAACAAATGGTGCTGGCACAATTGGTTGTTATCATGTAGAAGAATTCGAATTGATCCATTTCTATCTCTTTGTACTAAGGTCAAATCTAAGTGGATCAAGGAACTCCACATAAAACCAGAGACACTGAAACTTATAGAGGAGAAAGTGGGGAAAAGCCTCGAAGATATGGGCACAGGGGGAAAATTCCTGAATAGAACAGCAATGGCTTGTGCTGTAAGATCGAGAATTGACAAATGGGACCTCATAAAACTGCAAAGCTTCTTTAAGGTAAAAGACACCCTAAATAAGACAAAAAGGCCACCAACAGATTGGGAAAGTATCTTTACCTATCCTAAATCAGATAAGGGACTAATATCCAATATATATAAAGAACTCAAGAAGGTGGACTCCAGAAAATCAAATAACCCCATGAAAAAATGGGACTCAGATCTGAACAAAGAATTCTCACCTGAGGAATACCGAATGGCTGAGAAGCACCTGAAAAGATGCTCAGCATCTTTAATCATCAGAGAAATGCAAATCAAAACAACCCTGAGATTCCATCTCACACCAGTCAAAATGGCTAAGATCAAAAATTCAGGTGACAGCAGATGCTGGCAAGGATGTGGAGAAAGAGGAACACTTCTTCATTGTTGGTGGGATTGCAAGCTTGTACAACCACTCTGGAAATCAGTCTGGCAGTTCCTCAGAAAATTGGTCATAGTACTACTGGAGGATCCCGCAATTCCTCTCCTGGGCATATATCCAGAAGATGTGCCAACCGGTAAGACAGACACATGCTCCACTATGTTCATAGCAGCCTTATTTATAATAGCCAGAACCTGGAAAGAACCCAGATGCTCCTCAACAGAGGAATGGATACAGAAAATGTGGTACATCTACACAATGGAGTACTACTCAGCTATTAAAAAGAATGAATTTATGAAATTCCTAGGCAAATGGATGGACCTGGAGGACATCATCCTGAGTGAGGTAACACAATCACAAAAGAACTCAAATGATATGTACTTACTGATAAGTGGATATTAGCCCACAAACTTAGAATACCTGAGATATAAGATACAATTTTCAAAACACATGAAACTGAAGAAGAATGAAGACCAAAGTGTGGACACTTTGCCCCTTCTTAGAATTAGAAACAATCACCCATGTAAGAAGTTACAGAGACAAAGTTTGGAGCTGAGACAAAAGGATGGACCATCTAGAGACTGCCATTTCCAGGGATCCATCCCATAATTAGCCTCCAAACAATGACACCATTGCATACATTAGCAAGTGTTTGCTGAAAGGACCCTGATATAGTTGTTTCTTGTTAGACTAGCCCGGGGCCTAGCAAACACAGAAGTGGATGCTCACAGTCAGCTATTGGATGGATCATAGGGCCCCCAATGGAGGAGCTGGAGAAAGTAACCAAGGAGCTAAAGAGATCTGCAACCCTGTAGGTGCAACAACATTATGAACTAACCAGTACCCCGGAGCTCTTGACTCTAGCTGCATATGTATCAAAAGATGGCCCAGTCGGCCATCACTGGAAAGAGAGGCCCATTGGACGTGCAAACTTTATATGCCCCAGTACAGGGGAACGCCAGGGTCAAAATGTGGGAATGGGTAGTTAGGGAGTGGGGAGGAGGTTATGGGGAACTTTTGGGATAGCATTGGAAATGTAATTGAGGAAAATACGTAATAAAAAAATATAAGAGAAAAAATATTTAAGATGATAGTCTACAGTAGGTATAGGAGTTATAAATTAAGGGTCAGTGAGATGGCTCAGTGCGTAAAGATACCTGTCACCAAGCTTGACCACTCAAGTCTTATCCTGGGGAACCACAGGCAGAAGCAGACCAGACTTTATAGTAAGTTGTTCTTTGACCTTCACCCTTGCCCTCAATAAATTAGAATGTAGTTAACACATTGAAAGAGTCTTATAGTAAAGATGAGAGGCTATCATTAGAGAAAAACACAGAAAATCTAAGTAAATAAAATAGTATTTCTGATTATATGCAAAGATCAGAAAATTTAGCATTAAGATACTCCCCATATTAAATCACAGTTGTCAAAAATCCCACTAAAGTTTCTTCAGAAACAGGCATGTTGATCTTAAAAATCACATAGAGAAATAAGGAGCTAAAGTGGCTAAGCAAATTTGGGGGAAAAAGAACACACACGAGCAGATAATATAATTTTTAAATTATTAAAATCCATCATTAAAATTGTTTTCAAAACAATAGTTGATGTCTATAATTCTTTCAACTCCTAGACACCAATGTGATGCAGAAAAGTGTGGGGAGCCGCCCTCACATTTGCCATTACAAGATGGCACTGACAGCTGTGTTCTAAGTAGTAAACATAATCTGCACACGTGCAGGGGCAGTTTTCCCGCCATGTGTTCTGCCTTTCTCGTGATGACAACTGGGCCGATGGGCTGCAGCCAATCAGGGAGTAATACGTCCTAGGCGGAGGATAATTCTCCTTAAAAGGGACGGGGTTTTGCCATTCTTTTTCTCTCTCTTGTTCTTGCTTTTTCTCTCTCTTGTTCTTGCTTTTTCTCTCTCTTGTTCTTGCTTTTTCTCTCTCTTGTTCTTGCTTTTTCTCTCTCTTGTTCATGCTTTTTCTCTCTCTTGTTCTTGCTTTTTCTCTCTCTTGCTTTCTTGTTCTTGTTCTTTTTCTCTCTCTGGCTCTCTGGCTCTCTGGCTCTCTGGCTCTCTGGCTCCTGAAGATGTAAGCAATAAAGTTTTGCCGCAGAAGATTCCGGTTTGCTGCGTCTTTCCTGGCCGGTCGCGAGAAAGCGTGTAAGAGAAAAGCTATATGTCCCATGTGCTGATTTCTGATAAGTGCAGGAAGACAGTTCTCTTAACACATTGTACTATGCATCATTGAATACTTCCAGCTACCACAAAATGAAGACAGACTGCTATGGTGGGTAGTTTAAATATGCTTTGCCCAGGGAGTGGCATTAATAGAAATTGTGGCCTTGTTGGAGTAGGAATGTCACTGTGTCTTAAGACCCTCATCCTAGCTGCCTGGAAGTCAGTCTTCTCCTAGCAGCCTTCAGACAGAAATGTAGAACTCTCAGTTCCTACTGCACCATGCCTGCCTGGATGCTGCCATGCTCTGACCTTGATGATAATGGACTGAACCTCTGAACCTGTAAGCAAGCCCAATTAAATGTTGTCCTTATAAGAGTTGCCTTGAACATGGTGTTTGTTCATAGCAGTAAAACCCTAACCAAGAAAATTTCTTACTTCATACCATATCTAATATACCATAAAATCTATAGTTTAATGTGCTCACAGAAATTCATGTACTGGAAATTTAGTTCCCCAATATGAAGCAGTGAGAAGGGCAGCTTCATCAGGTCTCAGAACTATGATCTCATGGTTGGATTGATGTTATTTTTACAAGATAAGTTAGTTATGGAGTTATAACTTCTTGATCACTTATCTTGCCTATGCCCTTCTGCCATGAGATGGATGACACAGCAGAAAATACATTTGCTCAGCAGATGACAACACTCAACCATCAAAATTCCTAGTTTTGAGAATGGTAGGTAACACGCACATTTGTTCACGTTATAAATTACCCAGTATGTGGTAATCTGTGATGGCAATACAGAATGAAGGAAGAAAATTGATTCAAATGTAAGAGTCAAAATTACAATTACTAAACTGCTATAAGAAGCCTAATGTTTATGATCTTTAATTAAAGTGAGCGTCTATATAAAGTACAAAAAGCACAAGAGACAGAAAGGAGGGGTGGACCCTATCAAATTAAAAACCTTGAGCATCAGAATAATAATAACAACATTAAACAAGCTAAAGTGGAAGTAAGGAATCTCACATGAAGAGAAGTACAACCAATTAAGGACTGTCACAAAAGGGAAAACCAGTTTTCCCCAGAGAAGAGTTTCCTAATTGTTTATATAACACCAAGTGGTTATCTCTGAAATCCTCTTCATATAAGCAACACTAAATGGACTCACAAGATATAGTTATGTGTTTATATAAATATGCATGTATATAACAACAATAATAAAAAATAGAAGCCACGAATTTGAACGGGAAGAAGGAAGGGGATGGAAGAATTTAAAGTGTGAAATGGAGAAGTAAATGATATAGCTATACTTTATTTCACTTTTATCCTTTTTAATTAATCATTTTATTCATTTACATTTCAAATTATATCCCCTTTTTTGGTTACCTCTCCACAACCCCCATCCCAATCCCTTTTTCCCCCTCCTTTTGCCTCTATGAGGGTGTTCCTCTATCCACTCACCCACTTCTGCTTCACTGCCCTAGCAGTCCCCTACGCTGAGGCATCAAGTATCTACAGGACCAAGGGCATCCCTTCCCTTTGATGTCAGATAAGGCTATCCTCTGCTGCATATATATCTGGAGACATGGATCCCTCCATGTGTACTCTTTGGTTGATGGTTTAGTCCCGGGGAGCTCTGGATGGTCCTGTTGGTTGATATTGTTCTTCCTATGGGGCTGCAGTCCCCTTCAGCTCCCTCAGTCCTTCCCCTAGCTCTTCCATTTTGGTGCCCGGGCTCAGTCCAATGGTTGGCTGTGAGTATCTGCATCTGTATTGGTCAGGTGCTGATAGAGACTCTCAAGAAACAGCCATACCAGTCTCCTGTCAGCAAGAACTTCTTAGCATCAGCAATAGTGTCAGAGTTTGGTGTCTACACATGAGATGGATCCCTAGGTGGAACGGTCTCTGAGTGGCCTTTCCTGCAGTCTCTGTTCCATATTTTGTCCCTGTCTTTTCTTTAGACAAGAACATTTCTGGGTTAAAAATTTGAGAGGCATAGGTGGCTCCATCACTCAACTGGGGGGCCGTGCCTATCTACTGGAGATTATCTCTTCAGGCTCTATCTCCCCTCTGTTGGGTATTTCGGCTAAAGTCATCCCTGTTGGGTCCAGGAAGCCTCTCACTTCCCTGGCATCTGGGAACTTTATTTTCTAAAACTTACAAATATATATTATGCACATATGTGAAAATGTTACAACTAAAGCAGTTAAATATAGTTGATATATACTAATAAAATATATTCAGTTAATATGTAATATTTCTATATTATTAAAATTATATATGTAAATACACACACAGATATATATACACACACACACATACACACTTCACCAATAAGTGAAACCAGTTGTGTGGCTCATGCCTATTGTTTCAGTACTCTAAAAGTAGATAAAAGAAGTTCAAACATCTGAGGACACTGTTAGCTACATAGCAATTTAAGATAAGCTCATTATTCATCAAATCACATGTATGAATATACAGGGAGAGAGAGAGAGAGAGAGAGAGAGAGAGAGAGAGAGAGAGAGAGAGAGAGAGAGAGAACCAACCACCAAATGAGAAAATGGTTGCCAAATTGTTCTAAAATCAAATTTCTGACAAATGTTTAGAATTAACTACAGAAAGCATTTGTAAAGACATTTTTTTAAAGATGTAGAAATGTCCAAAGCCACAAAAATTTCATACTATCATCAGCCACCAAGGAAATGCACACCACACACACACACACACACACACACACACACACAAACACACACACACACACACACACACACACACACACAGCAGAGACTTACAGCTACTGGTGTGTGAATGGAGACAAACCTGAACTCTGGTGTACTTCTGTGGTGAGGCAAACTGTCACCTCTGCCTGAGAACTCAGTCTGTCAGCTTCTTCAAAATGAGCATCAAGTTACACAGTAGTTTCATATGACGCAATAATGTAACTCCTAAACTGAGAATTAAAAACACAGTTCAGACGCACCACATTTGGTACATGAATGTTCTTGCCAGCATTGCTTTTAAAGACGCGTGGAATCCCTAATATCCATCAGCTAGCAAATGGAAACTTATTATTTCTTACTCTAGCAGATGAGGTTAGTGAAATTAAAGAAAAAAAAATACCTAGGCAAAATACAGTGTCTTTACTGAGTGACATTATTTGGCCATAAAAAATAGAATAAAATGCTTATGTGCCCATCCCCATAAGAGAATTTCAATCATAGATGAATCTAAAAAACAGTACTCTAAGTGGAAGGATCCAGTCACAATGAAGATCATGTTATGTAACAAGTCTATGAACACAAGAAGTAGATTCAGAGCGTCAGGGACTAGATGGAAAGAAGATTGGGAAGTGACCTCTAATGCCAATAGAGTCCCTTTTTGAAATGACCCAAATGAGATTCTGGTGACAACTCTGTAAATCTGAGAATATACCATACACCATGGTGCAGAATGATTTAAAGGGATGAATTTTATGGTGTGTAGGTTCTAACTCGGTAAGGCTGTTATATTGAAGCACAATTCCTTTCTTTTACTCACTGACTATCCTTCAACCAAAGTCCTTTATAACATGGTCGTGTTCTGTATTGCCCTTTCCTTTTTCCACCTGCTCTGTTCCCCTGTGGTACAGCTTTTGTGTTTACACTCAGTATAATAAAACTACAGTTTTACAGACATTTATGAAAATATATAGTTAAAAACTCTGGTCATTGGGGCTGGAGAGATGGCTCAGCAGTTAAGAGCTCTGACAACTCTACCGGGGTGACTCCTGGTAGTTTGAAGACACACCAGGATTTGACCACAAACAAAAGGATATTTGAGCAATACTAGCTAGACTGGAAGGGGAGAAAAAAAAGACAGGAGTGGGTAGGCTAGGGCTTATGGGTCTGGGAGAAATTGGGGAAAGGGTTTGAATAGGATCACAATACACCATGAAGTTCTAAAAGTATTAATAAAAACATTATTTAAAATTATATTATTTTAAAATCTACCAATTGTATATCATAAAGTATTTTATGATATTATACTTTCTTAAGCAAGGGTCATTTTTTTCTCTTAAAATCAAGACACATGGTTTGAGACAAGAATATCTTAAACTAAGGCTAACTGTGGATCTGAGCCAAATGGTCAATTGGTAATCAATCAAAACTAAGGGGATTTTGGTGACACTCAGGCCTAGATTCTGAGCTTGCTTTCAGTTTCATTAACTTTTTAAAAGTGTTTGAAAGAGCTACTTAATTGCTCAGTGTCTTTCCTCATCGATAGCACTGCTCCACACTGAAAATGTAAAAGAGAAGACTGAACGACATGTTTCAATGCAGTGCTTTGGATAAAGACACAGCCTGAATTCTAACCATCATTGCTATTGTTAGTTTAAAAGTAAAATAAAGATTCAGAACAGTTTTTTTTTCAATTAGCTACAAAAACATACAAACAAATAAACAGCAAACAGTGTTGCTCTATACTTGCCTTGGTTGTATTTGGAAGCATATCATGTGGCTTTTACTAACACGTGAATGTCAGAGACATTAGCTACCTTGTGTGTGATGTATAGAATCTCTGTGATATATTAGAGGCAGTGAATTAAAATCTAGTTATAAAATTACAAGTTGACACACCATTTTATCATTCACTTCTTTAGTTTTGACAAAAAAATATATAATCGGTATAATAAAATACTATCTCACCAAATTCACAAACTAAAAAGTTTTGACTAGCAGTCAATTTGAGAAAAGAATATATTTATAAGAAGCTCCATGCGCCCCCTAGTGTTCACTTTCCTTCAATTTGTTTTGTTGGTTTGGTTTTGTTTTCCACTGGGTGTTACACTACGAAATAGAATTACAAATGAGAGGGAACAGGATGAATTGAATCACATATCTAAATGCTTATTATTTTAAGAAACTGGATAATCAGAATATATATATATATTGTTTAATTCTAAGTAACTAAAGCAATACAACAACTGAATTTACTTAAACACATAATCTAGGCCATTTTTAAAGGAATCACTGACATCCTTAGTATTAATCCCAACACTTCTGTTCTAATAGTATATATGGCTTGAAGATAAGTTTCAGTAAGATGTGCTGGGTTAAGTTCTCAGTTTGGAAGCTTGTGTTTTCTAAGGTCAAGAGCCAAATCACATGACTCTCAATGCTTTAAACTATTCATAACTTTTGAAAGGGAGAAAAAGACACCTGGTTTCATTTTATTGCCATAAGTTCTCTGAAAAGAAAACCCCAGAAATCAGAAAATACTTTCAGAGTTTAAAAGGTACTTGAGAAGCTAGAGGAATGGTTCAGAGGTTAAGAACACTGATTGCTCTTTCAGAGGTCCTGAGTTCAATTCCCAGCAACCACATGGTGGCTCACAACCATCTGTAATGAAATCTGATGCCCTCTTCTGGTGTGTCTAAAAACACAGGGACAGTGTGATCACATACATAAAATAAGTAAATCTTTCTTAAAAACAGATGCTTGACGTTTTGCTGATTAAATTTCTTTAAAAGTTCTAGTACAAAAATAACACATACAATCCTGGGACATTTATAACTTATGTGGTTCCAAGTGTAGAAGTTAATATAAGGAAATAATTAAGTGGACTTTTTCAGACAGAATGATATTTAGCTCATGTGGTCATATTAGAAAATACTTAAAACTTTTTTTCTAACCATTAAGTCTGAAAAACATACTTTCACTAATTGCTATCATCCAGTGTTCTTGTCATTGGTCTAATAATACCTGTGTCTGCTTGTTTAGGTCCTGGAACACTTTGGTTCTCAGAGTACAATTGAAAATATTTATAAGTGTCACTGAGGATCTTATGGCAAAGTGACATATCAGTATCTTGGCTATAACTCTGGAGAATTCAAATTCAGCAAGTTCAAAACAACAGACCAGTGAACCTTCCATTTCTTATCACTCTGTTGCAGCATCTGTCTTTTACCTCCTAGAATAAAATGGCACTGTACAAGAAATCATTGAAGATAAACAGAATTAAATAGTTAATTATATCATTTTATTCATGATGACAGAATACTGATTCCTTCATCATTTGAGGAATGGATGCTAGCCAGCACGGATGAAAACATTCGGTGATCACCAAGCTCAGTCTGGTGAGCTAAGGTTGAGGTCCCATTTTTTCCTAGTAACATGGTCTTACATGATGAAGAACACCAACAAACACATTTTCTCTGAGTACACACAACCAGGCAGATATCGTGGGTGTACAAACCTTGTCTGGTATGCTCATGTAAGCAAATCTTAACGAAGTATTTCTTGTCAACTACTACACTAAAGAAAATCAGAATTTCAACAAGTCACAAGCAGACAACACATTTTGGAAAAATAAGGACTTTAGTGGGATTGAACAAATAAAACAACCACATAGCATGGGTCTTTGCTCTATTTCTGAGTTGGTCCTTGAAAACCTTTATTCTGAGCTACCTTGTGCAGCTTCTAATTTGGAAGCGCTTGGCAGATCCTTCCTCATCACTCCTCAATCTTAAGAGTCAGATTTTGCCTTGCTTCAGGTTATCTTTCTAACAAATGCGAAGGTTAAAAATAAAAGTGACTCTTTATGAGTTTAATTAATGGAAATGTGAAATATGGAAACAGAATTAACTTACTGTGCACTGAGCAATTTATAGCATTGCCCATGATCTGTATATTTGTGTGTTTTTTTTTCTTTTTTAATACAATGACATGTCCAAGTCCAGCATCATTTGCTAGTCTTAAATGACACAGGCGGCTTTCAAGATCTGATAATGAATACATATTATCTGCTGTAGAACCTTTGTATTGAAACATGAAAGAGGGGAGATTATTTTGCTTGGCAGTAACTACAGAATAGTGAGTGTGACTGCTGTCGAGTGCTCCAAATGATCTTTAGTATCAATTAACTCAACACCTGTCATCAATTAGGGAGATGTTAGTTACAGTCTAATGAAAATTTCAGTTTCCATTATTTTACATAGTTCCATATTTTACAATAGTTCATCTCTTATACGACTGCCAGACTCATTTTTTTTAGGAAATTCACTTAAGATAGCTTGTTGTAATATTTGTTGTCAGTCAATTATACTAAAGGCTAATCAACAAATTACTGAAATTAGAGGCAAGTACAAATGTGTAGAAACAAACGTGCCTGTGCCACACTGAATCAATATTAAATCTGTGTACTTAGTGGCTTTTCCTCAAGAAATTTTGATTACTTTAATGTACTTTGTTAAAGCACATTTCCCTGAATTACTTTCCTTATAGTGATTTTTAATTGATGAAACATAGGATTTGAATATTAAAACATTTTATCTCTATTTAATAAAAATGTAAAATTAATGAAAATGTCATATGGAGTTTTGTAGGTTGATCATGAAAGAATATAAATGATGAATGCCTTCCTTAAAAAATCTATTAAAATAAAAATAAAAATTATTATCCACGGAAATAGTTAGCTTTTGTACTACAATTGAAAGGGTTTAGTTCTGAAATTAATATGTTGAAATCCTAATCCGCAGTGTGACAGTATTTGGAAGTGGGACCTTCGAGAGGGAAGAAGATTTAATTAAGATATGAAGATAAACGTCATGATAAGGCTACTTACTGTTCTATGAGAAGATGAAGGGACAGAACATCCTTACTATGTGGAATACAACAAGACGTCTCCTTGCAAACCAGGAACAGGGTCCTTATATGGGACCTGAGTGGCTAGAAACCTGACCAGACACTTCCTAGTGTCCTTTTTGGCCTTGTGAAGTATGAATATCTATGCTGCACAAATCCTAGTTGGTGCTATTTTTCTTTTATCCAGCTAATTTTTAAGGTTTTAATACTAATGTTTTCCATCACAAAACTCATCATTATGAAGAAATGATGGGATTTATCAGGCTTCCATCTCTTTTATGAGTAACCTGTAAAATCGACATAAGTACATTTTCTAAGTAGACTGCCTCTTCGCCTCAGCATCTGCCCTGGATTTTGTCAGCAATTCAAGAAGTGGAGCATACTTTGTACCTAAGATAGTTAATGCTATATAAACCACGCTGTTGCTTCCCAAACACGGTTTACAAATCCCTGTAACATCAAGCAAGTTGTTCTGCAAATGCTGTTCACATTATGCAATTATTTGGCTTATGGGATTCGTTCTTCCTCAGTGATCAAGCATCCTTATTCTGTTTCCTCTTGTTTGGAGTCCGATGGGAAGGATTTTAAGAACATGTTTCCATTTCAGAAATCTGTCTTTTATATTCCCATCCATTCTTGTCAAACTTCCTCAATTTCTACTGAATCCAAGCAAACACAATAAAACATCCCAAGTGAGCATACAAAGATGGTGTGCCACTATACATATATCGTTTTTATATATCTCTTTTGTTGAGAGAGGATAGCTCTACCAAAAACAAAACGAAAAAAAGATAGAAAAATAAATAAAAAGAGTATCGTAGACATTCAAAATTCTAGGCAAATTTGCAGTAATCAAAATTTTCAGTGGTTATCCTCTTGGAAAAAATCCTTCCCCTTGCTTATCTCATCCACATAAATATCTTTGATAGACATTTCTGTTTTTCACTGCTTCCATGGATCATGTTTTTTATACCTCTCATGTTCTAACCATCATTTAATGTTTAACTCAAGTCTTAAGTATTCCTTGGTTGCTTAATCTAAACTTGAATACATTTGGTTTATTTTCTTTGTAAAGGCAAAAAGTATATTGTGAAGATGTGGCTATTATGAAATATAGAGTTTGTCTCTTTTGTTTTATGATTAAAAGTTTCCATAAACACACACACACACACACACACACACACACACACACACACACACACATATATATATATATATATATATATATTTACTTTACAAAATGATTTTGTATGGTGATGATATGCTTGGGATCCCTAATAGTTTCAGGATAAGGAATAGTCAGCGTAAGACCAAAGAGTTATTGGATATCTGTTGCAGGATATTTTATCACACTGTGAACCTTGAGATTGTGTTATTTACTGAAGGGAAAGAAAAAAAACTTTCTCTAGTTGCAGTGTGCTTCAGCTCTTAGTACACACCTTTGATCCCAATCCAAATAATGAAGGTAAAGTTAGCTTGTAGAAGGAAACACATCCATGTTTGAAAGTGATTCTTATATAGTGGCAGATAAAGTGGCGAATCAGAAAAATACTTGACAGAGTAGGATATGTCCGACTCTTACTGGAAGAGAAAGGAAAGGGAAGCTACTCAAGAGGGAACAGCACAGAAGGAGAAAGGAGGCAGTTTTATTGGGACAGCTGTACAGAGACTGAAAGAATGAGTTAGACATAGATGAAGACAGAATGAGCCAGAGAATGAGATGGAGCCAGAAGATTAGAACAGATTGCCAGAGTTAGTTTGAGGTCAAGCTAGATCAAATCAGGAAAAGCTGAGAGAAGCCAAGTTGAATCAGTCAGCCTAGATAGGAGGTCCAGTCAGAACAGCTGAGTTGAACCAGCCAATCAGAGCTCAGAAAGAACAAGAAAGAGTGAGCTTATTTAGCAATAAGTATCAGAGGCTGAAAACACTCTAGGCCTAGATAAAATTGTAAGGAGGATAGAAGCTTCCAAGTTTAGGGCCAGGTTAGCAAACTGAGGCAGTAAGCCTCCAAGATGGCTGTTACATCAGAGAAAATAAATGTTGCTGTTACAAATGTCAGTCTCGTCTCGCTTTCTACACTCAGAGGTAGACAGAAAGAAATCTTGAAGCTTATCCTTATCACAAAATTCCAGTTGTTCCTATATGACAAAACATCTATAAAGCCCAAAGTACCAACTTAAGGGAGCTTCAAAATGAGTAAGCACATGAGCACTCCTTGAGAGGGACCAATGGGTGGGATCACGAAAACCCTGGTTATCTTGTCCTACACCTGAAGAACATACATACATCTCCTCTGTATGTTCATCTGCAGGCTTCATCCTTCATAATAAGCACGTCAACATGAGCAAAATGTTTCTTTCTCTGAATTCTCTAAGCCTTCTAGCACTTTAGTCAAGTCAAGGAAGAGAGGCGATGACAGAACCCTCAGTTCATTCAAGGGTTTCTGAAGCACATATGAGAAATGATTGACATCTAAAGTCAAGAGTAATTTGGGGAACTGGGCTATGAATCTATGAGACTGAGGATATCTCCTAGTAGCTGGTATAAGCCAAACATACTCTTGCCATTCATTATTGTTCAGTTGTTGACCTTAGAACATATGCCTTTGAGGATTTCGTTTCTATGTTCTATAGATTTTCAAGTTTTACTGGAAAATTAGTAATGCCGGTAATAAATTTTCCTACTTTATCAGCAGGATCCAACTCCAAAATTTCTTCCCTATTGAACTCATATGTAAACACTAACTACAGAATATGGAATAAATAACCCCACATTTCTAAGCGGATGTGTGGCAGAGCATAATAGTTGCTTCTGTATCTAAACTCTAAATAGATTTTTACCAAGAGTTGCAAAACAATTGCTTTTTATATAATCAATGGCAGTGCAGACAACAAGATCAGGGACACATCAAGCTCAAAGAATTATTGTGAGAACAAGCCAAGTATCTTCAACAGTTCCCAGATGTCTTTGAGTGCTGCTCAAAAAGCGATAGGCTACAGACATGAAAACCTTTTTTAAAAATAAATATTCTGCGTAATGTCTTGTAGAAACAACCATCTCATCATTAAGAGGTATCTCACCTGTATGGAAACTACTACTACCCTGACATTTGTGACTGAGGGTGTTTGGTTTTTCCATCCCAGTATGCAGAGTGAGCAGTGCAGCTGAATGAGCGCAGACCAAACAGATTCGATAGTAGATAGAGTGGAGGTGTAAGTGGAAATAATACAGCCTTCAAAATCCATTAGACTCACTAGAAGGAAAGGATTTCACCTTGCATTTAAATCTTTAATGTAAGAGACCAGCTGATTGTTTTGGTCCCCATGTTTAGAGGAAAGTTGAATTTCTTTGCAGAATATCTAAACAAATGGGTTTTGTTTTGGTTTGGTTTTGGTTTGGGTTTTTTTTTCCTGAGGTATTTTGACCCTCAACAGATATTCGGCAATACCCAAGACAATAAATGTCATCACAATTGCACCAGTTGGAAGGGTCTGATTAGCATCCTGTTTGTAGAGCGCAGACATGTTTTTAAACACCCTAAAACACAAAGACTATCCAAAAGAAAGAGAAAGAGAGAGAGAGAGAGAGAGAGAGAGAGAGAGAGAGGAAGAAGGAGGAGGAGGAGGAGGAGGAGGGAGGGAGGGAGGGAGGGAGGGAGGGAGGGAGGGAGGAAGGAAGGAAGGAAGGAAGGAAGGAAGGAAGGAAGGAAGGAAGGAAGGAAGGAAGGAAGAAAGAAAGAGAAGGAAGAAAGAAAGAGAAGGAAGAAAGAAAGGAGAAAGAAAGAAATGGCTGGTTTTCTTCAACACTGCAGAGCCTGAGTAACTTAATCCACAGGAATATTTCACATCTCTCTTGTTTCCATCTCTCCAAGAACTGGCTCATTTGTGAGTCAATTGCAAGGAAAGTATATTATCTCCTTCTATCTAAATTGTGGAACAGAAAACCAGGTCTGAGAATCAGAGCAGAAGATAACACAAACAAGCTTCATACCCATGGAAAGAGATCTATTTCTGGGAAAGTTCAGTACTGAGTGTGCTGAGAACCTGATGAATCGAGAGCTTCCACTCGCTGTCCTTCTGTTCCCTGTGCAGTGTGTGCCTCATGAACAAGAGCAAGCTTTATATATACCACTGTTCAAACCTTGGATGTCCTCTACCACACTTCAGAAAAAAACCGAAGGGTCTTTACTCTGTCTTGTCATGACCCAGTGTGGGTGTGGTCTGATTTTTGATTGATTCTCTGTCCCAAGGTCTGACCAGTCTTTCTCATTCTTCCAACATCACAGCCACCTTTTCTTTACCTTCCCACAAACGCAGGCCATGATGCTTTGTAGTCAGTGGCTTCCTAAGTCTGAATCGATCTCACCTTACAACATACGATGATGATGATGATATTGGTGGTGGTGGTGGTGGAGTCTGTTCCAGTGTCATCCATGCATGAAACAGAGCAGCTTTTAGTAACTGGTATTTACTTGGTTTTTCCATTTCCTTTCTGGAAATTTCTGTTACTTGCCATTTTTTGTAATGATTTGCTTGGTTATTGTCTGTTTTGCCCCACCATCGTGTCCCTAGATGAGTGGGACATTTGTTTAACTTTTCTTTATCTTCAGCACTTAGGATCATCCCCATGAAATGGTAATTGCCTCATAAATAGTTGTTAAACTGATCAATATGTGAATGAATCAGCACTTAAGACAGCTAAATTACTAAAATAGTCTCATGCCTTGACATTCTCACTGCATGCTGATTTTTGGCCAATAGAGGAAGAAATTGATTCTAGCTTTGGAGATTTAAGCTTCCATCTAGAAAGGCATTAAGACAGTAAGAACCTATGGGAAAAAAAGCTTAAGTACTTCAACCCCAACTAAATGTCCTTATAAGAGTTGCCTTGGTCATGGTGTCTCTTTGCAGCAGTAAAACCCTAACTAAATTTCTTTCCCACCACCCCTCATTTCCCCCTCCTCTTCATCCTCATCCTTCTTCTCTCCCTGTCTCTGCCTCTCTCTGTCTCTCTTTCTGTCCTCTGTCTCTCTCTGCCTCTCTTTTTCTCTCTGTCTCTCTGTCTCTTTCTCCACATATGGTATATGTGACTCAAACTTGTATGAAGACAACCTGGAATGCACTAGGCTGTGATTGCTCAGGCATGGTCACTGCCTTTTGTTTTTGAGAAAGGATCTCTCTGACCTTCTCTTCTCTAAGTGAGGAATTCTAAGTAAGCTTGGATAGCTGATAGAGCCTCAGAGACCTGCCGGCACTGGGATGACAGGTGTGTGCCGTACACCTAGATTTCTTTTCCTGTGTTGTAAGGATCAAACTCTGTTCCCCCTGCTTCCAAGGGGACACTTTAAAGACTGAGCTAACTCCCAAGCTCCTCTTTTCTTTATCAGGTTAACTGGCTTCAGGTGCTTTAATATAGTAATAAGAAGTTGACAGATACACAGAAACATGTGGGTCACTGACTAAAATTGGAGAAACAAGGAAGAAAATGGCCCCAGGCTGCAAATGAAGTGAGATTGGACAGCTGTAGTCTTTGCAGGACAGTTTGAGTGATTATTTCTGGCCCAATAGAGTGAAGTGAAGGAGGAAAGAAAAGACTTTCGTCAGGTCCCTGACCCTTGTAAATAAAGTGCAATGAATTAATAGGTACTTTAGCACTTAATTCATTTTTAAGGGAACACCAAGCAACTTCCTGGAAGATACGTGTAAAGAAAACTCTGACATTTGATTTTCTTTTCCAGGACAGACATAACAAGCAGGGAGAAAATAAGCAAATAAACAAACGAAAATGTGACCTGATCTTTACTCTGTAAGCTGTATATTTATTCATTTCCCAGATTTCAAATCTCTCTGATTAGGTCAGCTCTTTTCACAATAATGTTACAGATAACTTGACCACAATATAGCAATAGCATGTGAAAGACCAAACCTACTCCTCCATCTTGGGACTGGCTTCCATCTTAAAAGAAAAGGAGCCTGAAAACTTGACCTGCAGCTGAACCCATGCTGCACCCAAGTACCAGGAAGGACCTCAAGGCTTGTGCTTGGCCCATATCCTAAGTTAAGATACTCTCTAGCTACATCCAGCAACTGTCGATTAAAATTAGTCTGATTGTTTCAAATGTACAGTGAGACCATTTGTGATTGTTCATGGTTTACTTAAGAACACCCACCTGTCAGCTTACAACAGTCATTCAGTTAGATGCTTGCCAGGCTGGTCACCCCCTTGCTTGCTTGCCATTTCATGTAAAATCTTGTCTCAATGAGGTCTCCAGACTTCACCCTCCCATCTTGTTGCATCAGAGATGGTGGTGTGGCTCAAGCTGGAGCTTGAATAAAGATCCTATTGTGACTGCATCAGAATCGGTTCTGTGGTGGTTTTTTGAGGTTCACAAAATAGGCACAAAACATGTAGTAACAAATACTATTTTCCAAAAGTCACTGAGTTTATCTAATCTAAGCTAAGCTTACCTGAGGAATGTTAAGCAGCCTGCGAGGACTGGATTGTGCTTTTCAGTGAATATCCGTCGGTCAGAAGTACCAGTCTGCTTTTTATGTCTCTCCTCTTTGGAGCAGCAAGTTGTCCAAGAAGTATATTCTCTTCGTCAAAAGTTCAAGAAAGCAAGTAGAATCCCAGGACACCATTTTACACTTATCAGTGAGCCTGGCACTCTTACTGTTCCCAGTGATGGTCAGCTGCACCATTAGCATCAGACTCAAAACTCCTTTGTATATGATGAGTGCATACTGATGCTGAAGTTGCAAGAAAGGCTAAAATAAATAACTAAATCAAACAAAGAATCCAGTCTTTATCTAAATCACAAGCTTGAAAATTCTACTTCAATATGATTATCAAAAATGCTTTCTTAATTTGAAAGAATAGATTGGCTTGAATACTGTTAGAGAAAAATAACCATTTGCCAGCAGGTTTCTTGCCAAAGTCATCCTACAAATAAACACACCTGTGTATACATATGTGCACTCATAGCAACTCAGGTTTACCTTAATGTTCATGCACATATAAGTGGTTTTGGCTGCATTGGTGTAAATGTACCACATGTGTGTAGTGACGTAGAAAGAAGGAGGAGTGCTAAATCCCCTGGAACTGGAGTTCCAGACGGTTGTAAGCTGCTTTGTGGGTACTGGGAACTGAATTTGAGTCCTCTTCAAAAGCAACAAATGCTCTTAACTGCGGAGCCATCTCTCCAGCCTCAGGTATACTATTTAATGGTATTTTATTAACACTCAAACCTATAATTATTTCAGAAGTGAATCACAAAAAGGTTAAGATAAAAATATTTGTACATCTAGCAAGATTTTTACGCACAACAAGTAACAGGTACTTAATGTGTCAGCTAGGATAGTGTCAATTATGAAGGGATCAGATTTCAGAAGACTCATTTAACATGGCTTCTGTAATAATTCAGAAAACTTCAATAAAGGAAATGACTCAGTCAACACTGCTGACAAGACAGGGCAAATTTTAGAAAACGTCTTTGTAACATCAGCGTGAAGAGAGGCATTGTTGTAAAACGATCCCAACCATCTGCCTTCTTTGAAGATCACTGAAAATGTATTAGATGTTTTAAGGAGAAATTACAATTCTTTTTCTTTTATTCCTAAGGGTTCCCTCTTTGTTGTCTGTGATTGGTTTGATGACAGAAGAATAATCTTAGAGAGGCACATATGCAGGGTTCCCTTTGGACACACATCTAAAACTCTCAGCATCCCATGGGATTGCTCCTATGTGTAGTCTGAGAGGATTGGCTGACTCAGCAAAAAGTGATAGCGCTGCTCAAATTCAGGTGCTGAGTTCAAGGGCAAGTGAATCCTCATTGGGGCCAATTATACTTCCTACCAAATCCTCAGTAGTCCTGGTGAAAGTCTTGACACAAGTCTAAAAATAATCATTACTGAGAAATGACTTAGAACACATGATCACCTGCACATGAAAGCAAAAAGACATATGCCTAAAAGGAGCAGCCTCCGTATTTTGGAAATGGGATTTTTTTTTTAAATGTAAACTAAGATAATCTGTAAAATGGTGTGTGAAGCTGAACAATGAGAATTACTAATTATAATGGAGAAATAACCTAAAACTGTAGCTGAACCCAAAACTATAATGGCAAATGAGAAATCAAGACACTCACAATGTGAGAACCTAAATCATTTATATTATGTATATATATATATATATATATATATATATTTGCATAATAAATTTTTATTTTTTTTCCTTTTTTTCCATTTTTATTAGGTATTTAGCTCATTTACATTTCCAATGCTATACCAAAAGTCCCCCCTACCCACCCACCCCCACTCCCCTACCCACCCACTCCCCCTTTTTGGCCCTGGCGTTCCCCTGTACTGGGGCATATATATAAAGTTTGCATGTCCAATGGGCCTCTCTTTCCAGTGATGGCCGACTAGGCCATCTTTTGATACATATGCAGCTAGAGTCAAGAGCTGCAGGGTACTGGTTAGTTCATAATGTTGTTCCACCTATAGGGTTGCAGATCCCTTTAGCTCCTTGGGTACTTTCTCTAGCTCCTCCATTGGGAGCCCTGTGATCCATCCATTAGCTGACTGTGAGCATCCACTTCTGTGTTTGCTAGGCCCCGGCATAGTCTCACAAGAGACAGCTACATCTGGGTCCTTTCGATAAAATCTTGCTAGTATATGCAATGGTGTCAGCGTTTGGATGCTGATTATGGGGTGGATCCCTGGATATGGCAGTCTCTAGGTGGCCTATCCTTTTGTCTCAGCTCCAAACTTTGTCTCTGTAACTCCTTCCATGGGTGTTTTGTTCCCAATTCTAAGGAGGGGCATAGTGTCCACACTTCAGTCTTCATTCTTCTTGAGTTTCATGTGTTTAGCAAATTGTATCTTATATCTTGGGTATCCTAGGTTTGGGGCTAATATCCACTTATCAGTGAGTACATATTGTGTGAGTTCCTTTGTGAATGTGTTACCTCACTCAGGATGATGCCCTCCAGGTCCATCCATTTGCCTAGGAATTTCATAAATTCATTCTTTTTAATATTCTTTTAGATACTAAACTAAACCCTCATGCAAGTGAGATATATCTGTGAAAAGGCAAATATACTAAAAATATAGAGAATAATATACAATAAGTTTAAGATACGGTTACCTTGGAGACAGTGAGAATCACCACAGGAAGTGTATAGATGGGACATCGGTTGCTAAGGAAAGGTTGCACTTTTCATCACTGAAGCAGGATTTGTATTTTCAAGTTCATATCTATTATTTGTAATATTAATTTTTTATAAGTCAAGCATTTAATAATAATTTTACTAATAAAAGCACTAGGATATAGTCCATTGTGATCATTAATCACTAAGAGTAACAAGTTTTGGTTGTCTCTCTAAAACTAATATGAAAACACAATATAGGGTCATTTCAATCAATTTATTTCTTTTTCTTTTCAAAATCACAATCAAAATGCCACTAGAAGCAGGGGCCCAGGCCAAGGACAGCTGATGCAATAAATTATGGAAGGACTGAAAAATGAGAAAATGTGCATAGCATCTCAATGTAGGCAAATTTCATCTGGCATTTTGATGAATCTACTGGGCAAACACTAACCATCAGATACTCTGCCTGCACTCAGATAGCATGTGCTGAGTGGACACCATTCAGGGATGATAAGTTATCATACCATCACAAGGAGAACTAGACTCTTAGTAAATCCCCAAAGAGAGGCATAGGGTCCTTTGAAGGATATATGCGGTTTATTGTTGAGAGCTTATCAGTCAGAAAACTCAAGAATGGCTCTTTCTTTAGAGGAAAATGAGAAAGCAGCTTTATGTGGGACACAGAGGGTAATGAGAAGCTTCCTGGGGGAGAAAGAAGTACATACAAAGACTTTGTGTCCAGCATGTACAGAGAGGGGCTGGAGTAGGTTAGAGGGAAAGAGAGAAAGGGAAAAGGATGGAGTGACTAGGTTCCGCCTTTTGTTCATTTTGGCCTTATCTCTCAGTCATTATTCTCTGCATGGCATTCTTCCCTAATTTACTCCTCTCTATCCCTAGAATAACTACTTCGTTAAAAGGAAGTAAACAAAGGCTTGAAGTATACAGGGAGTGTGATTTCCACAGTCATTAGTAAACCCAATTATCATTCATGTTTGAAATGTATTCAGCATATGGGAATATGTCTCTGTAATGTATATAATATACATAAGATAACATATATTCACTGGAATTCAAATGTAGTGTAATAATATTGTTGGCTTTTAAATCCTATTTTGAATTCTGTTACTTTTTTTGGTGGGTGGAGACTGAAAGGAAATGGAAAATTGTTCCCTGCTAACATGAAAAGATAAGACAGATGGCTCTGTACTTTGTGGCTTTTTTTTTCTATTGAAAGCATATTATTAACTATCATTTAACTCTGATTTGTCCGACTGTAAAACAATTGATTATTTTAATAGTCAAGAAAGAGTTGTCACTTTCAAATTTTTCTTAAGCTGAGGGTCGTAATCACTTCCTACAGGAACTAAATTGCAGCAATTTCCACTGTTCAGCATGTGATACTATAACAGTCTAACATTAAATATTTCTCAGGTGGGGAAATGGCTATATGGGGGAATCTAAGAATAAGTACTTCATTATGCATTTTCAAAAGAAATAACAGTTATCTTGGTTCTATTCTCTAAAACCCATAGCTGTCTCATTTTCTTTAGTTCACTGTTCAAATAAGAGTTCTATAATTTTATGAAAGTATGTTACATTGGCTGCATAGTGGGATAGATTAAACTAAGCATCATAAAGCCTTCTATTAGTCTTCATTAAAACTGTGTGTGTTTTGTTTTTATCAGCTCATCTTAACTCTGTATTCACCAGATGAAATAGGAAGTGTTTAAAAACTCGTATTAAAATAAGGGGCTTCGGCTGCAGTTATCATACTTAGGAGCTGTGTTATACTGGATCTAAAATTTTTGGTCTATAAAGCTAAAAAAACAAAAACAAACAAACAAACAAAAACAAACAGAAAACAGTAGTTACAAGATTTAGTTTAACAAGTAAAATACAGGGACGCACCCTTGAATCTTGTTAGCAGAAATTAGCTCTTACTGCTCATACATCTAATAGGTATCTGTATGGACACTCCGTGAAGTCTTCACTTTCAGAAACACATGAAGAGAGAAAAACTGATCACTTACCTCAACTATCAGTAAATGTTATGCAAGGATTTGAGTAAGTTGACTTGATATGTGTATATATCTCGACATTTTTTTCTGATAAACCTTTAGACACTTCATATGTCCCTTAAAAGCAAATGTATCTGGGAAGAACATATTTCAGAAATATGTGTGGACCTTGAATGATTGTGGATTTGATTGGATTGATGTCTATGACAAAAGTCAGTTCAGAAAGAGACATCTTTCATAGGCCTGTTAGCAGTCAGACAGAAAAGCCCTATACTCAGGAAAGATCTTGAAGTTTTTTGATACTAGAGAATGATTCATGGATATAAATACATGAGATCAACTCTCTTAAATTAAAAAATAATAAAAGATGAACTGATGGACTGTGCATAAATATTATAACTAAACAAGTTGTACATAAGGAAGATATCAAACCTTCTAAAAAATAATCACTGTGTTTCAGACAAGTACAGATACAGACAAAATGAGACCTCAGCTACAGTCTGTCAGAAAACAAATAAGCCTGAAGATCAGAGGGAAAAAATCATAATGTAGAGGAGTATAATGGAATATTAAAAGTAAATATATATCTCTAAAATGATTTAGTCAGTGAGATATTTCTAAAGCTGAAATCTACTACAACGCATTTAATTTGCCTTCTAAATTCAATTTTTTCTTCATACCTGGCAATAAGATTTTTTTTTTGCTTTGTGATCATGAAGGTGCCTTTTGTCCATCTGTCCTCCTGTCCATCTGTCTCTTACTCAGTGGGGAAGGAATGTGACCTGGAACAGAGGTGGCCTCAATCACTTTCTACATGCCTTGTAGCTATGCCAAAATCCATAAAAGATTAGAAATTTAATATTCACAGTCAAATACAATTTCCAAAATATATGAGCTGAAATTTTTAGAACTGTGGGTTTTTAAAACCCTAAGGAACAATGAAATTCCTATGAGAAGAAATCTGATTTCTATGGCGATGTGCAGTCTCCTCATCTCTAGCATGAAAGTTTTGTCATATTCTATTCTTTCTACCCTGACATCTTGAATCACTCTGGGACTCTAGAATGTAGTTTTTCTTTGCATTTTACAATATTTAGAGACCATTAATCTTAAGCTTTTGTGACACAGTAGCATGAGTATCTTACATAAATAGTCTATTTTTATAAATGATACCATGCCTTTATTATGAGAAAAATCAGTTCTATAAATAAATGTCATGAAATTGAATTTGCAAACTTGAACACTTACCATAAAATTTTTAATTTTACTGTTTACTAGAGAAAAACAAACAATATTATTGTCTATGACAAAGAATTCCAAGCTGTACTCTCTAATCCATAATGTATATTATGTGTATACATGCATATATACATACACATCATTTTAGGTGCTTGAGTAGAAGTAACAAGGTAATGTATGAAAGAAAAGGGAGAGGGGAGAAAATTAAATCTGCATAAATTAACTCCCTAGGACACAATCTAAATTATCTTTATTGAAGACATTCTTGTGTGGCCCCCTTCCTTCCCAGTAGCCTGTTGTTCTTTCTGTTGTTGCTAAATTTCTTGGACTTTATTCTAATTTGTTATTCATGTGGGCTTTTTTCAAAATATATTCTTAAAAAACTTTATTTAGGTTGAACATTAGTGAGTTCAAGTTACTTCTCTAGATCATGAATGCAATTAATTTTTTTTAAAACAAATAAGGAAGTTTCCAGAAGAAAATAAGGTTGAGGATTTATAATGTAGTCCTTCCACTCCTTGGCTCTGACTATAACATTGTCAGAGCCCAGAGGAGGCAAAGGATGATGAAATTATTCTCAACAGAATGACTTTCTTGAAAGGTCTGACATCTAATCTGAAAGAACGTTGCCCATGTCTATTTGATAAAAGCAGAGAGGAACTCCTTGTTCACATCAGTACTGTCATTTGCATAACCTCCAAGCACAGCATTTGACAGGATGTTTAATTTTTAATCAAGCATGTTGTGTCATTTATCATAAGCAAATTCCATGAGAATAAAGCCCTCAATACATATTTTAAACTAAATTAATTTAACTCCATGGAACTTACAGTATAAATTTTCAGGGTTCTCTCTTATTATATAATAATACTCTATCTCATGATTCTAGTCTACCATGAAAATGAAGAAAACAGATATTATACTATAGTCCATTTGTTTTAATCAATATTATAATGGTCTTGCTCACAATTACATATTGCCTCATAGATGAAATGTTCTAGATTAGCAGTGACTTCAACTGCTGTTTTTAACCTAACTCAAAGCAAATGTAAACAGAAAGAATGGGCATTAGAAATATGTTCCATGAGGAAAAGTGATACAGATACTCTGTATCCCATTGCCTAGAGAAAACACTTCTCAAATGGCCAAGTCAGGAAGAGATTTCTTAAGACAACTTGGGTACTTACTAAGCCTCGTAAGCATGAGTAAGAATCACATGATGTTTTCCCATCAGTAGTGGAAACAATACTGTCTTGCTTGGAAAGCCCAGTTCCTTTAACTCAAACACTCTTAACCAAGCCAATGAAAATTGAAAGCTTACAGTGAGTAATAATAAATTACTCTAAATTACATGGTACAGTAGAACAGTCATCAAACTCCAAACAACTTGATGAGTCAAACCAAGATCAAGCTTTGGCAAAGATTGATGAAGAATTTCACTAAAAAAAAATAAAAATAAAATCATATATTCTCCAGTGGAATAAATTTTAAGTTTATATCATTAATTGCCCTCAATTAAATAAAGATGTACCAATTTTCAATTGGAAGTTGTATTGGGATCAATAACCAAAGTATTACTTCAAAACACACTTAAATTTGGAAAAGGGCTTTAGATTCTAGTTGAAATAATGCTGACCTTGTTCCTAATATACAGCTGTATGCATTTCAGGGTGGAATGGTATTTTAATGATATTAAATATTCTATATCTGTTGAGCACACATGCCATGCAATCTCATAACATAAGGTGGCGAAGACCCCCAACTTTTGCAACATTTAGGTCTCAGACATGCAGACTACAAGAAACACAGTAGTGTCCTTGGTGGAAACAACAAATGTTGAAACAAAAGAATGAAGATTTTTATCATTCTTTAGCTACTGAGGCTCAGGGATTTCTCTTGTGTCAGGAAGATTCCAAGAAGATAAATGCACACATCACAGCCTTTTGGACCTGCTGTGTTACAGAATCTCATGTCTAAGAAGATTGATGGGCCACTCTGTTCTTGATTCCCCCTCCACACTCTGCTTCCCATTATCAATCTCCCACAAGCAGGATGGTTAAGGGCAGGAGCAGTAACAGTGCCAGAGGCCAGCTGCTCCTTCTACAACTGGGTATACGGTATACCTCAGTTCACTGGAAAAGTTCACCTCTCATTCCGAATCATTAAATAAACCAGCACAGAAATCCTTTCCTCATCTAACCTCATCTGATTCCACTATCAGGATCTACTTTCTGCGTGTCTATTTATAGACTAACAAAGAGACCTGTTTCCCTGTTCGTTTAATTAACTTACCTCTTAATTTCTGTTTTTTTATATATATAAATTAAAACAAGATAATGTATGAGACTATGTCTTAAACAAAAGCATGCACACACATACATATACATGCATGCATACATACACATGTGCACACATACATATGTACATACACATACATATATACACAACACAGTCACAGAATAAGGTCAAGTGAAGGACATTTCAACAGTTGAGACATTCATTTGGGAAATCCAGTGCTGCCTCTTAACTTTGTATAAGACTAATTAAAGAATTAAGTTATCATTTCTAGCTCCATTGACAGCATATTAAAATTCATAATGGTCACCTATCTGCTGCTACCTATCTCAACTTTTGAAATTTGTATGATCCTATGTTAATTGTTCTATCTTATTTTCATCCCTTCATTATGTTTTTGGTAGTTTTCAATAATAATTAAAGCTTTAGTCCTATAGAAAAGCTGGTTTGACCTGTTGTATCCCAAAGCAAGAATCCTGGAAAGATTTGCAACAACCCTGATTTTGTGCTTCCATTGATTTTTTTTTATTTGTAGTCAGTAAATTACACACGAACCAAATAATCTGATAGCTGCGTTTGTGACAGGAAGCTCTGCTATTGGCAAGCATCCTCTGATGATTTAGAACAATAACTTGACCTAGTTTGGAAAGAAAAGAAAATGCTTGCAAAGGAACCAGAAGGGGAGCTGAGATTTGAGAGATGAGAAAAACATTCATCATTTTTTTGGCAACTAATTTGTTGTCATTACAGAACAAAAGTTGTATTTCTAGAAGACATCAAAGGTCACTGTATTAGATTTTCATCAGTGTGCAAAATACATGATAGAAAAAAAATTGAAGAAAAAAAAGAAAAGAAACTATCTGGACTTGCAGTTTCAGTACAAGGTAATCTTAAAGCCTGAGGTAGGGCAGCATATCATGTTAGTTTGTGTATACGACAGAGGCTGCTACTGCATGAAAGAAAGGAACAGAGACAGATTTAAAGAGGCTACAGACAAGGGAGCAACCTTAATCACCTACTTCAGTCAATGAGGCCTAAGCTTCTACAGTTCCATATCATCTTTAGGTAGAATAATGTATTCAAAAATTGAATCTTTATAATAAAATAAAACCACTGATAGATTCACAGACCATTGATCTAACCATCCTTATGTTCTTAAAAGCTTGCCAAAGGTATACATTTCTAATTCTCTACCTCAGCCTAAACCCAGTTAACACCATGATTAACACAGAGTTATCATCTTTATTGAGGTAGAACATTGTTTATACATTGTTGCCTCTTGGTATTTGTAGGGGACACCAGTTTGAGTATTAACTCTCCAAACAAATTATAACAATTTTATTCTTTTCATATGTAATTTGTTTAGCCAGAAGTTGCAACCATGGGCAACAAGAGGTAAGGATTATAGGAAAAATACTGTAGAAATTCAGTTCCTACATTTGAATGTTGCTGTATAGGAACTAGGTATCTAAAAGGGGTGTAGTCATCTTGTAACCACTGGATATAAGGAAGACCTCTAATTGTTGCTGGGTGAAATTCATCAGAGTTAGACTGCTTGGACATGAATTTAAGCCAATAGAAAGTCTTTAATAGCCAGCCAGTGACTACACTGGATTCAGGATCCCATTGGAGCACTGGGCCTTTCTGGGCATGAGCTTTTAAGCACAAAACCATGATCTTGGTTGACATACTTCAGATAACAAGAACAGTTAACTAGAAGCAGAACTTCAGAAGCCAAAAATCAAAGTTAGTACTTTTAGAGATCTTCCCAGAAGGAGTAGGTCTTTATTTTCAATTTTGGCAGGTGGTACTGTATATATATGCTTAGTTTTACAGCCCAAATCTCACTACTACCATGGACTCAGTTGGGCTAAGGTCGGGGCCCCTGTTACACTAATAGAATGAGGATGGACGAGTACAAAAGTACTTCATTGCTGATCACCATTTTTATTTGCTAGTCTACCTTGCAGTTGTTTTTAAGCCTCTGTTTGTAAGATAGTATTTTTAAAGTAAAATTATACACATTACGAAAAATGTCTTCATAGTTGAAATTAGCAGATGAACCTAAAAATAATGATTACAGAAGTTATCTGAAAGGAAACACATAGTAGTTAGCCACAAAGATTAAGAGAATGAGTCAGTTCTAGGGGCTGGGAAGTGAAACCTTAGAGAAAAGATTGCCAAGGACACATAGTTGCCTGTGGAGCTGTTGGTAACAGCTTTTGAAAGCAACAAAATGTGATTTTTACGTGATGTTATTTTCATGCCTATACGTGTGTGCTGTATGTTATGTGCTGTGCATATCTGTGCATGTTAGTGTGCAGGTGTTTATGAGTATATTAGAGTAGGACATGGTCTCTCACTGAGCCTGAAGTTAGCTCTTGTAGCTAGACTAGTTGGTCCGCGAGTAAACTCTTGAATTCTGCCTGCCCTTAACACCAGATGCTGAGATTAAGTGCCCAGCTTTTTTATATGAGAGCCAGGGATTTGAACTGAGGTCCGCATGCATGCAAAATGTGTATTCTTACTCAGTGAACCAGACTCCAGACTCTGAATTCTTTTTGAAAAATGTATTTTCCGTGCATCAGTTCAGTGCATTCAATGTCTGACTCAGAGAATATAAGTGGCCCTTTCCTAGCTCAGTGAGGTTCAGCCTCTACGTTAACAGAACTCAGATTTAAAGCTAATGTTTTCTGATTTAGCTTCTCCAAGCAGGGTCTTCTGTTTGTTTTCCATGTTGCAATTCTGTTATTCACGCCCACCAGGAGTTAGGTATGTCAGTGGAAGTCTGAATTCTCTTCTAAAGGGAAAACAAAACCCTTCTGTCATTTTTCTGCTTCCCTCCATAGCAAAAGAGAGTCTGTTTTCTTTGCTGTCATACATGGTCCTTAAATCAGAATCTTCTGTTAGACTTGGAAAGATATACATCCCAAAACTCCATAAGGAAATGGACCCACAGTGTGTATATGTGCATGAAATCATTGAGAAGCTGGGACATAAAACCAAACTCCAACGAATATCCTGGCCTGCTCAGGGAATGTGTTCCAGTCATTAGAAGAACATAATGTGTATTAATAAATGGGCCTTTATGAATTATCATAAAAATGAACATAATTTTCTCTTCCAGCAGGTAAAATATTGACCTCTGAGAACAAAATATGACTCTCTATGACATATTTATCTCACTGGGGTTAAGTTAAAATAGTTTTATTTATCTATTTATATAGGGAGTTTCAAGATAAGGTCATTCTGTGTAGACCTGCCTGTCCTGAAGGTCTCTTAGTAGACAAAGTTGGCCTTGAACTCAGAGATCCATCTGCCTCTGCCTTCCAAATACTGGGATTAAAGGAATGTGCTACCACTGTCTGATAAATAATGATATCTGGTTCAATTATGGCATTTATTCAACCTAACAACAAGTTATAAGTCTGAATCTTCCTTTATTAATAAGTATATTGTTAAGAGCAAACTATAAACTGACCCAGGGGTCAGGTATTAGGGTTTCAGCAGGTTCACAAAATGTCTTACCTGTTGTTAGGTGACTAAGATAAACACTGCAATGAGGGGTTACTAATCTTAAATGTCTAAGGCAATTAGATTTTCAGTACATTAGGAAAAGCAAAGAACAGGTGTTAAATATAAGTCATGGCAGTTCCACAATCCTGATGTATCCACATTTGTCCAATTTTTAAAATATATAATTCACTTAAGCTTTTGTTTTTGCCAAATGTACAATATTTTGTGTTTAATATGCTAATTCACAAGATGCTAGCTAACATTTCAGATCTCTCTAGAAAATAAATGCCAAAGAAAGACAAGAAATCAATTCGCTCCATTTATGCAGACATATTTTGAATATTGACCATGTTCCCAAACCACCAGATGCATAGAATATACAAAATCCAGGAGACTGTTGTAGCCAAAGGACAAATATGTCTGAATAAAAGCCAAGGTAAGGAACCATGTTTATCTTTATTAGCTCAGTGCATATCTGTGGTGAATGAGGCTGGAAAAGTTGACCAGATGAGATCATTGAGATGCTTGCTTACCAGGCTTTGAGGCTTAGTTTGAAAATTTACAAGTTCATAAGAAGTCCAGAAATACTAAATGACTTAGCAGTTAGGTCTCAGAGCATGTGTTAGAAGTTGCCATCTTTCCTTCCAGAAGGAAAGGCCATCCAGAGACTGCCCCACCTAGGGATCCATCCTATCTGCAAACACCAAACCCAAACACTATTGCTGATGCCCAGAAGTGCTTGCTGACAGGAGCCTGATATAGCTGTCTCCTGAGAGACTCTGCCAGAGCCTGACCTATACAGATGGGGATACTCACAACTTAAAGATCCAACTGAGCACAGGTACCCCAATGGAGGAGTTAGGGGAAAGACTGAAGGAGCTGAAGGGGTTTGCAACCACATAGGAAGAACAACAATATCAAACAACCAGACCCTCCAAAAGTGCTAGGGACTAAACCACCAACCAAAGAGCACACATGGAGGGACCCATGGTTTCAGTTGCATGTGTAGCAGAGGATGGCCTTATCTTAATGGGAGGAGAGACCCTTGGTCTTGTAAAGGCTCTCTGCCCCAATGTAGGGAACTGCTAAGGTGCTGAGGTGGGTGGGCAGCACCCTCATAGAGGCAGAAAAAGGGGGAGAGGGGAGGGGACTTGTGGAGGGGGAACTGGGAAGGGGAATAACATTTGAAATGTAAATAAATAAAATAACCAATTTTTAAGAAGGAAAAATAAAAAAGAAGTTGCCATCTTTATTCCTTTTTAGCATGACCAATGAGGAAGCCAAGCAGTTGTATGCCTTGGCAAACTGGTTCACATTCTTTGTTCTGAAAGTTTATAACTGACTGTTTTCCTAGTTTTGTTCTAGGAAGTCATGGACTCTCAACAGAGCTCTCTCAAGGTCATATCTGCAGAGAAATCAGAAAATGAGCATATTTTTATTTGCTTTATTTTTACAGCTTTGGGTAAGATTATATTTACATAAGCTATCAATTATACTCAGAGAAGTAAACTCTAGAGAAACTTAACATCAAGATATGCCTGATGTATAAGCACTATCAATCAGCATAAAATTATCAAATATTCAGAAGGAAGAATTTTGGAAGCATCTAACCAATGTTGTTATTCTTCACTAAAGGAAATACTCTCTCTGTGTGTCTCTGTCTCTCTGTCTCTCTCTCTCTCTCTCTCTCTCTCTGTCTCTCTTTCTCTCTGTTCTTCCTTCCTTCTTTTCTTTTCTTTTCTTTTCTTTTCTTTTCTTTTTCTTTTTGCAAGTCTGAGAGAATCACTCTCAATTATTTTTGGATCATAAAGGGAATTAATGAGGTCACTGACTCGGAGTTGGAGCTAGGCTCAGGCAGATCTAGACACAAATGTCCAATGATAGTGTCTGTCACCTATCTCTTCTACCCCCATCCTTGCCTCCTTTCTAAATTCCGCCAAGAAGCAGGGAGGGAGGACAAAAATGGCAAGTGGCTTCTATTACCTGAGTTAGAAAGGATTTAAGAGAAAAATGATAGCTTCTACCTCTGTGTATTCATCAATTTCAGTGAAGAAAGACCTCACTAGGTGGTCACAGAACATGCAACATGCATCCAACTCTTACCTTAAACAAACTTGGTTGATAATTGCTGAGCACATTAAACACATACACTTTTAATCTTATTAATTTAATTTTAAAGTAAAATATCTCATATTAGGGTATAAGAAATTCTTGAAGCTATTTTAATTTCTATTCCTGTCATTGTCAAATAGAATCATAATGTGCTTTGATATCATCATATAAATTATTGTCATTTTATATATTTACTTTCTTCAATCTAGTCTTTCTTGAGTCTTTGATACCGGATTCATTTTCTCAGAATTATTTCCTGAGCCTGTGATCAGTGTTTTCCACCTAGGAATTATTTCCACCGATAAAGTGCCCCTTTTTTTTTTTCCTAGCAGTTTTTTTTCCATTTTTATTAGGTATTTAGCTCTTTTACATTTCCAATGCTATACCAAAAGTCCCCCATACCCACCCACCCCCACTCCCCTACCCACCCACTCTCCCTTTTTGGCCCTGGCGTTCCCCTGTACTGGGGCATATAAAGTTTGCATGTCCAATGGGCCTCTCTTTCCAGTGATGGCCGCCTAGGCCATCTTTTGATACATATGCAGCTAGAGTCAAGAGCTCCGGGGTACTGGTTAGTTCATAATGTTGTTCCACCTATAGGGTTGCAGATCCCTTTAGCCTCTTGGGTACTTTCTCTAGCTCCTTCATTGGGGGCCATGTGATCCATCCAATAGCCGACTGTGAGCATCCACTTCTATGTTTGCTAGGCCCAGGCATACTCTGACAAGAGACAGCTATATCAGGGTCCTTTCAGCATAATCTTGCTAGTGTATGCAATGGTGTCAGCATTTGGAAGCTGATTATGGGATGGATCCCCGGATATGGCAGTCTCTACATGGTCCATCTTTTTATCTCAGCTCCAAACTTTGTCTCTGTACCTCCTTCCAAGGGTGTTTTGTTCCCACTTCTAAGGAGAGGCATAGTGTCCACACTTCAGTCTTCATTTTTCTTGAGTTTCATGTGTTTAGGAAATTGTATCTTATATCTTGGATATCCTAGGTTTTGGGCTAATATCCACTTATCAGTGAGTACATATTGTGTGAGTTCATTTGTGAATGTGTTACCTCACTCAGGATGATGCCCTCCAGGTCCATCCTCTAGTGCCCTTTTTATATATTTTTTTTTTCACAAAAGGATTTTACATGCTTAGAGGTATACAACAACAACAAAACTTCCTAAAAATTAACAGTTTATATGTTCCACGGAAGAGACAACAATACCAAGTAAACTATAATATGCATAATAATCTAATAAACTGGCAAGTGCTATAAAATAAACCAAGCAGGCAAGGAAACAAAAGAGAGAAAACAAGGATGAAGTCAATGAAGTTAACAGAAATCTATGTGAAACTCAACAGAAAATAGCCAGACAGAGTAAGGAGAACATTTCAAAAGTTAAATCCAGCTTGTTGAAGGTACACCATGAAGACTCTGGAGTGGGATGGAATTCATCTGAAGAATCTGACCACGGATGGATTAGAAGGGCTGGACCAAGTCTATTTTGAAAATGCCTTAACCATGTTTGATTTTATTATAAGCTTAATAGGTTATCAGACTTTTTTTTTCCCATTGGGAACTGTTACATATTATCCAAGCTACCAAAATAATCAACAAGGATTCACCAAGGACTGTGGAGGAAACAAGAAGGCTCAAACAGTGACAGGGTTGGGGAGGGTGTTGGGAGTTTGGGAAGATGTGCAGTGAATGGGGGAACCACAGCTGTGACATTCCCTCCTAACTCCAAGGAAAAGGGTCTTCCTTGGGCCAACTTCCCTTTTCATTCTTCCTATCCAGTTTTTCTAGGAGACAGGAATGGGGACTAGGGATTTGGAAAGAGGGTATAGTGTGTGTTGTGTTTTATAGAAAGGAAAGAACCAGGAATATGTTTGGTAGAGGCATGGTATAGTGAGGTGGAAGGGGAGGTCTTTGTGAGCCCATGCTGAGACATCCCTTCTCCCTGACATACCAGCTGTACAGTAAAACAGATTTAGTATATTTAGCACATGGGGAGGGGAATTGAGTATGGTAGAGATAAAGAAAGAGACAGAGAGGAGAAGGAGGAGGAGGAGGAGGAGAGAAGAGAGAGAGGAGAGAAGAAGAGAGAAGAGAGAGAGGAGAGAGGAGAGAAGAAGAGAGGAGAGAAGAAGAGAGGAGAGAAAAAGAAAGGAGAGAAGAAGAGAGGAGAGAAGAAGAGAGGAGAGAAGAAGAGAGAAGAGAAAAGAGAAGAGAGAAGAGAGGAGAAGAGAGAAGAGAGAAGAGGAGTCTGGCCATGTGGAGGTAGAGATTGAGGGAAATGGATGAGAGAAGGGTAAGAGAGGAAGAGAATAAGTGAGAGGAAGGGGCAAGCAGACCCTTTTATAGTGAGTCAGGCATACCTGGCTGTTGCCAAGCAACTGTGGAGTGGAGCCTAGAAGGAATGCTAACAGTGTGGGTGTATCACAGAAGAGGAGGAAGGTTTGGGCATGAGGGCCCCTCCTTTCAAATGTACTCACACCATGGGGAACAGTAATTGGGGAAGCCTGCCTGGCCAGACTTTCCCATTGTTTTGGGTTATAGGAGAGAAGATTAGTGCTGAGGGACTAGAGAAAACAGGAGCTTCACCAAAAATGAGATGTATGTGGGAGTGTTTAGGGACTGAGACCACTCGGAGATGAAGCTAGCTCGGTGTTATCTTTGCAAGAAATATTGACTGGAAAGGATTGGTGATTGGGCCTGAGGTTAGAGTCCAGCTTGGCAAGAATGAATTGGAGGACCACAAGGACTGTGTGTGGTGTAGTAGAAATGATTCTGGAGACTTCTGTGTGCCGCATGTGGAAGCAAGTGTTGTGGCAGATGGAGGACTCCTCATGACTCCAGCCATTGCCTTAGCTAAGGTTACTATTATCGTGAGGGCCACCATGGCCAAGGAACTCTTACAAAAGAGTTTAATTCGAGTTGGCTTACTGTTTCAGAGGTTTAGTCCATTATCAGCATGGTGAGAAGCATAGTGGCACACAAGCAGACATAGTGCTGGAGAAGTACCTGAGAATTGTACACCTGGATCTGCAGACAGCAGGAAGAGAGAGAGTCGGGCATAGCTTAGGCTTTTGAAACCTCAAAGACTAGCTCCAGCGGGTGATTAACTTACTTCAACAAGGCAACAAGGTCACATCTTCTCCAGCAGGGTCAGACCTCCTAATCTTTTTCAAGTAGTGCCACTTAATGATGACTAATCACTCAAATATATGACCCTACAGGGGCCGTTCCCTTTGGAACCATCTCAGCTAGGCATGTTCTGGACCCCACTCACGTCAGTCATCCCAGGGCTGCAAGCAGACATTTCCTGCCAATAACTCCAGTTCTCTGGTGTTGCTCCCAGAAGCTGACAGCATTATACGGAGCCCAGTCAAAGTCTGAAAACACTTCAGGCTCATTGTCACAGTGGTCAACTGCTGCAGTTTGGTGGGTATCATCTTAGAAGATAATCACGCTGTCTCCCCCATGCCGGAGAAGACTAGAGTTGGTGCCCACAGATACTGGCTCTGATGTAGGTTCAACAAAGGTCAGGAAGGGGCCCCTCTCCAGCTAAGGAAGTGTGGGTCCTATAGTGGGATTTTGTGCAAAAGATAAACCTGAATCCACTAATAACTTGGGGTGACTAACACGAAGGCACCATGTATGGTGAAGATAGAAACCAAGAGATCAGTCGGGAAGCAATCACTGTACATCATGTTCAGGATGATGCTAGTCTGGATGCTACAAACAGGGGGAAACCAAAGTGGTGAGAATTTAACTTGGGATAGATTCTGAAGGCAGGAGGGGCAAGATTCACCAGCAGAATGTATGGATGACAGAAATTGAGGAGAAAAATGAAGATTTTTTTTTCCAGGATCTCGGGCTTAAAAAGCTGGAGAAACAATGGTCTCCAGACTGGATTTCTAAGTGCAACATGCACCTCTCAATCTGTGCCTTAGGCCACCACTGTCAAATACAGCAAGTGCAATCTAAGAAAAGCAGTTTCTGAAATAATTGTTGAAGGGGCATTCTTTGAAAATCTCATCTAAATCCCAAAGCTTGTGCCCAGAAATGCTATGAAGGACTCAGGAGTATAATTTTTTTTGAAGCATTCTCATTCTGTTTCTCCGTTGTTTGTCTTCATTTAGCACGGTAGATTTAATTGATGATTATTATTTCCAAGTTTTGAGTATGTAATGATCAGTTTTCTCCGATTTACTTGGTAACAGAAAAACACTTTGATTAAATTCACACTGGGTTCTCCGCACACATGTTCTAATTTAAAAGGATATCAAGAGTCTGCTTAGTTACCAACATTCCACTTTATAGCAGCCTCTGAGCAAAAAATAAAATAAAATAAATCTAGATTTGTCTTTCATAAAACAAATTCAAGAGTTAAAAGCAAACCAATTCTTGCTTTGAGAGAAGTCTACTATGCAAAATGGCCTGTAGAAACTCAATACCAAATCTTCAATAATTCTGATGTATATGGCACTCCAAGTTTAATATTAGCTTTTACTTTGTAGTTTATCACAAAACCCTAGGGCCTTCATTGCAAATGCTTCCTGATGATCAGGAAGTTTGAATGCATCATGAGAAGCTGACTAATCTAGAGCTCCGAATATTCAATACTGAAAAGAGACAGATCTTAATCACCAAGAGTTGAGCTCAGCTGCTTTCTTGGCCAACTTTTAATGCTGGCTTTTCTTTTTCTTCTTTCTTTGTTTTTAACTCAACTGGCAAGTGTCATTCAGTATGTACATATGTTGAGTGTATAGCTACTATAGTAACATATTAAATATTTAATTACTGATTTTAATATTTTGCTATTAACTTTAGGGGACATATATGTGTGGTACTTACTTGTATGCATGATAAATATGAGAAATAATACATATCTATATATTTCATTCCAGAGTCCAAAGGCAATGGGGATAAAATACTTCTTAGTAGATTCTGTGTATTTTGAAGTTTAATTTCACTTACATTAAAGGATGCCTCAATTGGCTCTCCAATAACAAATAGTTATGGCTCAAAACCATAATGCAAGTTATATGATAGGGACTGAACAGGTTGTATTTATGTATTTTGAGATATATACTCATAGACACATACACTCACACACACATATACACACACATACACACATAGATAATGACTAGAATTTTAAAGAAAGAATGAATATGCATGAAGGTTTAGATGGAGGAAAGGGAAAGAGAAAGAGATATATTATAATCTCAACAAACAAACAAAAAATAGTCCAATAATAAATTTTAATGTTCACCTTTTCTAGTTAAAAAAAAAGCAAATGAAGATAAAAGAAGTGAAAGTTGAATAATTTCCTTTTTCTTTCTTTCTTTTTTTTTCTGTGTGTGTGGTTTTGTTTTTTTTTTTTTTGTGTGTGTGTGTTATGAGACAGAGTTTCTCTGTATAGCCCTGGCTACCTGGCTATCCTGGAACTCACTCTGTAGACCATGCTGGCCTTGAACTCAGAAATCTGTCTGCCTCTGTCTCCCAAGTGCTGGGATTAAAGTCATGTGCCACCACTGTCCGGTGAATAATTTTCAAGTGTCATAAATTTCCATTTGTAACATTCTAGTTATTCTGTAGCTCTAATTCTCAACTCATGGTTCTCTTTATTATATTGTACTTAATGGAAAAGTGTTGGACTGTTGCTAATCTAGACGTTCTCACTACTCTGTTCAGTCAATGGTTTTGCCTCAACATCCATTTTACAGCAATATTCAGCCTTCATGATATTACAAAAAATCAGTTTCATCTCCATATTCTTGGAGTGTGTTACTTAATATGTCTTATCAACTTCCCTCGGTTATGATTCTCATTTTGGTCAAACACCAGCACAGAGGTTGCTATGCATATATATTTCTGTTGAGACTAAAAATTTAAATCACTAAACTTTGAGTATTTAAATGGACTTTAGTTAGTGTGTCAAGGGCCTTAGGAAGAGATTGAAGTTTCCTACAGAAAGGAATTTGGCTAAAGTCAAGTATTTTCATTTGTTCAGCCTTGTAGATACAAGATACATATCAGGTCTTATTAGAATTTATTTTGTGGCAACATGATATATGCATTTTAGTCTTACCAGCCAATCAGCAAACTTATTAAAATAAAATATGTATCTTTCTCTATCTCTCTTTGTATATAGTTGCCTTTTAGTTCTTTTCTGAAGGGAGCTCTAACTAGTACAGTTTTAAGGGTGGATACGGCAAAGAATAACCCCAAACTGAGAACAGGCTTTGAAATTGGAAAATAAATAGAAGCTAGATGAGTTTTATAGCACATAGCAGAAAAATCCTGTAATTACAGAATAGTCGTTGCTAGAGACAGTGACTGGAGACTGGGGGAAAAATGATTGTATAAAATGGTGGAGAACTTGACTAGAATATGTTCCAGTATCTCATCGAAAGTAAATGTATAACTAACAATATTGATAAGGTTTTTAATCCATTATTTCAAAGTTGTAGTCAGCTGTTTATGGGAAAAAATGTGAAAGGGTAGAGCATTGTAGAAAATACTGTTAAGCAAAAAACAAGTAAACAGACAAAAAAACCTGGGAATTAAAATATTTTCTGTTTAATTCTTCCCTTAAGTATATTAAAAATGAAGAAGTGCCCTCTGGGGACAAGCAAGCATATGGTTGGAAAATTCTACACTAAACAAATGTGGTGCATGATTTGTGACTCTGGTTTACTCTCCTAACAGAAATGATGACAGCCTCATAAAGAAGACAAAGAGGACACTAAGAGAAAGAAAGCTGTTGGATTTCTGGGGTGCTGTAGGGAGGAAATTGGCTGTTAAAGCTCTGCAGCAGGACAGTGAGATGCTGTTGTTCTTCAAGGAAAGAGAAGGATGACTTCAAAGGTGGGGTAAGCACCCTGCTGCCTGTGGAGGATAGAACACAGGAAAAACAAAAAGAGGAGGGGGCTTTTATTGGGAAGTTGGAAGAAGAAAATCAAAAACAGAAGGAGTGGGAAGTAGGAGAGACATTTAAGACAAAGGGTGTCTGAAAAAGCCTTGGGTAACTCATATTATTTTATATTTACCTAAAATTACATATATGTATATGCATGTACACATGCTCTCTCACGTGCACATGCACACTCACACATACACACACATCTTAAATGAAGTTATGCCACTTGAGTTGACAATGCTCCTGCTATCCAACAAAAATACCAGTCCCAGGCCCAGAAACCTCCCCTTTTCATTTTCAGTCAGCATGGTATAAGAGACTCCCAGAGGAGTGTAGACCATTCCAGTTGCCTGTGGTTGTCTCCTAGAGGTTGAAAATAAGTTTCTATTGCTGAAGGCAATGAACACTTCATACAAGAGCTCAGAAGACTCAAGCTTGCTTTCAGGCCTAACCTTCATAATACAAGAAAATGCTATGGAGGCTGCCAAGTAAACACAGCAATGAGTCCTACTTAGCTATGTTGTCTGTGATTAATAACTAGCACAACAAGATATCACCAAGGGTGCAACAGAACCATGCATATCTTGTCAGTGACCAACAGCTGTCTAATTGGGCTTAACGCCCACTCAACAGTAGAAAAATCATGCCTACTAACATAGAAAATGATAGTCTGGGTGCTGGGCTACTGAAGACTTCCTGATACTGATTGTTAGTGCTAGGATGATCTTGTTCTCAGAGGATCTAAGGCTGGTCAAAATGTGTTTTCCACATGTGAAACATAGGAACTTTTAATTGATGAAATCGTGATTCATTTGTAACCCACCTAGATAGAATATGTTGGATTCTAAACTCCAGGACCTCAGAAATTCTTCTGGAGTTGAAGTCATTACAGAGGTATTGGAGAGACTAGGCACATCATCTGCATGAAAAAAGAAGAAACTTGGAAGCAATGACACAGACATGCACACACACACACACACACACACACACACACATCGAGAGAGAGAGAGAGAGAGAGAGAGAGAGAGAGAGAGAGAGAGAGAGAGGTGCAAAGATGAATTGTGTTGTCTCTAGCCAAGAAACAAGATGAGGGATAACAAAGCTGAGGAAAAAGTTCAAGACTGATTCTTTCTCTCACACTGTCAGAGAACTGGGACTTGCCAATAAATCCATGTCAGGATTTACAGTTGTGAGACAAACATTTTTTATTACTTAAGCCACTTGATACTTGATTTGTGTTCCTTCTGTTATAGAAGACCTAGGAAGTTTATATATATTTTAGCAGACGTGTTATAGATATTTCATAGAAAGGCAGGGAAAGAAAGCTATATATCTCTGCAAACAATAAAACTGAACAATTTTCCACTAAGTCTGGTAACACAAACTCTGCTTCCATCTCCAATTGGGTTTCTTTATTATTTCTTTTCTTTCTCTACTGCTCTCTGAATATTATTTCTGGTTCTCCCCTCTCCTTACTTGCTCACTTTCCTTACAAAAACACCAAGTTTGGGTTTTTACAGGAAGGCATTGTGGGATTCCAGGAAAAAGATGACCAGATGGCTTAACCATGCTTCCTGCTCTCCCCTCAGGTTCTGCAATATCCTCAACTCCACAATGCAGGCATTTCAGGACATCGTCTAAGATATACACATTTGTTTTTCTATATCTGATTGCCTTTCTTCACATGCTGCCTTTGGGAGCAAACACGTCTATTTGTTATCATACGATCTCCAAGCCTACAACAAGAATGTGACCAAAAGGAAAACTGCCCTTTGTATTGATTAAAGTATTAACATTGTTCTTACTCTTTATCATTTTAAATGTGTTTAGAATCCGGGAATAAAATATTTTGTGAATATGATATTTTTTTCCACATGTAAGGTCATGTCTTACAAAAGGAAATGAAAACACTTAAACGCATGAGTGGAAAATTAGGAGAAGTCCGAGGGAAGGAAACAACCTGCAGCTTTGCTAGTGTCTATCAGGTAAGCAACTGTAGGTCCTGGGCTGACTCAGTTCTTTCTTTCTGCTGTTTTCTCTCACCTGAACAACAGTAAACCTGGGGTTGTTATTGTTTAAATGGTTTTATCCCGAGACCTATTATGATGGTTTGAATGAGAATGGCCACACAGGCTCAATGATTTAGTCAGCAGGGAGTGGCACTATTTGAAAGGATTAGAAAGCTCAGCCTTGTTGGAGGAACTGTGTTGTTGGGGGGTGGGCTTCGATATTCCAAAAAGCTCATTCCAAGACTAGAAAACGTTTTCTGTTGTCTGTGCTCCCAGAAGTAGAGCTCCTAGTTACTGGTTCAGGACCATGTCTGCCTGCATACTACTATGCTCACTGGCATGTCGATGGACTAATCCTCTGAAACTGTAAGCAAGCCCCAATTAAATGCTTTGTTTTATAAGACTTAGAACAGAGACTAAGACAACTGTGAAGCAGTCATCCTGATACAAATAATATCACCTTGTTGTGTACTATTTCACTTCAAAAGACTCAGGAAAATCATCGCTAACTACATAAATTTTTATCCCATCTAGGCTGAAAGAAGAAAGGAAAAACACATTTTAACTCAATACTCTTTCTATTAATCTATCTCATGATGTTTATCATAAATTTAACCAACACATGTAAAACATGAAAATAAATTTTTTATATAATCTTGAAAAATATGATATGAAAAAAAGATATGATAGTATATATAAGTGACCCTAAAAATTCTACCAGAGAACTCCTAAACCTGATAAACAGCTTCGGTGAAGTAGCTGGATATAAAATAAACTCAAACAAGTCAATGGCCTTTCTCTATACAAAGAATAAACAGGCTGAGAAAGAAATTAGGGAAACAACACCCTTCTCAATAGTCACAAATAATATAAAATATCTTGGCGTGACTCTAACTAAGGAAGTGAAAGATCTGTATGATAAAAACTTCAAATCTCTGAAGAAAGAAATTAAGGAAGATCTCAGAAGATGGAAAGATCTCCCATGCTCATGGATTGGCAGGATCAACATTGTAAAAATGGCTATCTTGCCAAAAGCAATCTACAGATTCAATGCAATCCCCATCAAAATTCCAACTCAATTCTTCAACGAATTGGAAGGAGCAATTTGCAAATTTGTCTGGAATAACAAAAAACCTAGGATAGCAAAAAGTCTTCTCAAGGATAAAAGAACTTCTGGCGGAATCACCATGCCAGACCTAAAGCTTTACTACAGAGCAATTGTGATAAAAACTGCATGGTACTGGTATAGAGACAGAAAAGTAGACCAATGGAATAGAATTGAAGACCCAGAAATGAACCCACACACCTATGGTCACTTGATCTTCGACAAGGGAGCTAAAACCATCCAGTGGAAGAAAGACAGCATTTTCAACAATTGGTGCTGGCACAACTGGTTGTTATCGTGTAGAAGAATGCGAATCGATCCATACTTATCTCCTTGTACTAAGGTCAAATCTAAGTGGATCAAGGAACTTCACATAAAACCAGAGACACTGAAACTTATAGAGGAGAAAGTGGGGAAAAGCCTTGAAGATATGGGCACAGGGGAAAAATTCCTGAACAGAACAGCAATGGCTTGTGCTGTAAGATCGAGAATTGACAAATGGGACCTAATGAAACTCCAAAGTTTCTGCAAGGCAAAAGACACCGTCAATAAGACAAAAAGACCACCAACAGATTGGGAAAGGATCTTTACCTATCCTAAATCAGATAGGGGACTAATATCCAACATATATAAAGAACTCAAGAAGGTGGACTTCAGAAAATCAAATAACCCCATTAAAAAATGGGGCTCAGAACTGAACAAAGAATTCTCACCTGAGGAATACCAAATGGCAGAGAAGCACTTGAAAAAATGTTCAACATCCTTAATCATCAGGGAAATGCAAATCAAAACAACCCTGAGATTCCACCTCACACCAGTCAGAATGGCTAAGATCAAAAATTCAGGTGACAGCAGATGCTGGCGAGGATGTGGAGAAAGAGGAACACTCCTCCATTGTTGGTGGGAGTGCAGGCTTGTACAACCACTCTGGAAATCAGTCTGGCGGTTCCTCAGAAAACTGGACATAGTACTACCGGAGGATCCAGCAATACCTCTCCTGGGCATATATCCAGAAGATGCCCCAACAGGTAAGAAGGACACATGCTCCACTATGTTCATAGCAGCCTTATTTATAATAGCCAGAAGCTGGAAAGAACCTAGATGCCCCTCAACAGAGGAATGGATACAGAAAATGTGGTACATCTACACAATGGAGTACTACTCAGCTATTAAAAAGAATGAATTTATGAAATTCCTAGCCAAATGGATGGACCTGGAGGGCATCATCCTGAGTGAGGTAACACATTCACAAAGAAACTCACACAATATGTATTCACTGATAAGTGGATATTAGCCCCAAACCTAGGATACCCAAGATATAAGATATAATTTGCTAAACACATGAAACTCAAGAAGAATGAAGACTGAAGTGTGGACACTATGCCCCTCCTTAGATTTGGGAACAAAACACCCATGGAAGGAGTTACAGAGACGGAGTTTGGAGCTGAGATGAAAGGATGGACCATGTAGAGACTGCCATATTCAGGGATCCACCCCATAATCAGCATCCAAACGCTGACACCATTGCATACACTAGCAAGATTTTATTGAAAGGACACAGATGTAGCTGTCTCTTGTGAGACTATGCCGGGGCCCAGCAAACACAGAAGTGGATGCTCACAGTCAGCTAATGGATGGATCATAGGGCTCCCAATGGAGGAGCTAGAGAAAGTAGCCAAGGAGCTAAAGGGATCTGCAACCCTATAGGTGGAACAACATTATGAGCTAACCAGTATCCCGGAGCTCTTGACTCTAGCTGCATATATATCAAAAGATGGCCTAGTCGGCCATCACTGGAAAGAGAGGCCCATTGGACTTGCAAACTTTATATGCCCCAGTACAGGGGAACACCAGGGCCAAAAAGGGGGAGTGGGTGGGCAGGGGAGTGGGGGTGGGTGGATATGGGGGACTTTTGGTATAGCATTGGAAATGTAAATGAGTTAAATACCTAATAAAAAATGGAAAAAAAGAAAAAAAATTTAACCAACACATGTAAAACATGAAAATAAATTTTTTATATAATCTTGAAAAATTGGATTGAAGTGAATATGACATTGATTTTAATTAAAATGTTTAATAGCCGTTTTGAAACTAAACACACATTTACATAAACATTCCTACCTAAATTTGAAACAATATTCTGCGTATTTCAAAACATGATCATCATGTAATAACTCCAAATGACTTTTCCAAAAGGTTTGCTGGAAGGTAGCCCACATGATAGAACTCTCATTCTATTGTGTATGTTTGAAGGAAATGGAACTAAAGGTTCACCTTTCTTTTATCAAGGGCTCAACAGAACTGTTTCTGAAGTCAACTGTGAGGAGGACAAGGTGGGCTTCCCTGAACTTGATCTTGTCTCCTTATAGATAGCATTCCTTCTAGACTCCGCCCAATGGTTACCTAGCAACAGCTCACAGGCCTGACTTGCTATAAAAGGGACTGTTTGGTCTCTCTCTTTCCCTCGGGCCCCCTTTCTCTCTCTAACTCTTTGTCTTCTTTCTCTGACCCCTTTCTCCCTCTCTTCCCTTCCCCCTCTCTCCACGTGTTCTGGCCGCTTCTCTCTCTCTCTCTCTCTCTCTCTCTCTCTCTCTCTCTCTCTCTCTCTCTCTCTCTCTCTCTCTCTCTCTCTCTCTCTCCCTTTCTGTCTGTCCTTTCTCTATCTTCACTCCCTTCGTAACTCTCCTTCCCATGTCTGCAAATAAAAATCAACTATTCTATATTATACCCATCTTATGGTTGATAAGGGGGAGAGAGACACCTCAGCATGTGCCCACCGAGGGACACCTCCCACCACACCATACCTCTCTTCTGTCCTTTTCAGACCTTTTTTGTTACCTGGATATCAAACTTTCTCAAAAGTTTGATTCCATTAAAATGCATGCTTATAATCTGAGTTACAATATGGACCAAACTATAGAGTTTAAGTCATAGTATTTCTCACTGGTAACCAATCTAATTTTTTATTCTATTAAGTCCTTAATAAAAGCACATAATGCAACAAATTAAACATTTTGATTATCACCTAGATGAATAGGATATAATTTATTGATGAAAACATTGACGCACAAATCAATGAACAGAATGTATATATATATATTTGTGTGTGTGTGTGTGTGTGTGTGTGTGTGTGTGTGTGTGTGTGTGTGTGTGTGTATGTGTGTGTGTGTGTGTATGTGTGTGTGGATTTGTTTGTGCGAGACGGAGTGTTAAAAATCTAGGCCAGATTCCAAACCTAGTTCCAAAGCAGAGACTGTGTCTTGTTCTGTTAGTTCAATGATCTTGTGACAAGTCAGCAGAAAGATTTGACTAACTGCCCATTTCTGTGTAGATATAACATGAACACAGAAATGCTGGTCATCAGAATGTGTAGCAACATTTGAGAGAATGATCTGAGTTTGTAGAAACTGAGCTGGCAACCCATTAGTGCTTCAGTGCTTGCTTGGTTTTAGAGCAACGCAGAGGGAGTTCCCCTGCTTGGGAGCTATGTACCCTGTTGTATTCCCTGGGGACCAACAGGAAACCTATGTGCAAGTTTTATACATAACAGAGCCCTAGTAAACAGGGACTTTTTAAAAATCCTATTTTAGCTCACAAGCATCATCTTTTGCTTTGATCACATTTGATTCTTTGCTTTTCTCTGCATAGCTAAGCCAGCTCTCAGGTCAAGGAAGGATGCTGTGGGGTGAAATTGGTTGGGAGAATGGAGATACCACAATGTGAGGAGGCATGGCTTCCTCCTATACATGATACATTCCTCAACAAATAATTTTCTATTATTTTCTTTTAAACATCTTAATGTCAAACACATGGAATGAAAACTTCCTCTGAACACATTAAATTCCAGGTTACCTACAGGTAGCAAATACAGTCTACCACCATGCTTCTCTAAGCAGCTTTCTGTAGGAATGGATTATTGCTGAAACCCATTCATTATATTGTTCTCAACTTTAAGAATATCTGTTGAAAATGACACAAGAGTAAAGGCAGATTTTCTTTCATTAATATAAATACATAAATTTTGACCTTCAGTAGAAGTAAATGATGATTATATACTTACAAATCTATAACAATTAATAGAATTATCTAGTATTGCAACTCTTACCTCTTATTTAATGTATAGATAATCTATCTAACCTCGTCTTATTCGAATAATTTTTTTCCTTGCCTAAAACCATATCAAATCCTAGGATATAGATTTTCAGCAGTCTTGTGGGAGCTTGGGGGAGAGGCATTTCTTTTATTTTGTAGTGTATGAACAAGAATTTTAGCCAGGTGTGGTGGCACATGCCTTTAATCCCAGCACTTGGGAGGCAGAGGCAGGCAAATTTCTGAGTTTGAGGCCAGCCTGGTCTACAGAGTGAGTTCCAGGATAGCCAGGGCTATACAGAGAAACCCTGTCTCGAAAAATCAAACAAACAAACAAACAAAAAAGAATTTTGTGCGTGAAAAAGAATGGGCTTAGTGATAGTTCACAAGAACATTTTATAAAGTAGGGAAATCAATCATTATTGGTTTAATAATAACAAATTGGTATACTGGTTACAAATATCTTCTTTCAGTCTATAGCTTTCATTTCAACTCTTTCAATTGTCTTTGGCAACATATTTTGGTGAGGAGGTCTACTAATATTACCCTTTAATATTAATAATACTTTAAGATGTATATTTATTTTACTTGTATGTATAAGAATTGCATGCCTGTAGGTATGCATTGTGTCACTTGGGCATCTAGTATCCACAGAAGCAGGAGGGTGGCAGTGTAGCTCCAGGAACTAGAGCTATTGATGGTCATGAGCCATCACATGGGAAACTGATCTAATCATATTTTAATTTTTAAAAATAAAGTTAAATTGTTTAAAACCAAGGGATGAAAATCAAAGTATGTACTGTTTTTTAACAAAAGCAAGGTAAATTTTTAGCATAAAGGATACAAAGTTGATCCAACATTGTTGCGAGCCGCTCGCCGCTCCGCTCACATGGACCGGGTACACCGGAGTGGCAGGCCGGGGCTGAAAGAGAGGAGAACTGGGCGGTTGAGAGAAAAATGGAGCTAAATCAAGATTCCTGATCAAAGCTCAAATGTGCTTATAAAGGGGGGGGGAGGGGAGGCCCATTCCTGCCAATTCTTTCTTGGAGCCTGGAACCAGCTGCAGGGTGTAGTCTCTGGAATAGCTCTTTGCCCTCTCAGCAGGTAGCAGTGTCTTGAAGGAGAACAGCAGCAGTGGCTGAACAATAGAGTCATCTAGGGATGAAGGCCCCACCCTAGGTAATCTCCTTTGTGGCAGCAAGGTCAAAGTCCAGATCAGCCAGCTTCAGGCTGGGGGGGTGGGGGTGGGGGTGGGGTTACACAACATTTTATTAAAACAAAGCAAAACAAAATAAAACTAAACTTTTTTTTTTCTTTCTGGCCACTAAATGGTCTAAATAACTCTCTTTCTGGACTAAATAACTATCCTAACGAAAGCCTTAGGTTTGATCCTATCCAGATAATTCATCCCTGTTCTTTAGTACCTATTGTCTCTCTTTGTGCTTCTAGAAGTCACACCATACCCGTGATCTGGAACCCAAGACACCGGTGCAAAACAGCCAGAGAAGGCAGGTACCACCCTGTGGATTTTAAATGCTGGCTACTACGGTGTGGCAAAAATTATTTGATTGTTTTAAACACTCAGATTCCCACTCTGATGAAGAAAATGATTGCTTTACAGAGGACATGTTAAACACTTTCTACTTAATAATTTGAGGGGCATGTTCTCTATCAATGAATTAGAATTTATATAAGAAGAACTAAGTATAAGCAAGTGATGTTCTGCTGCCCTACTTTACACAGTATTGATTATGACAAGTTGTTATGATCTAAAACTATATCATACATACAGGATTATTTGTGATCAAAAACCAGGATTCAAGTAATAGTTTTGCCAGTCATATTATCTATTTAAAATCATCATCGAGAAGAATGATTCAATAAACATCAGCATTTGAATAACAGAAAAATTAAGGAATACTAGAATATTAGTTGAATGGTTTAGATTTCTCTCTTTCTTCCTTTTCTTGCTACAATATGTAGCATTATCACTTGCTACAGTATGACCATTACTGCTTGCTATTTTTTTTCTATCCTACTTAGTTACTTATTCATTCTTTGATGTTATTTTAGATCTGTCTTCTTCTATTATAATTCTTATGTCTCAGAAGCCATCTTTCACAAAATATTATTTCCATCTGTCTCAGTCACTGTTCCATTGCTACGAAGAGACGCCATAAACAAAGAAACTCTTATAAAGGTTTAATTGGTGGCTGGTTTGCAGTTTCAACAGCTTAGTCCACAATCATCATGGAAGGGAATATGGTGGCAGGGAGCATGGGAACAAGTAGCCATTGTATTGGAGAAGTAGCTAAGAGCTCCATCCTGACCTGTAGGCCTAGAGAGAGAGAGACTTAACTTGGCATAGGCTATTGAAACATCAAAGCATACATTCTTTCTTATTCATACAAAGTGACATTCTTTCTTCAATAATGCTACAACTACTCCAATATGGCAATACCCTCTAATTCTTCTCAAATAGTGCCATACCCTGATTCCTAAACATTCAAATATATGAGCCAACCAAGACCATTATTATTTAATATACCACATAACCTAAAAATCAACTTATTGCAATTAAAACAATAAAAAGTAAGGACAATCCTAAGAAATCTCTCTGCTATAACATAAAACCTGTAGAAATGATCAAAAGTCAAACAGCAAATCATTGTTTCAAAGTCATTTTTCAGCATTTCGCTGAGTTTTGAGTTCACCTGTGCCCATAGTACCAAATCTTAATCAGAATTAGCAATAATTTCAGAGTTCTTCTCCTCCAGTTTCATACTTCTGTCCTAGATTTCTGTGTTCTTGTTCTCTGTCCCAGTTTTTTACACTGCTTATATATCTTGAAAATTGAGCATGTAAACCCCTCCCCTAATATGATCTAGCGATTTCTAACACAAGATCCATTGACTCGGAACAAATTTGATGCCATTCTCTCTATAGTATGTTGAGTCTCTTGTGTTTATAATTAAATTTAAAGACCCACAGGTGAATCTCTCCTGCCCATTACCCTGTAGGCCAAATGTATAAGATCTGGGTTTTTCTACCACGTTCTCTTTGCTGACTTTATTAAAAACACATACACTCAAGCTAAGAAGCGCTCTTACTATGCCCCTAGCACAAGGAGTAAAGGCCCCAGAGCATCTTCACAATGAAATTCATCTATCTACATGGAATCTAAATAAAACTCAGGCTTCTAAGCTCCTCTGTCAAACTGCATGTCTTCATTTTCCATTTAGATAATCTATATGATGCCTGAGGGGGACAGAATAACCCTTATTCTTCAGTGCCCAAGATAGACTAAATAGCATTGAAAGGATTCTTCTAAAAATACTTTGTAAAAGCAAAATTAGAAAATGATTAATAATAGGAGATTTGTTTCACTGCTTCCCTCTGTAACGATCCAGAAGGCTACGCGTTGGCATTTTATCACGTTGAATCAATTTCCTTTTAAGCAAAATGAAGTTTGGAATAGATAATGCTTACAGTCCATTAGATATGATATTTCTCAATCATTTTAGAGAACTTGAAAGTGCACGAAACAACTTCACAAAGCAAGCATTGATGACAGCACTTAAAGACTACTTAGCAGCGGGTTATTACTGAGCCAATAAAAATTGGGAGCCAGATAAAACTGGGCTAAATAGCTACTCCAACAATTGCTAAATTTAGAAATTCTTGATAGGCTAGTATTCTTTTTGAGCCAGAATTATCTTACTTGTAAAATGTAAGTACTAATGCTGTAAAGTATCATGAAAGTTAATAGCAATCACCTTTCCAGGATCATTTTTCAGAACGACAAACACAGAGCAGTAACATTGCTCATTTCCTGTTTCCATTCCACTTGAAAAACGAAAAGAAATTTAAAAACTGAAATGAAAACCAAAACACAAAACAAAAAACTGCCATAGCAGTTTTTGAACAATCATGTTTTGTGTGTGTTTGTGTGTGTATTCTTTCATAATTTAACAACTTGATAATATTCACATTAGAAAAGAAAACCAGGGGCTAGAGAGATGGGTCAGAGGTTAAGAGCACCAGTTGTTCTTCTAGAAGACCAGGGTTCCATTCCCAGCACCGTGGATAGTGACTCACAACTATTCACCATTCTAGTTCCAAGAAATGCAATAACACTTGTTCTTAATAGCGTTCTCACGCCCGGCCAGGAAGAACACAACAGACCAGAATCTTCTGCGGCAAAACTTTATTGCTTACATCTTCAGGAGCTAGGAGCGCAAACCCCCAGCCCCAAAAGCGAAAGCCCCTTCAATAATACATCTTTAGGAGCCAGAGCTCCGGCGCCGCCAAAGCGCAGAGTGCGCTCTATTGTTTACATCTTTAGGCAGCGAGAGAGCGCAGGGCGCGCAGATGCCAGCGAGAGAGAGAATGGCGGAAAAACCCCGTCCCCTTTTAGGAGGAGTTATATTTCGCCTAGGACGCATCACTCCCTGATTGGCTGCAGCCCATGGCCGAGCTGACGTTCATGGGAAAGGCAGAGTACAAGTAGTCGTAAAATACCCTTGGCACATGCGCAGATTATTTGTTTACCACTTAGAACACAGGATGTCAGCGCCATCTTGTGACGGCGAATGTGGGGGCGGCTCCCAACAACTTGTGTCTGAAGTCTGGCCACACATGTCATATACATACATGCTTGCAGACAAAACATTAATATACATATAATGATATTTTATGTTTTTCCAAAAAAGAAAACATTTTCTTTCAAGGAAGAATTTCACAGTCACTTAAAATCAACAACAGTTCCAAAATTGTTAGAATATAGATATTTGTGAAAAAGCATGCATTTAGTTAAAGTCAAGAGAAAGCAACTCAATTCTGAGAAAGTATTCATTATTTAAGATAACAGTTTGTTATTGTTTGTATATTGCAGAGTCTTTCCTTAAAAGCTCATGTGTAGATTTATCTACCGCAGCTAGTGATACTAATGAAGGCAATCAGATCATGAGGTAATAACCTGACCTGACCAGTTGTTTAACCCACGCAGAACATAGTTGAACGGGTTATTAGAAGGTAGGGCTTATTTGAATAAGTTAGAGTGAAGGTGATTGTTTAGAGATATTCTTGTTACTGCATCCCTCCTAACTCTCTCTCTGCTCCCTGGCTACCCTGAAGTGACCAGTTCTCCTCCATCATGCCCTTTTGCCAGGAAGAGAAACTTCTCTACCCCAGACCTAAAAGCAATACAACCACCTAACCATTGACTAAAATTATAGGTCAAAGTAAGTCCTTCTTATATTTAGTGACTTTTATCGAGGAGTTTTGTCACACAACAGTGACAAAATATGTATTTATTAGCATAAAATTGTTTATAATCATGACAACTAAATGATTTCTTCTAAAATGTGTTCAAATATTATTTTTAATATAAAAATTGGTGAGTCAGTGTTTTTATTTACTTTAATATCTTTCTTTGAGATTAGGATTTTGCTTTTAGGAAAATTTGTTTTCTATGTCCTTTGTCTAATATGTGTATAAGAGAAATAGACACATATTAACTGAGGGAAGGAATGAAGACTGGTATCTGAAATTATGCATTAAAAGCAATTTCATTGCCAGGTGGTGGTGGTGTTACATGTTCCCAGCATTGTGGAGGCAGAGTCAGGGGGATCGCTAGGTTCAAGGCCAGACTGATCTACAGAGTGAGTTCCAGGACTGCCAAGGTTACAAAGAGAGACCCTGTCTTGGAAAACAAAACAAAACACCTGAATAAACAAACAAAAAGATGAAAATTAAGTTTTGAAATCTTGATTCTTATAAAATATTTCTGCATACATTTCTGCTTTGAAGTAACATGGTAAATCCTCTAAACTCAGTGCCTCAAGAACGTGTCTGGACACTGATTCTATTTTACTCCTATCCCACCCTCACAATCCTCCCAACACACAAGGGTAGGGTGGCTCTGGTTTAACAATTTAACCTCACACTAAAAAGCCAGAGGTTCTCAACCTGTGGGGTATAGCCCCTCTGAGAGTCAAGTGACCCTTTCACATGGGTTCCTAAGACCATCCCAAATATCAGATATTTACATTATGATCTATAGCAGAAGTCAAATAAAAGCAATGATTTTATGGTTAGGGGTAACCACAACATGAGGAACTGTATCAAAAGAACATAGCATTGGGGGTGGGTAGGTTGAGAATCACTGATAAGCAGAGGGAAAAATAGTAAACCTACGCTATGCTAGAAGTCAAATAACATAAAAGATGTCAAGTTTCACAGACTTAGTAAGTCTGTCTTGGCCAGAGCACTGAAAGTAGAACGTTCCATTTATGGATTTAAAATGAGACATGCTGTCAGCCTGTCTTTCCTGGATCCTCCACTTCTGCTGAAATGCTGTGCCTTCGACTATACAGGAACCTCAGCAAAGCTTATCATGTCTACCATAGAGTCTGAGGTCAGCATTTCTCCTCCGACTCAGGCAATCGGAATCTAAAATCTCCTATTTGTAGTTATTCAAGTGGTAAGAAGAAAAAAAAATCACAGGAGTAAGCAGTTCAGCGGTGTTCCGGATAATGTGACAAGGATGTCCTGAAATTAAATTCAGTGGAGGACAATGAAAACTTTAATAATTTACACAAAGGCACACAATTTTTTTACGAGTCTATTTTGAATTTTGAACTCACATTGTTATTATTTCCCATCTGTCTTGCTCCGAGCTACCATTTCTCAGTCCCACCTTTGTTTCTCCAGGGAAAGAGTTCTAATAAGCCCAGAGAATAAAGATTGGAATTCCTGGTTCTTTAATTTCAAATAAGCTTTCAAAATTCATAGCCAAAATGTGAGTTCTGACCTTCAAAGATTTGGCAAAAACCTTGATTCTTTTGTTACAATTCTCTAAGCTTTGTTCAAAGTATGAAGCTGATCTTATAAGCAACTGATTTTTGAAATAAACATTAAAAAGAAAGCAGTCTTTCTGTCTCACATACAAAACTTACAAGAGCTAAAGGAGTGGAGGAAAGAAGGGAACAAGAGACAGAACAAGAGGTGATAATGGTTAGGTTCATGTGGGTGAGAACGGCTGAGATGGTTCATGTGGGTGAGCTAAGCTGAGATAGTACTAGAGACCACACAAGAAAAATAAAGGCTGTCTCTCTGCCACATGCAGACCTAGGGAACAAACAAAACAAAACAATCAAACAAAACAAAACAATTGAACAAAAGAAAGAAAGAAATGATCAAGAGCTCTCTCTCTCAATCTCTCTCTCTCTCTTTTTGAAAAATTAAATTAAAAGAAACATTGTTTCAGATACTGGATACTCTATTTTCTAAATATACACATTTCAACCAGCAGTTTTTTTTTTTAAACCAGACCTCTAGGAGGTAAATGGCTAAAGAAAATCTAGAATTGGCATGGTGTAGTAAAACATGCCACCACTTCGACATTTTGAAGAAGGCAAGAAGCTTGATTGAGCCTCTTAAAATATCCCAGGCCAGCCTGGACTGTACAACAAGCCCCGTTCTCTTTAAAACTCAGAACTAAGAAACAAGCTGTCTGGAATTCTAGGGCTATCATAGGAGCTTCTGACGGAGAGGTGTTTTCGTATGTAAGGCTCCAATGCATTTATTGTCCTTTCACATTTAAAAAACATTAATTTTCTCCTCTTGCCTTTTCTTTATCTCTATCAGAGCAAGGCAAATACCCAAATAAGACATCTCTCAAAGCGCTGGATTATAACAAATGTACACATTATGATGAAAATGTGTCAATTTCAGAATCTTCTAATTATTTATATCAAATTGATCCAAAACCTCTCTCCCTACATCTATGAATCACAGCTAAAATGTTGACTAATTTGCCTCAGCAGGGCAGAACACTTACCTAATCATAATTTATAGTTTTGTTTACCTTTCTGTTGGGAAAGCTAATTACTTGTCTGAGTAAGAGTTTCTGCCCTACTAAGCCATTGGTGAGTGAAAACACAATTTAAATTTCTCTGTGCTTCCAGTCCGCAAGCTTCACACCTCCCACTGGAGGACCAAACTCCTTCAGGGTCTTTGGGAAGAGAGAGATTTCAGAGAACTTAAGTAAATTTCACACATTTTAAAGTATGGCCAGTAGAGCTTTCAAAAGACACCGATGAAAAAAAAATTCAAGTAATTTTTCTTGCAGTGATGTAATTGCATGGTCTACATAGCAGATTACTAGCCTTGTCATGCAAATACCTCTATTTAGTGTCAATAAAGAAACCTTTCGGGACGGGCGCTGTAATTAAAACATCTCCTGTTCCATATTATCTGGACTACTCACATATCAAACTGACTCAACATTCAAGATAAGGACTAATAAAAATATTGAAAGAAATCAATAAGCATAAAAGTTCTTGGCTTATAAATCACTTCAATTAGCCCTGCTTACAAATTTGAATAAGTGATATTTTAAGCCCCAAGTTAATAGCCCCTGTTAAAGAATAACTCAAGTTAATTCATTAACCCAATGTTCCTGTTTGAAGAAGATCCATGGTAAGATTTCTTCCCAGAGAGAATGGAGTTTCTTATTTTCTAATTATGTGCTATCAACAATAACATATCCAAAAGACTGAACCAAGAAACTATATATTATATTATTATTTTCATTATATTAAAATATATATTTGGTTTTTAATAGAAAAGGAACTATGGCCATGGTATGCTGATATTCAACATATGTTAAAATTCTGATTTATAACAGTAATGTTACTAGTAGTTTGAGTTTAATTTGTACATAGTAACTGTGATGGATTGAAGATTCTTGGCTCTAAGAGTAGCACTAGGAGGTAACCAAGCCAGCCCGGTCAGTCAGCAGGGTCTCAACGGAGGAAGTGAGGATTAAAGAAAAAAAGACAATTAGACAATGTTATAACATGACTCCAGCCAATGCTGAGACTGAAGTGGACTCATTTTTTTCCAGTCTGCTTTTATATCATTCTAAGTACATACAAAGAATATGGTCAGTCCTAAGGCATAAACAAAGTAGTCAAGGAACAAACAACACATAAACAAAGGTCCCATGGTTACTATACTCAGGGTCTAGACAAGACCCATGAAGATACACAGAACATATTCCTCAGCTATATTCATTTTGAGCCTACTTTTTTGTTCTAGCCCAATGTCAGATTCCTAGAAGGAGGTACTAAGAGCTCTCCATAGGGAGGTGTGCTCTTGTTGGAGTAGGGGTGGCCTTGGGGAGGAAGTCTGTCACTGTGGGCATGGGTTTTGAGACCCTTCTCCTAGCTGCCTGGAAGACAGTAGTCTGCTCCTAGCTTCTTTTGAATGAAGATGTAGAACTCTCATCTCCTCTGGTACCATGCCTGCTTGGAAGCTGCCATGCTCCTGCCTTGATGATAACGGACTGAACCCCTGAACCTGTAAGCCAGCCCCAATTAAATATTGTATTTTGAAAGAGTTGCCTTGGTCATGGAATCTCTTCATAACAACTAAGTAACTATCCCTAACTAAGACAGTGGCAAACAAATGAAACAGCAAAGTTTGTAGATTACTAATTATAATGCAGTATGTACAAGTATAATGGGGCTGGGGCTTACCTTAACATTGGTTGATACATATGTGATCTCTAAGCATAATTTTACTTGTTTGTTTATTTTGGGGGAGGGAGTATTGGGTTCAAACCTCAGTCCCTGTGAATGCTAGTCAAGCTCTGACTGAGCGCTACCAAGAATGACTTAAACTCAAGAGCTCTCAAAAATATATCTTATTTTTAAGATGTTTTTATTTTTATATCATGTGTATGAATGTTTGACTCCATATATGTTCATAGTATGTATAGTTGGTACCTGCAAAGGTCAGAAGAGGGCATCAGATCCTCTAGAATGGAGTTAGAGATGGTTTTGAGCAAGCATGTGGGTGCTGGGAACTGGACCAGGTTCTCTAAAAAAGACAATGTGGCTTCTAATTCACTTGGCCATCTCTCCAGCCACCAAAATTCCTATTTTTTAAAGACTGTTTTTTATCATTTTATGATCTTTCCTTAAAACATTAGTTCCACATAGTAGATAGATAACCATACAGAGACTTTTAAAAAAAATGATGTGAAAATTACCAGTTATAGTTATCAGAAAACATACAGTTTATAGAAGTTTAACAGCTCAAACGATTTCAGGGATGTCTAGAGCTGTTTCTGCAATTGCTTACAGGTTAAAGGGACTACCCATCTGTAGAAAAGAACTCTTACAAACCCTTAAGATTGCATTAAGTTTCTGAAAAAAATTTATATTCATTGTATATTGTTATTTAAACTTTTATTGTAAGACAATGATATTTAGGATGCTTTAAATAATCCATGCCACCAAGGGCTCAGTTGGTAAAATGCTTGCCTTTCAAGCACAAGGACATGAATTTGATCCCCCCAAATCCATGTAAAACAAGTCAGGTGTGGTCATGTGCACTTACAATCCTAGCACTAGGAGTTAAAGACAAGCAGATCCCAAGGGGTCGCTAGTCAGTCAATTTAGCCTTCTTAGTGAGTTCCAGGGTAGGAAGAAATGCTGGCTCTAAAACAAGGTAGGCAGCATCTGAGAAATGATGATCTAGGGTATCCTGCAACCTCCACTCACACAAGTATGTGCACTCACATACATAACACCTACACACACACACATTCTCTCTCTCTCTCTCTCTCTCTCTCTCTCACACACACACACACACACACACACACACACACACACACAAATACCTCTAATCACATTGTCTAAGCTCTGCCCCACAGTTACCTGGCTCCTTTCTTGCTCTCTTACTTTCACTTGCTCTTGTTCTTCCCTCATGCCCCATCTTCCCATTCCCTCCCCTGCCACATGCTTATGGCCAGCCTCTTCTCTTCTTCTCCTCTACTCCTCTACTTCTCTACTCTCTCTCCCTTTCTCTGCCTCTACTACCCTCTTGACTCCCCTCCCCATGCCCTAAATAAACTCTATTCTACATTATACCAGCATGTGGCTGGTCCCTCATGGGGAAGGGATGCCTCAGCACAGGCCTACAGAGACCCCCCCCCCTTCCCCCATACATCATCACACCTCCAGAGAACATAATCCCCCTCTTTTTTTATCTTTTTATAAACACAACACACGTGAAAAGGACTATTCACCCAGACCGAATGGTATCTACTTGAAAGTCAATAAATATGAGAAACTACATGAGGAGTGAAGAAAAGAGCTAATCAGAGGTAACAAATGAAAAGTTTTCCCCTCAAATAAGAAATAGGACAAGGATGCCCCTTCATGCTGTTTCTTTTCATTGAGCACTAAATTCAGAAGTCCTAAGCAGAGTAATATTTTCAATAAATGAATAAATATATAAATAAACAATACCTGGTATTCAAGTAGGAAGAAAACGTAAAATTATGTTTGCTGAAGACATCAGATTATACCATATACAGCACTAAAGATTTCATAGAAAATTACAAACTATTTTTTTAAATTCAGTAAGATTGTAGCATGTAAAGTCAGCTTACAAAGTCAACATATCTATGTAGCATTAGTAAAGTATCTAGAAAATAATTTAGGGAACAATTCCATTCACAATTTACTTTTCAGGGCAAAACTAAAACATACAAATGAAAAATCTTAGACGTAAATTTAGTCAAGTCATTGAAATATGATATGCCTACAGAAAATTAAATAACATGGATGAAATTTAATAAAGATACAAATATATGGAAAAATATGACATATTTGTTGTTTGGGATAATTAATATTAGAGTATATCCATATGATCTTAGCTTATGTAAGGAGGAAATCAAGAAGTTCAAACAGGAGCCTTTTGCTTTGGCTGGGTGGTCAAGTGGATTTTTTTTGTGCCTTCTGGAAGCAGACTAGCTGAGCTCTCTCCATGGTTCTTTTGTGCTTCCTGTTCTCTGTCTCTATCACACAGCTTGTGATTTCCTCTTGACTATGTCATTGTTTGCACTGATCACTAAGCAACTTAACCAGCTATTTTTTTTTTCCAGTTTTGAAGCCTCAACCCAAGTATTAGCTGCTCCTGGAGATTCATCTTCGCCTTCCCCACAAGTGAAGAGGTACCTTTTCTTTAGGGTTTCATAGACACTTTATATATACAAAATGCTAAATTTATTATTTGAATTTCAAGTAGCAGAACAGTTTTGCTAAAGGGAAATGAACCATGTGTATAATTGCTGTGGACGTATCAGTGCCTCTTACTCACATTACATGGGGGAAGATAAGGGACCATACCTATATATCAAATTCAATTGTGAATATCAGAAATCAAAGCTTAATTATTTTTGACCCTATTGTGCACGGAAAGATAACCTATATTCCATGAGGATATTTTGATTGCCTTATTCTTGAACTTGTCTCTTCATAGAAAGTGGACTTTCAAGACATATCCCCCAACAAAATTCTTCTAAAAAAAAAAAAGATGGTGAAAGAGTCATTTTTAAAACTAATTAAAAAATTTGTTGATGTAACTCTCTTTTATGATTTTTTTAAAATGATGATTACAAAATTTATCTTCATGAAAATATCTTCTGTAAAGATAAATGTTAAAACTCTAGTTAAACAGAATTCAGTCACGCTCTCCCTGATCTCTACGATTGCCAATTGGGATATGACAAACAGCGTAACAGATCTCTTCCATCCTCGGCTACAAATGCAGCCATCAGGGGGCACTGGAAAATCAAAGTGTAGGTGGAAAACATCATTTTTCACAAGAAACATTCTGGTATAATATGCTACTATGAGACAGAAAAAGATGAGTGATAATTTATCATCAACCTTGTTAACAACAAATATTCACAGTCCATTGATGATGTACAAATGTTTTGTAGGAGATTCTTTTGAATTTTTTGGCAGTCTAAATTCCCTGAAGACCCTAAAAGGGAGGAAAGATTTATAAATAGCTTAGAAACTGAGATAGGTTATATTCGATTCAAAAATTTAATGTTTAGCACTCTAAGTAGGCCACAACTATTTCTGGTATCTACATGGCATGATATATAAATTTTAAAAATGAAAAAAAAAAGCAAAAGCAGCAAAGCTTCATTGTCACATTTAAGTAATGAGCTTCAGCTGATGTCCAGATCATTTTTATATTCAACCATCAGAATTACTTCATCTGTTTTCCTTTTTATTAATCCTTTGACAAGGGGTCCTAACACTTTAGAGTATTAGTTAAGTCAAGTTTACAATGCAACTTTGTCCCCAATAATAAGGTCATTTGGGAGAGTGAAAAGAGTGTGCAAGAAGGGAAGAAAATATTTATACCATATTGTATACATGTATAAAATTGACAAAAATTAAATGTGATGTGAAAAGTTTTCCTATCAGCTAAAGAAAACTACAAACTTAAATTTTTAAAGAAATGGAATAATTAATAAAATAATAAAGCTAGAACGAGAATTTAAACAATACTAATCATTGTTAGAGATTGCTAATTAACTGCCTTTTAACAAATTCAATCCTTATACAATCTAATCTGTGCTCAGTATTTCATCCACTGTTCAGCCGGTAAAATGTACGTGTAATGACTTGCTTGGTTAATAGCAGAGAACTGTTAAGGACTTAAGTCTAGGAGTAGAATATTGGAGTAGAATATTGTTTGGACTGGTACCCTCAAAGCAACACTAAGGAATGTAAAAGAGGTCATTATACTTTGTTAAATCTAAACTAATCATAAACCCTTCAAGTGTTCTCTCAACCTTATTTCAAAACGACTTTGTAGGGGAAGGTTCTGATGTTAAGGTCTTATTCCCCACTTGGTTCTTGATCTGTCAGTGAAGAAAGCCATGGACCAATTGCTGGGCAGAAGGTAAAGGTGGATTTTTCAGGTTCCAGGAGGAAAAGGAGATTCAGGGGAAGGGAACGGAGTTCACCCTGCTTTGGAAAAAGGAGAACTGAGCAGCTGTGTGAGATCTCAAAATGGAGTGGCCACGAAGGATGCTCCTACAGGTGGGTGGTCAGGGGAGTTTAGCAACTGAAATTTAGAGCAGGTAGGGAGACAGAGATAAGAAATTGGCAAAAGCATGCTTTTTCAGGTGGGAGAGAGTAGTGCCCTGCAATTGTGTCCTAAGGCAAGTTAAAAAGGAACAACTGTGTGTCTGTGCCTTTTTATCTGAGTACTCAAAGGAAGCTGGGAGGGGGCTGGTAGCACGGTCACCTCCCAGAGTGGGTGGAGCATTAAAACCACAGGCAACACTACTTGGACTTAAAGCATGTTTGAAATAATACTGAAAGAGAAGGATCACTACTCTGAAGGTTGGACATCTCAATTCTCATTCATTAGTCTATCACTACAGATGCTGTTACCTTAATTAGAAAATCCCCTAAACATTTCTGGTCTTTCATTTCTGATCCAGATAACAAGGATTTGAATCACAATATTGTTGTATGGTTATGCTCAATCAATAACCCAAGCTTGCTGTCTTCTACATCTTGCTAATTGATTTTTTTCTTTTTTGTGATTTATTTTTACTTTATACATTAGTGTTTTATGTGCATACATGTAAATGTGTAGCATGAATACCCAGTGCCTGGTATCATAGGCAGCCAGAAAAATGCCCTGAATTCATGGAACTGGAATTACAGACAGCTGTAAGCCACCAGCGGGCTACTGGAAATCTATTCTGGATCTTCTGCATGGGCAGCAAATGAGAGTAATTGTGCCATCTTTCCAGTTTCTTATTTTTCTTTGTTTTTGAAATTCAACATCAGTCCTATTTTAATGTGGGACTTTTTTTTTTTTTTTTGCTTCCTAAAACATTCCATTGACAGAAGTCTAAGCATTACTCTGCAATCTCTACAGTCTAGGATATCCTGCAGCTTTTATTTAATATATCATTTTCAGCCTAGTGTTTCTGACTTTTCTACTGATAGCTTACATCAGATCTAGTAACTCTAGACAGAGTATAACTAGTAAGCGTCTTTGGCTTCTATTTTTATCTGTGTCTTTTTTTTTCCCGTGGAGAAGAGATTATATAGTCCTAGAATGTCTAACATATGATAAAAATAAAATCTTGAAAATTAAAGGTTAACTCTTCCCATTGATAACACCATTCAATCATTTGTGACCTCCGCCTCTTTAATACTCCAGACATCAGTGGGAGTACCAGTGACTATTTCAACTTGATTTAAAAAATATAACAGAGAATGCATTTTGATTCACCTTGGAATTCTGTCATATTCACTCTGACTCTTGATGTTTTACTTTCCTGAATTGAATGCTCTAATTGTCTTCTTAGTTTGAATTTTCCTATTAGCTTTTGCCTCCTCTTAACTCTTCCCAGCCTCTTTCCCTTTAAACTATAAATTCCTACAGCAGTAGAGAGAAGCTCTGGTGGATTAGGACCTTTTGTTATTATGGAGACACAAATGCTTATGCAAGTGATTATCATGCAATCTTATTAAGCATGCTGTATCCCTAGTCCCCAAAAAACTAACTACCTCAGAAAGATAGATATCCAATAAAACATGTGCAGAGAACCATATGAAAATATTTTCCACATCACTAGTCACATGCAAATAAAAAAAAACTAGTGAGATTACACACTACACACTCTAGGATGATCAAAAGACACATAACATAAAAGGCACAGTTAGGGACATTGAAACTACTGTGTACTGCTGAAACCGAATCTGTAAAAACTGGTCATTCCTCTATATTTAAACCTAGCATATCTGTATATTCATGATGGAGTTTCTATAATAACCAGAAAGTAGAAGAAACTCAAATGCACATCAACTGGATAAGAAGTACATAGTTATTTCACACAATAAAATATCATTTAACAATAGAATAAAACAACACTGACACATGCTATACTAACAAGCCTGGTAAACATTAACTGAAGGAACTCAGTTCCTAAAGCTATATATCAACACATTCCATTTACATGTTACATCTAGAATAGTCAAATCCAGAGAAAATGCTTTCCAGGTTTGAGATGGGGAGAGACATGAGTAATGGTGAGAGTCTGCTAATGAAGATTAAGTTTCTCTTGGAAACAGTGTTACTGTCCTGAATATTATTGTGTAGTAACTGTAGAACCCTGAAATATTAAAATATTGTGAGTTCTACACTTTAAATGGTTTAATTGTATATGTGAATTATATCCCATCAAAGCCTGGCACATCTAGAAATGAAAATGACTACAATTAAAAGAAAAAACAAGATTTGAGCAATGTCTTTGCCTCACTTGAATGTGGAAATAATTGATTTAGGCCTCTTCATTCTAAATGTTCTTGTGCAATGAATCTCAAATTCTTGGCCAACTCCATAAAATTAAGGGAAGTGAAATGAGCCGTTTCTTATTTGAGAAAGGGCAGCACTCGCTGAAGCCTGAGAAGCAGAGTCAGCCAACATCCTGTTTCTTGGTAGCTCTAAGAGTGAAAACAAGCAATCACATACAGCCTACAGCCAACTGAAGCCTGAGAAAATGATGGTGCAGTAACAACTGTATCATAAAGTGCAAGTAAAGACTACTATACTTGAGAAAACATTCATACCCATGGACAATGTGAATCCCTGCCTCCTAACGAAAATCAGTGAGTGAGATCATTGCTAGAACAGAAATGTTCATACCATAATGTTTGTGCAGCATCACCAAATACTCCAGAATATTTTATCTAACCTCACTCATAGTCTTTCAGACTTGAAAAACTAACCCCCTGCAAAATTTAAGTTGAAATGTACACTGATAGTGATTGGTTATTTTAGTATCTACATATAAGTACAACTTCAATAAACATGCATATTTTGCTTCACACTTGTGTAATTGCAAGCAGATCTTTGTGAACACTGTATTTGTCTTTAATACTTTTCTACATTGTAATTCTGGCATATACATGATACATGCCAAGTTGTTTTTTTCTTTTTTCTGCGCAGAGCATATAATAATCTTATATTCCAAGGTCACCACCAGTAAATCAATGAACATTGATCAAGAATGTTTGCAAATTACTTTAAAACATTCTACTATCTGAGAACATGGCCTAAATTATGTTGTATAAACATCACCAACTGAGGATCTATATATAACCATGCCTGCTATTCTGGGTCCTTAAACTTGGAATGTTATTTAAAAAAAAAAAAAAAAGAAAAGCAAAATCAAAACCAACCTTAAGAGAAGAGCTAAATCCATGTCATAATACATATATAGAGAGTGCACTTTTGTAATGTTTCCTAGTAGATAATTATAAGCAGTGAGCCTCAACATTTCACAGATTAGTTTTGATATTAAGTTGTGCTTCCTTTTAAATAAAAAACTGTCATGAGCTCCTGGTCAAAATGTCTAAGGTCACAATCTCTAGTCTCCTTGGTGTATTCTTTTGTCCTATCCTGGTGGCCTTTCTTTTCATGGTGCGTGGTACTTGACCCTTACTGTCTGGTCTTGATGGATTTTTTCTGTTGAAACTCATTACTGTTTGTAGAAAGCCATTAGTTTTCATAAATTGATTTCTGGGAAGATTTACTTTCCTCAATAAGCTCTGTAAATGTGGGCTGTCACTTTTACTTGCTTCACACAAGAAAATCTTAGTAGAAACTACAATAATTCTCCTTTAAGTGAAAGACTTCTTTTCAAAGTTGGCTGTGATGGTGGTACATGCCTGCAAGCCCAGCTGGAACAAAGAAGATTTGCCATGAGCTAAAAATGCTAGTCTGGGCCATAGAACAAGATCTGACTCCATCATGGAGGAAAACAAATTCCCCTCTTCCCTTTTTACTGAGATAGCTGGTTCTCCATTGCTCGGTACCAGGAATCCACATTGTTGAACACTAGATATTCCCTCTGTTGCATTAGCTCCACAACCTGAGAATTTCCTGTGAAATCACTTGGCAATGCAGTCTGTTAGAATTTTACTAACAAGTTAAGAAACAGTTATTGGAAGCTTGTTGCTCAGCTTGTAATTTGACATCAATTAAATGTTGATTTTTTTATACTAATTTTAAAGGAAAAGTCAACAAAAGCAAAGTTATTGTTAATATGAGACTGTTATTAATGATATATGTATAAAATTATAATGTATTTCTCAAGGATTTCTATATTAAGTGATTATATATATATGCATATATACACACACATACATATATAATACATATAGTAGAATTTAAGGAGATGACAATTCCTACAAACAACTCAGGATCTTAATAAACCTTTCTATTACTCAGTTATTAATTGCTAAAGAACTATGTTATGAAATGTTACTAAGAAGAGAAATAACTAATATTTTGCATTTAAGAAGTGATTAAGCTAAACTACAATATTTTTTAAAGGTTTATTTATTTACTTCATGTATATGAGTACACTGACACTATCTTCAGACACACCAGAAGAGGGCATCAGATCCCATTACAGATGGTTGTGAGCCACCATGTGGTTGCTGGGAATTGAAATCAGGACCTCAGGAAGAGCAGTCAGTGCTCTTAACTGCTAACCCATCTTTCCAGCCCCCAAATACAATATTTTTAAATTGCTCTTTTTTGGAAAGACTGAAAGTTCAAGTATAAAATAGTAAAGACAAGGAAATGAAAAACTGACTTATATAGACATAATTTTAAAAACAATATTTTAAAAAGTCTAAATACATTAAATATAACATAAACACTATCGTTATTATATTCTACCTTGATTAACAATAATTAAAATTACTAATCATAAAGTGTACCACCACTACATGCTGAAGTGCTAGGACACATTTATCTATTGCTCTTTAATTGAATTGGTGTCATAACACTAGTATTCACTAACCTCAGGGTTTATATGTGTTAGGACTTGAAACATGGCTTGCTAGTATCCTCAGCCTAGGCCATGGCAAAATTCCAGACTTCAGCCAGACTGTACCTAGGGACTGGAGAATGTGTGGTTAATTCATTTCATTACAGCTATAGAATGAAAACCCTGCTTTCTTTCTAATTATCAGGTTGAGATCATCCACAGTTCTTTCCCAAATGCCCTTCGCCAACATGTCCTCTGAGTTCACTGAGGCAGCAGAGTACCTCATGTGTCTCATCAACAAAGAGGAGTACCTTTGCCAAACACAATCACAGAATGTGGCATCTCATAATGTTTCCTATGTTCTGCTAATGAGAAGAAAACCACAGGGTCTGTCCACACTCATTGAGAATAGATAATACAATACTACAACACTAGGAGGTCATGAACACTGAAGTCACTCTACATAAAGTTTCTAATTAACTAATTTAATTAAAAAGTAGCAGTACAATAAATACAGCAATGTATCATTGCTGTGCACAATTAGCTAGTTACTGTTTGTCAAAGGCCAATCATGTTCCATGTATCACTATTCTAGTACAATTATCGATAGTGATATCATTTGTTTCCCTTGTACCTGCCATGTCATTGTGAATATGCACCATACCATATGGCATAGATGACTCTTTTCCAAGGGCCACGTCTCAAAATCGTTCATGAGATCCCCTTAGGTTGGACACATTGAACTTTGCTTGCTACTTTCAACACAAGGTACAAAAATCCTTAAGAGAACCGTACTTCAGTTATAATACAAAGTCCATTGTATATACATAGCATTCATCTGAAGCTACTGTAGACTTATTGCAGAACTATGTGACTAGAAGAGTATTGTTTTCTTGAAAGAAGTTTGTTTTCCGGGGAATACCATTGCTGAGCTATGAAAATGAAGCCCTTTCTGACCCAGGAACATGATACCAACAAACCAAATCGGTGAAACAGTAACAGACAGGCGTTTTAACGTGCATGTAGTACAGGATCAAGTCCCAAGTCCCTCATGGTTTTTGTCAGTACCCAAATTTGGAATTCTTATCAAAAGACAACTCCAAGTTACAGTCTCCAGTTTAAAATTGCCAAAGATCCAATAACTATTATTGCTGCTTCTCCTTTTAGTTTATCTTAAGGCACATTGAGTTTTACTTCTGAAAGTCAGATTACTGAGGAAAATAAATACATGTTAAGACTTAAATTTGAATCATTTGACCTTGTACCTGAATTTGGAATAAATCACTCCATCATAAAAATAAAAAATAAAAATTTTGACAGCTTAATGACAATTCTGTTGAAGCCTTCAAAGTGGGAAAACCCTCAGGGGAAGTCCACATACCATATTTCAGTGTTTATGATATGCAGCCCATTCGTATGAGAGGCTCTTATTGGGGAACATCAGGGAGTGTTGTTGAAATATGCTCAAGCTTCCCCACATATAAACTTCTTAGCTCAGAGGAACTATTACCAAGGGCTTGATATTTGAATTTCTGTGCATTCCCAGGGCAAACTGCCTTTTCATCATAAGTCACAGTGTTCTGGTACATTGCAAGACATTGTGTCACCTGCACTGACTCTGTGACATAAAGTCAATCATGTCAGCATAAGAACTCATAGCTGATGGTTCCTGGAGACATGCTGATACCTTCTGTCAACATATTCCAAATCATACTTTTAACATAGTTACCACATGTTCCATTTTTGCATTTGCTCCAGAGACTAATAGAAGCATGCATAGTCATTATCATTTAATCACATAGAAATTGTTGTAATAGTATATTACAAATTGCTTTTTGTTATTCAGAAGTTCCAGCTTGTGCATAGAAAGTCACATGCCTAAGATAGCAAGTGATACCTTCATAAACAATTTTTTTTCTTTGACTCCAATGCCTAGCTTCTACTTTACATTTTATCAATGGAATCATAACAGAATCATATATTTATACATACATCTGCAGCTTACATACTCTTTTCATGTATGCAACATATGCATGCTGCATACATATATGCACTCAACACTCATACACCTATACACATATACAATAAATAGCTTATAACCAACAAATTCTTAGCAGTGCTCATGACTATAAATTAATGTGCTCATTTTCAAGCAGCATTGTTTGATGAAGGATTTATTATAGAAAGGTTTTCAGTATCTGAAACGTATGTAGTTTTATCGTATACTCCTTCTTTTTACAAAAGAGAGAGAAGGGTCATTGAGATGCCTCAGTGAGCAGAGGCATTGATAGCAGAAGTTTGATGACCTTGAGATCTGCCCTGCAAACCCTTACGTTAGGGCTTTAGAGGCAAATCCTGTACGTTGTCCTCTGACCTCCACATAAGAACCATGATACACATAAATTAATAAATATAAAAATTTTAAGTCAGAGCCATCTTTCTCTTTTATCTATTAAAAGTGTTTATTACTTTTTTTTACAGTACAGTCTTTGCCCCCCTCACAGTCTACTCTCCCACAGTTCCTCATCCCATTCCCCCTTCCCCCTATCTCCAAGAGGATGTCTCCCACACCAACCAGACCTCCCCACTCCCTGGGGCCTCAAGTCTCTTGAGGGCCAGACACATCTTCTCCCACTGAGGTCTGACCAGGCAATCCTTTGATATATATGTGTCAGGCCTCTGACCAGCTCATGTATGCTGCCTGGTTGGTGCAGAGCCATCCTTCTAATTATTTGTTTTTCTGTGATTTCAACAATTCATTAAATTATTTTAATCATGCATGTACAGCTATGATTTTAGATTATGAAGCAATGAATATGTTCTGAATCTATGGAGTAAGAAATATTATAGTTTTATTCTTAATCTATATGGATTTTTAAAAACTGCATCTTCTCTTTTTTCACAACAAAAAATATTAGAAATATTTGCACCCCTTTAGAGATTTGTAAGTTAGTTTTCTGTGATGAATAGCTATGATTCTCTAGTTAAAGTTTGAATTCCTTTCATGACTTCTTTAATTTGCAGTAAACACATAAGCAGTAGAAATGGGTCACAGAGGAGCAGACATAAATCACTGGACATCTTATTTCTTCTCTCTTTTATGTTTAGCCTAGAATAGGATTCAACATTTCATAGTTTATATTTATATTTACTATGTCATCCTCTTTCTCTCTTTTCCTTTCTTCTTCTTCCCCCCTCCTTTCTTCTGGTTATGCATCTTTCTTTTTTCCCATCTACATTCATGTTTTAGTCTACATAACAACAACTATGCAACAATTGCTTATTCTCTCTTCATTTTTTATAAATATAGAGTTTTACATCAATGATTATGTAAATACAACATTATGTCATACAACTGCTGAATTTTACAAAAAGCTAGACTAACTTACTTTGTGTCTTTCAGATCTGCAACTTTATTGTGCACCACTTGGATGCACAGCCTATAGCCACTTATTATTCCAAAGAACATTTGTACACTAAACAGCGTCTCCTTCACTTACTTCAGTCTGTTTTGCTTATGGGAAAAAGAGCATCTACTGCTTCTTATGTCTTTGAAAAGTGTGTGGTGTACAAGAGCTTTCCAGAATTATGCTGTAACCACAGAGTTTTATACAACAGGTTTCTCTTATCTTATTTAACACCTGAATGTATATTTCAGATCAAAGTAGTCTGTGCTATGAAGTACAACCATAAGATAATAGCATATCCCATTTCATATCATTTGATTATTTTTTTTTTAGTTTTAAATGAAACTGTTTAAAGCTCTAGTTGTAAATATTTTAGAATGAGAATTAAGTAAAATAACCAGTTGTCATCAATGCCTGGAAAAATTTTAATAATGACATTATTATTATTGTGAGAAAAAGCAAGTCACACTAAGCAGGTTCTATAGAAAATGTTTTTCTTTAAAAAGTAGTACACGTAAAACAGGGTCAAAATAATTCAAACCCTAGAGCACCTCCTAAATGATATTCCTTGAAATACTACAGGTGAGCTAAATTATTTATATTAATTTCTTCATATGTATTAGGAAGAAAAAATACTCTAAGAACTATTATCCAGTTTCCATGTAACAATCTGGACAAAGGATTCTGTTACATGCTTCAGCAACTCTTCTGTAGATACAAGAGAGATGAACCCTAAGAAAGTCCTGCAATATCTCCATACATTGTGAAGATGATTTCTGTATTAGTCTTAACTATTTAGATAATTGGTCATGGAACTTGATGATTTTTGCAGAAATATCTCTAAATATCGGTCAGCTAAAGTCTTTCATGACCCTCCAAAAAGGATATCAATCCTCTATAGCCATATGCGTTTCAAGGAGTTTCTAAATGTTTCTGTTCAGGAGTCATGCATGGGAGAATGCTGACAGGGTGTGGCTACGGATTTGGCATTGCTTCCTCTTATTTCTAGAAATCTGTTATACCAATAATATGTATTATTGAATATAAATATCCACAAAACTATCCCACAGATTCCCAGAACATAGAGTTCTACTGGGATCCTCTGACCAAACAATGTACTGATATTTAAAACATTTTGTGCCATCTTTTGTAAGCTATGTCTTGTATCCTTTCTTTTTAAAAGAATGTAATATGACTCAGGAGGATAAGTGCAAACATGGAGTAATTTATACAGATCAGTATATTCTGTCCCGTGTCATTTGAGGGGGAAATTTTATAGAATGTTTACTTCCCATCCCCACTTTCAAAAATCTGAAATACTTTGGTGACATTCAAACAAGTTAGGCAGGACATCCAGCACTGTTTTCTGCAGTTTAGGAGGGAGTGAATATCTGCTCTAAAATCACTTAGCGAGCCTTTTTGTAAGCCTACGGGCCTCATTCTCTGGAGGCTGGCTGTGGAAGAAAAAGGTGGCATGCTGAAGTGTTGGCTTGACTCTTGTTTACTCCTCATCGACATGGTGTAGTAGCGCATTCAGGCAAAGGAATCTTAATTAATTCAAAGGTTTCTAATAATAAAACTATTGTTAGTGTTGCGTAGGAAAAAGCAGGCTTTAGGACAACAACTGAGTGCCTGAGGCATTGAGAATATTTCAGGTTTTTTTTGAGAAAGTCAAAACATCACAAGGGTTATTCTCTGCCCTTTGCCTTCAGCCCACATTTCCCACCAACCTGAAGACCTACGGACACAGGAATCCATGACTTTATCACAACTGGGGAGCATTTGGTGGATCTTTAGGTAGTAGCTAGGAGAGGAGAGAGAGAGTTATTCCCACCACACTTGACAAAGTGAGACTCCAGTTTCCTGTGAGGTCCTCCCCCCCCCTTTGGTTTGTTTTTAAATATAATCCAAATTTTTATTTTTTAAAAAATTATTTTATTTATTTACATTCCAGTTTTTGTCCCACCACCCCCTGCTCAGTCCCCCCTCCCCCACAGTTCCTCATCCCATTCCTCCTTCCCTTTGCCTCCAAGAGGATGCTTCCCCCACCCCACCAGGTCTTCCCCTTCCCTGGGACCTCAAGTCCCAAGGGCACATTTTCTCCTACTGAGGCCAGATCAGGCAGACCTTTGCCATGTATGTGCCAGGGACTTCCGACTGGCCCTGTATGCTCCTGGTTGGTGGCTCAGTCTCTGGAAGCTCCTTGGGGTTAGTTGAGACTGCTGGTCTTTTTATGGGGTGGCTCTTCCCTTCAGTTTCTTCAATCCTTTCACTGATTCAACCACAGGGGTCCCCGACTTCAGTCCAATGATAGGGTATAAATGTCTGCATCTATCTCAGTGAGCTGCTGGTAGAGCCTCTGAAAGGACAGCCATTTCAAGCTCCGGTCTGTAAGCACATCATAGCATCAAGTAACAATGTCAATCCCTGGTGGTCCCGCCCCATCCCCCAGCATGAGATAGATCCCAAATTGGGCCCGTCGTTGGACCACCTTTTCTTCAGTCTTTTCTCCATTTCTGTTTCTGCACTTCTTTTATACAGTAATAGTTTTGCGTCAGAAGTTTTGACTGTGTGTTAGTAACCTAATCCCTCCACTTGAGGCCCTTTCTGGAGGTGGGCTCTTCGAGTTCCTTTTCCCCAGTGTTGGACATTTTGGTTAAGGTCCCTAGGATGAGTCCTGAGAGCCTCTCACCTCCCTGGTCTCAGGTGCTTCCTAGAGGGTCCCCCCCCCTCCATGCTGTTTATCTCCCTTCATTCCCTTGGCCCTTTGGGCTTCTCTCCTGTCCCCCATCTCACCCCCATACCTGATCCTGTTCCTCTTTTCCCTTCTCCCTCTCCTTTGCCACCCAAATCCCTCCCTCCCTCTGCCTCTTGTGATTATTTCCTTCCCTCTTCTAAGTGGGATTATTGTGTGGGATTTTTTTTTTTAATTTGGGGCAAACTGATTTTTTATTTAAATTTTATTTTAATTAATTTTATTTTTTTAGAAATTAAAATATAATAATATAATTTTCCCCTTTTCTGCCTTCCAATTCATCCCATGTACCCACCATTCTCTATCTCAAATTCATGCCCTATGGACCACTTTGTTGTTGTTGTTGTTATATATTTTCTTTTGGAGGGTTATAATATAATTACATCATTTCTTCTTTTCCTTTCCTTCCTTCAAAATTTTCCATACAACTGTCTTTGCTTCTTTCAAATTCAGGTCTTTTTATTAGTTGTTGTGTTATTCATATATGTGTAAGTATATACATAAATATTGCTGAATATAGCCTGCTTACTTTGTATAATGCTTCTCATGTGTACGTTTTCAGTGCTACCCATTTGGTGTTGGAAAACCAATCAGTGTCCTATTCCTTTCAGTATTCCCGGAGTTCTTTGTGTAGGACTGAAACCTTGGGGGTTGTCTCTGTGTCTACTTTAGCCTATTGTTGTCCTTGTTCAGCTCGCGATAGATAGCCATGTTGGAAAGACTATGAGTTTAGCTTCTGAAATTCCTAGGAGACACTCTCACAGCAATCTACCTGGAGTTCTGACTTTTACAATCTTTCCGGCCCCTCTTGTGCAAAACCGTAATATCTGGCCTCTTTTTAAAAGGTTTTAAAATATATTTTAATTAAAATATAATTATATTCATTCCCTCTTCCCTTTTCTTCCTCCAGCCCCTCCCAAGTTCACCCTTTCCATTTTTTCCATGTCTCCCCTTTCCAACTGATAGCTTTCTTTCTTCTGATTATTATTGTTATATGTGTGCATGTATATGTGTGTGTACACGTATACATGTATATACATATATATGTATACACAAACAGATAGATGGATACAACCTTCGGAGTCTGTTTTTGTGTGTATTTTTCAGGGCAACTACTCTGTATTGGACATCCAGTTAGGAGGATTATCCCTGGGAGAGGCTAACTCTCCCTCTCTAGCAAGCATTATTTGCTGGTGGTTCCTTTCCAGGTATCTGACCCCGATGATATTTTCTAGCTGTGTAAGCATGTCTGTTGACATTGCTTTCCTCCCTTGGCAGCTTGCACAGTACCATAGATACTACCATTCCTATGAGAGACTGAGTATTAGCAGGTGTTCTGGCTCTGTAAGTCTTTTCTTTCTCTTTCTGCCAAGATGTCCCCTTAGACACAGTTGCAGGAGCTGGGATGCCTATGTGTGTGTGTGGGGGGGGGGGGAGGGGCTGAGCTCACAATACTTTTATCGTTGAATTGTGCCCAGTAGTGTTTTTCTGTTGTGGTCTCCAACTGCTGTGAAGAAAACCTCTGATGAGGGGGTGATAGCTACATTTATTTGAGGGTAAGAGGATAAGATTTAGAATTATGCTTATCTGTCAAAGTCACCGCAGCAGATTTTCTTCTAAGATGAGATCAGGGACCCTCACTAGCCCTGGGAAGTTGGCTAGGTTTGCAGTAACAGCCTTGTTTTCCCTTCTGTTGAGGGGATGTTAACTACAAGAACATAGCTATTGGTTACCATCACCATATGAGTGCCATTTATTGTAGCTTTATGGGTATCTTGTTGTGATGGTCATTGTTGTTCCTAGGTATCACAACTAAGTAAGACGATTAATGCTTCCCTCCCTTGGCAGCTGGCACAGTCCCATGGATACTGGACCACGGTAAGGAGGCTTTCTGGCTAAAGTCAAATCAAATAGTCTGAATCCTATATTCTGAATGTTCAGCATCAACAGGTAGTTGACTACTCTTCAACTTCTGAGAGGCAACCAAGGGTAACGGGCATAGTCTGTGTTGTTTTAGGAGTCACTTGAATTACCTTTTCTGAACACTCTAAAGGAGATCTCTCATGGCTGGTACTGAGGATTCTCTACGTCTATGGTTCTTTTGGAAGGACTGTCAGCCTTACTGGCATGTGTCATAATTTTCACATGTGTGTGTGTGTAAGTATATATATCATATTAAACACAAATATTTTCCATTTATATATAATGTAAATTAGAAATATATAGACATAACACATTGAATATGAGTTTATGTAAACATAAAATAAAATTCCTTTTTATTAAATAAAATATAAAATACATTAAGAAGTTCCTTTTATCAAACAAACACAAACTTTTGTGGTTTTTGTTCCTTCCCTCCTCTCCTTCTTCTGCATTGACCTCTGCTTCTCCTGCCCAGCTGGAAATCCCTTCCCTGTTCTTTTCTTTTTTTCCCTAAGAGAGAAATAGTAGGAATGTATTTCTTTAACACTCTCAATTACTCTGATTTATGCAACTCTGCGTCTTCTTTCGTTGTGCAAGCTTCCGCTAAACTTCAAAGGGATTTCAAAGAATGTATCGTCTCTAACTAATTTTAGAAGCCCCAATGAGTTAAAAATCCAGAAGATTTTTTTTCTTCAGTGCAAACGCTTTTCCAATGTGAAAGAAAGTAAGTTCTGGCAAATAAGGCTGCAAGAATAGTTCCTATAGCTGAATTATTGATTGGAAAAAGAAGCTCCCTAAAGGATTGCTTTAAAGTAGCTATAATTATGAGAATTTCCAAAACATGCCATTTGAACTTCAGAATTACTTTTTAAAGTTAAAGTCTAGAAACAACAACAACTGATTAATATTCTACTTTAATTTCCTTTCAATTTTATTATAATAAATATACATTGGTTATAAAAAAATTCCAGAAACCAACATTTTCAAAACAGTAACATAGAAATTTTCTTATTAGAAATGAATTACTGTCCCATTAAAAAATAACATATATATATAAGAAACATAGTGATAAAAGTGGTCTTTACAGTTCAAGGACAACCTTAGTCAATCACTGGGGACTAATGAGCAAATGCAAATTTACATGACTACATTCAAACCTTAATAGTTAATTTTCATAGAGTCAGCTTAAAATCCTGCTTAATTAAGCCCAGCCTAGCTAATGACAGGACAATGCTTAGCATATCATGCAATTACTAAACATAAAAGATGTTCCATTGGCTACACATATGCACAGCCAGAGGGGAGGTTAACAAAGAGCTGTGGAATCTGAGCAGATCAGCTAAAGTTCATCAAAAACACAAATTACAGAAAGTAATCGTTTGTCCTCAGAAATATGACTCCAGATAAGAGAGTCTGTTCAACAGGATAAGAATGCAGAATTATTTAACCTTTACACAAGTAAATAGAAGAACTAATGTCATCTTGAAGGATAAGGCTGAATCCAAGATGAAGTAGCATTTTAATAAAACAATTTTAGTATTAAAAAATGAAAACCACACACTCACAACCACAAAAAATGTCAACAAAATTCCATGAATTTTAGGATTCTCTGTGTCTTATGTAAAATGCAGATGTCTAATGGTAATAACAGTTATAAGCTAGGAAGATTTAATGCACGTTTAGACATGTTCTATCTAGTTTAGATTATAATATATGGTTTATTAAACATTTAATATCAATTAGGGGTTTCTACTCCACCTTGATCATTCAGTTTCCAGATAAAAGACACAAAACTTTTATATTGATACTAAGCCTTAATCACCACTGGCACTGGGCAGATATCTACCCCCTAGCCTATTAGGTCGACTTCCCTGCCCATAACCGGACACTATGACTTATTACTCTCCCTTGGGGCTGCTCTTAACTTTAATTGGCCAGCCCTCACAGCCATGTTTTTAAGATTCCTAAATCCATGACATCTTCTCTCTCCATCCTCTGTTCTCCCTTCTTTCCTTCCTGGTCCTTCCTCAGACTCCAGGCTTGGAACTGAAACCGCACCTATCTCTCTTCTGCCCAGCTATAGGCTGTTGGCATCTTTATTCAACCAATAGTTTTACATTAAGGAGCAAGGTCATATAGGATCATTTAGTGTATGTGTAGCTTCTCTTGTCCATGGGGGCAACCAGACCTTGGGGGCAACCAGATCTTGGGGACCAGCATTTAGCATTACAATAAATAGAAAAAGACCAAACCTCAAAACGTGTCACTTCTTCCCTCAATTTACCTCTTAAAAAATTGCTGAGTGGGCAAATATTTGAATGGCTACTCTAATCTGTTTTTTACAATAATTTTATTTTTAAGTTTCTACAATAAACCAATTTTTATTGTTTACTGTATAGTTTGTTGTAAACTACCTTTAGAGTTATATATATATATATATATATATATATATATATATACATATATATAACATATATTTATATATATATGCCACAGACATACCAAAACTGTGTGGATTATTAAACTATTTAGACTCAAATTGATTTTTTTACCCTAAAGTATACTGAAATATCTGATTGAACCCTGACAGTTTAGGTTTTCATATGCATGGGCTGGGGGTCATACTGAATTATAATTCTAAAACAGTTGGTACACAGCTATTCCCAAGACTCAGCCTTCTTTACAAGTTGTTTCTCCTGATGTTACTGTTTATTGCTCTTGTTCATGAATCATATTTTGGAAAATAATCATTAATGCTAGCATTATCTGTTGATACTTTCTGGAATAATTGGCATTTCTGTATTTGTTAATGGTTGTTGAAAAGTTGAAATGTGTCTTCTGTGATTGAAAAAGTAAAATTTAGATAGAATTCTATTTTAAATTTATTCACACTTGATTAATAGCTATCTCCTAGACCATGAGGACTTTTTATTATAATTTATAATTAAATAATATAAAGGGTACAGAGGGCTATAAACCAAATTACAAATTCAGTGTTATATAGTATTACTTAATCTTGAATATGTAAGAGATTGCCACTTAAATAGTGTTGGTGTGAATTCATGTTACCTGGCGGTATGCTGTATTTTCTAAATCTTTGTGAGAATGCAGAAGTGCTAGTGTTGGACAAAGCATGTAGATGCATTTCTTTATATATATTTAGACATTTTCTTTATTTACATTTCAAATGTTATCCCCTTTCCTGGTTTCCCTTCTGAAAACCCACTATCCCCTCCTCCCTTCCTCTGCTCATCAACCCACCCAATCCTACTTCCTGGCCCTGGAATTCCCCTACACTGGGGCATAGAGCCTTCACAGGACCAAGGGCCTCTCCTCCCATTGATGACTGACAAGGCCATTTTCTGCTACATATGTAGCTGGAGCCATGAGTCCCTCCTTGTGTACTCGTTAGTTGCTGATTTAGTCTTTGGGAGCTCTGGGTGTGCTGGTTGGTTCATATTGTTGTTCCTCCTATGGGACTGCAAACCCCTTCAGCTCCTTGGGTCCTTTTTCTAGCTCTTACATTGGAGACCCTGTGCTCTGTCCAATGGTTGGCTGCAAGCAGTGGATACATTTCTAAGGTGAATAGGTGGCACGAATTCACCAAGTAAGTCATTCTAAAATATTCTGATTTTCACATGGAGGAAGTTGAAATTTATGAAATAATCAACCCTAAAAGTTACAGACTGTAAAGACTGTTTTAAAGCAGTACAAACTGTTACCATTCTTTCCCGCCCGCCTCCCCCCCCCCTGTCTTTGAGTTGAGCAAAATGTACAAAAATATACACATGAGGCATCTACAATCAAAACTTGATTTTTCCAAATGATTCCAATTTCAGATAAGCATTTGCTCCAAGATTGTTTCCAGGAGGGTAACAGTGCATCAAAGTCAGTGCCAACTCATGTAGCAGTAGAGCTATGTGTCACTTAAAGCCCAGACAGAGAATCCTAAATGAAATTCTCTCTGTGCTCTTAATGTCTTTTGCTTCCTGTCTTGGCCTTGAGCAAGGTGCTCCTCACTGTACACTATTTGGCAGTCAGAGAAACAGGAAACCATAGTGATGAATGGCAACATGAATATTCATTACTGCAACAAATTCAAACATAATGACACCAATAATGGTGATGAAATAAGAATAATGTACCCTCATAAATTTCTACAAAGTACTTATACATAATAATCTTATTAATTTTGAGTAGGAATAAGAAAAATACTCATGGAAAACAGCTGCTGGTGTTTTTGCCTTGGGGTTGCTGCTTTTCTTAATATTCTTCCTACAAATGTGTAGCCTAAACATGAGTCAGAGATGCTGTGATGTTTTTCCAACCACTGTTCTCACTGTCCTGCTATCCATCATAGCCACGATTGTCTTTACCATCATTTACATCTTTATATCAAAGTCCCTGAAAGCTATAACACAGATAGAGTACATTGAGTCACTTCTCAGCCTGCTGGTTTGGCTGGAGTGAAGGAAGAGCACACGTCATGTCTTTCTGAAAATGAGAGTTGTTTTTAGAAATGTTTAATGAGCCTAATGAAAAAGAATTTTCTTCACTGTGTTAAAGAAAATTAACTTCTCAAATCCACAAAATAACAGGGAAAATTATGATATATTTGGCTTGCTAATAAGCATACAAAAGTCATAGTTTTAAGTTAAAAGGGAAACAAAATAAGAAAACAACAAAAAAAGAAAAAAAAACAAGCAAATACATGTCATAAAGCAGTGTCTCCAGGTTGCTTTTATCTTGAAAGTTCTATCTTTAAAGTCCACAGAATTTTAACCCTTAAGGGTAGTAGAAGCTATAAAATGAATTATAGATTCAAGTTCTTCTATTTCCTAATCTTGAGAATGTAAGATTTTTACAATATCCAAATTCAGTGCTTTAGAGTGAACATGGGAGTTCATTGTTTTAACATTCTTAATTTAAAAAAAAAGACAGCAATGAATTAGAATAAAATAAATGTTACTGTTTGTTCATCAATTAAAATTTTAAGATGGTTTGAAAGTTGCTCAGCATCTCAATCGATAAAAAGTCAAAGGACTTAGACATGGTCCTGCCCCTAGGAATCATGTACTTGAATGACAAGAAACACATACAGGTAAACACAACAGATGTCTGGATGAAAAGAAGGGTTTGCACAAAAGGGTTTTCAGGGACCCTCTTAGGGAATAAATCAACAAAGTAATAGTCAGCTAGAGATGGGAACTTTTCTGGGTTATTCATTAATTTGTTATACAATTCTCTAAACTATTCAAAAAAATAAAAATAAAAAGACAATTTAGTTGTTACTGTGAGTCTGCCAGAATTCCCTGGGTTTCCACTACTCTGAAGGAATTCTTTCATTTTGATAGAGGTAGGTTTTTTCCATTCATTTCCATAAGTTCAGCAACTATACATTATATTTTATCCATGTCTTTCTCACATTTTACATGAATACATCAACACACAATCTGACTTGTAAGAATATATAGATATTTAGCAGAATGTTAAATAAGACTGCCCACCCATTAATTCACAGTTTCACTCAAACCGAAATACCAAGAGTAGTAGGCAATTATCAGGCCCCGTGCAAAGGATTCAAATAAAAACAGAACTATTTCAGAATCCTTCAAGTCCCAATACCCCCTTCCCAGCTACATAAAAAAGGCACGAAGGAAGAAAGACTCCTTCAAACATTTGCTGTGTGTTTACTGTTCCGGAGACAAAACGTAATTGATATGCAGGAGAGGACCTGAAGATCCAGGTGGAAAGGTTTCTGCTTCAGTGCCCTCGGGTTGCAATAGCAAATAAAGTGGCATCAGGCAACAGAGCTTTATCTTCTCATAGCCCAGCAGACTGCAAGTCCAACGCCAGGCATTTGCATGGCCAAGCTCTCTCTGCAGCTCCTCTGGGCCTTTGTGTCTTCCTACTTCTAATCATTCCAAAAAGTTCTATGTGGGAGCACAGCTAAGTGCTGACCCATCATTATGAGGTGCTTTTTCTTTTGCGTCTGCTCTTCTCTTAACATTTTCATATTGGGTTTGTGTTTAATGGCATTCTAAGCCTTCTTTAACTTGATTATATCTCAAAAAGAGCCTACGAGCCTGTGTCCCAATCACATCATACTTAGGCATGAGCTGATGCTGATTTTCTATATTTTTTGTAGTGATGTTGAAGAACATGATTCAACTAGCAACAGATGTTATAAAATATTTATAATAATATCGAATATCTCATAGGAGAAACATTTTATAAATTTAATTATGATTTTTTTGGTTATTATTTTCAAATATAATCACTAGATCTGCAATTTATTGTTCATTATTTACTGAAATGTTTGGGAAAAGGAATGGCAATTTTGTCAAGACCAATTCTGTTCAATTCTTGTTTAAGTGTGATCCTGAAATTAATGAGTATGGATAACTGTCCTGCTATGTCCAGAAGAAAATAATTTCCCTGTAGTAATCTACTTCCTCTAACACATTTTAGTCTTTCATCCACATATTCCACAAGGATAACTCAAGTTTGAGAAGGGTGTGTGTGTGTGTGTGTGTGTGTGTGTGTGTGTGTGTGTGTGTGTGTGTGTGTGTGTGTTTGGGTGTGTGTGTGTGTGTGTGTGTGTGTGTGTGTGGATGTGTGTGTTCTGGAGGGTAATCATTAGCATTTACAATAATATACAATGTCTTGGGGATCTATGAAACTTCAGTGAGTGTGATGGTTTGAATATGATTGGCCCAGAAAGTATCACTAATAGGAGGTGTGGCTTTGATGGAGGAAGTGTGTCACTGTCTGGATGAGCTTTAAGAGAGCTTCCTCCTAGCTACCTTCTGATCAAGATGTAGAACTCTTGGCTCCTTCTCCAGCACCGTGTTTGCATAGATGCTGCCATGCTTCCTGAGATGATGATAATTGACTGAACCTCTGACACTGTAACCCGGTTCCATCTAAATGATGTCTCTTATAAGATTGCCTTCCTCATGGTGACTCTTCACAGCAATGGAAACCCTAACTAAGACAGAAGTTGGTACCAGGGACTGGAGTATTGCTGTGATAGGCTTGATCATGTTTTTGTTTGGAGAAATGTGGATTTGGGGACTTTGGATTTGGTAAGCCATGGAACGTTTTTTTTTTTTTTTTTTTTTTTATAAGTATATTGGTACATGTTTTTATTATTTCCTTATGCATTGAATTTTACTTTATAATTGCTATTGTTTACTTTGATCTTTGAATTATCTTTTATTTGTCCGGAGGACATTCCTTCACTTCAGCTTCTACATTCTTTTAACATAGTGTATGAGCATGCCTTTGCTTTTTGGTGTTAAAAGGTGTTTTAGTCAGATTGTTGTAGTCCTCAGTCAGTCTCTTCTCTGAGGGTTTGAGTTCCATTTAGTAACCAATAGCACTTAGGATTTTTAGCATAAGCTACATGTCAAACGCTTCAATTCTCAGCTTTCTATGGATTTCTAGATTAACAAGGTGAGGAGCAGTCAAAGGTATAATGACCAAAGGCCAAGCTAATTTACTTGTTCAAATGCTCTGTTGGGTTGCTCATCCTGCACTGTTCACTGAACGTTTTTAAGGGGATTTAATGGGACATCTTAGTAGGAATATGGAGGACATTGGTACTTAGGGATATGTGAACTTTGGAAATGGCTCTTAAGGTGTTTTGGTGAAGAGTGTTGCTGCTTTTTGCCCTTGTCCGAAGAGTCTGCCTGATGCTAAGGTAAAAAGATTTATATTAATTGCATTGATTAAGGAAGTCTCAAAAAATCCCAGTATAGACTTTGTCTTCTGGTTTGCTCTCAAGAAGAGTGTTTTGATGAAGCATAGAAAGCTTACATAGGAAAAATACAAAAATGTGTGTTTCAAAGAGTAAAGAGACATCAGGAAGTGGAATGAAGCTAAATCCTGTGCTCAAGAATATTAAGTGGAATTAAGAGATGGATTTGATGGTTATTCTTCATTTTCAACTTGATTTAGAACTATAATGAAAATCTTAGGTCTAGACATGTTGGTATGAGCCTTTAATCCCAGTTGACAGAGGCAAGCAAATCTTTGAGTTCAAGACCAGCCTAGTACAGAGCAAGTTGCAGGTAAAGAAAGGCTTAGGTCCTCAAGTGGTGGTATGCACCTATAATCCTAGCATTCGGGAAATAGAATCATGCAGATCTCAGAGTTCAAGGTTAGTCTACAGAGCAAATTCCAGGACAGTAAAGTTTAGGCAGTAAAAAAATTGGAAAACAGAAAGCTGGTGATAATGTAAAAGAACAAGGGAGCCATGTTCCAGCTCCAGGAAGCAGCAGAACTCAGTAGCTTTAGCTTTGTGGCTCTGGCTTTATAGTCAAGAATAGAAGGGACTACTGGAACAATTGATGCTGGTTAGCTGGAGCTAAGGATATTAGCAATGGGTGGCAAAAGAGACTAGCATCACTGAGGTGAAAACTGGGAAACGTTTTCTGAGAACAAAAAGTTGTGTTCCAGAGATAGCCAAGGTTCTACCTTGTGCTATAGCTTGACTTGGTAATGTGTAAGAGTTAACCAGGTGGCACTGGGTTTGAATGCATGAAGGGCTCCTGAAGAACATCTGACACTTGGCACTGTGAGAGGCCAGGTGAGTCCATTGGTGAAAGTATAGCCTCAGTTGTAGTTGACAGCCCAGGACAGAATGGGTAATCTAAAGGATTTGAGACTTGGCACAATGAAGAGAGCCTATGATAAGCTATTGGTGAAGCCAAGTTGCATTGGAAGACTCCAGCAAATTGGCGATGCCAGTACTGTGGGATGACCAAGAACAGCAGTAGCAGTGGGGTGGATTTAACCAGAGCTGGAGATGTAATCCAAGCCCTTTGGAGAAGCATAGATGATCATGTGTAGATCCTAGATATTAGAACAAGAAGTCGTAAAGTTGATGTTGCCTTGGATACCCAAAGATGTTAGAGATGCCTGAGTTGTGAGACACCTGATTAGGAAAGCTGCTAACAGAGAGTGAAAACAGCCCCCCAAAAAAGTTTGTTGCAGTTAACAAAGATGAAAGAATTTGGGGATCTGATGAAGCTTTGACATCAGACATGGAAATGCAGAGTATGTAGTTTTCTCATTTAGTTTTTGGACTTGCTTTGATCCAGTATTTCCTCACTCTGACATTTTGGAATTGTAATATAGATCTTGTGATGTTGGAGGTATGTGATCTGCTTTTTGATGTTGATTTAATGTGAGATGGCAGTTAAGAGATTGCATGAATCTTAGAAGAGTCTTTGAACTTTAGACATTTAAACATTGTTGAGACTGCTATAGTTGAACTAAAATATATTTTGCATTATGCTATGGCTAGGTGTGACCCTGCATAAACTCATGTGTTTCACCAAGCCTATGGGAGCCTGAGAGTGGAATGTGGTGGTTTCAGTATGCTTGGCCCAGGAAGTGGCATTATTAGGAGGTGTGGCTTTGTTAAAGGAAGTGTCACGGTGTGGGGAGGGGGGAGGTCTTTGAGAGAGCTTCCTCCGAACTGCCAGATGATGCCAGTCTTCTGATAAAGATGTAGAACTCTTGGCTCCTTCACCAGCACCCTGTCTGCCTGGAAGCTGCTATGGTTCCTGCCATGATGATAATGGACTGCACCTCTAAACCTGTAAGACAGTCCCAAACAAATTTCATCCCTTATAAGGTTGCTTTGGTCATTGGTCTTCACAACAATGGAAACCCTAACTAAGACACTAGCAAAGAACTCCAAAAGAGGTAGTACATTCCTGGCACTAGATTTTGTTGGTCTATTGTGTCTATCTAGTACAGGCTTTATTGCCCTTATAAGATAACTCCATTTTACCTCATGTGTGTGTGTGTGTGTGTGTGTGCACACGCGCGCGCGCACGCGTACTTTAGGAAGCTTTTACAATAATAGATTTCCATATAATTTTTCAGAAACATTTTCAGTGTTAGTTATTCCTCCCCATATTATCTCCTATACACTTCCTCTCATCACTCACCTCATACCTATTTAATTCTTTCTGCTTGATTATTTCTGGTGATGGGCATTAAAGTCCCACCCCACTAAGGAGCTATTGACAATCAATAGCTTCTAAGATATGAATGATTGTTTTAAAGGTATGGTACTCAGATAGTTGCCCATACTTCAGTGAAGGGCAACATCCAAGAATATACATTAACATCAAGTGAACTTGTCAGGCATAAATTGAGAGAGGGGGAAGGGGGAGAGGGAGAGGGAGAGGGAGAGGGAGAGGGAGAGGGAGAGGGAGAGGGAGAGGGAATCTGGTTATTTGGGAAAAGGAGGTAGGACTAGGAGGACTTGGCTGGAGGTGAGTGTGACCAAACACAATGTATGAAATTGTTAAATATATAATTCTCTAATAAAATGAGAAAGAAGGAATTGCAGAATAGAGATAGCTGTGTTTTAGTTTGGTTAGGCTAGCACAGGAGAGTGAATACTCATGGACAGCTTGTCTTATCAAGGGAAGGAATTTATTTCTCTCCATTCTTAAGGTTAGGAAATGCAAGAGCAAGACATCTAAAAATTCAGTATCTGTTGAGGGATCACTTCCTAGTGTAGAGAGAATCTCTTGTGTGTTACATCAAGACATCATCTGTCAATAAAAAGCTGTTGACCTAATAGCTTAGACAGGAGGTGGTAGTTGCAGCAGAGAGAGTATTCTGGGATAGATTGAGATGCAAGGAGATTTTACCCCAGACTCAGAGGAGATGAGTGTATAAAACTGAGGGAAGATAACCAACCGTGTAGCACACATAGAGGAGAATAAATGGGTTGTATAAGTTATGAGCCAGTCAGGGAAAGAGAAAAAACCTTATGGCCTAAGGATTTATTTATAATGAATTAAGTCTCAGAGTCATTATTGCAGCAACCAGGTCAAAAGCGGTGACATCCATGGATATATACTGGTTTGTAGACAACTGTCTTCTCAATATTTTCACATGTGAACAAAGCAAGCAAGCACCCTTATATGGCTATCAATCTTTTTCATGAAGGTTCTCCTCTTGACTTGCATGCCAGCAACTACTTATGCAATCAGCTTGAAGCTTACTTAAAATTTCAATATAGGAGTTCTTGGTGACACACTCAAGCATAACACATTTTAAAGATTTTCAATACTTTTATAATGAGAAAATAGACATACAAACATGAAAAACAAACTCTACAGAAATATAAAAGGAAATCACACACACACACACACACACACACACACACACACACACACACACAGATACCACAGAACAAATCTATGGCTAGTATCATGATAAACAAAGAAAAGCTCAAAATATTCCAGCTAAAATAAGAAACAAGACAAGGCTGCCCTCTCTTGCCACCCATATTTAATATAGTGCTTGAATACTTAGCTAAAACAATAATACAATAGAAGGGAATAAAAGAAATATAAATAAAAAATGAGAATTCAAAATATCCTTGTTTGCAGATATGTTCAATATATAAACACCATAAAGATTCCAAATATCTTATAACTGACACTTTTAGTAAAGTGGCAGGATACAAAATTCTCACACAAAATCAATAGCTTTTCTGCACACCAGTGACAAACATACTGAAAAGTAAATCAAGAAATAACCTTATTAACAACACACATACACAGAAATAACCCCAACCAAAGAAGCAAAGGGTCTCTGATTAAAACTTAAAAAAAAATCAAGGAAAAAATTGCAAAAGTACACTAGGACATGGAAAAACCGCCAATGCTCAGAGATCAGAAGAATTAATTCTTGGGAAATGGCCATTCTATTCAAGCAATCTACAAATTAAGTGTGATCCAATCTAAATGCCAAAATTATTTATTTATTTATTTATTTATTATTCTTTAATCTTCTTTTACATTCCAGTCTTTATCTGACTCCCAGTTGGTCCGCCATCTGATTGTTCCACATCCCATACCTCTTCTCCCCCACCCACCCATCTCCAAGAGTATGTCCCCACCCCATCCCCAGTCCCCCATCTCTACCACACTAGACCTCCCTACTCCCTGGAGCCTCAAGTCACTTGAGGGTTACATGCATCTTCTCTCATTGAGTCAAGACCTGGAAGTCCTCTGCTATATATGTGTTGGGGGCCTCATATCAGCTGGTGTATGCTGCCTGGTTGATGGCTCAGTGTCTGAGGAATCTCAGGGGTCCTGGTTAGTTGAGACTGCTGGTTTTCCTATAGGGTCACCCTTCTCCTCAGCTTCTTCCAGCTTTTCCCTAAGTCGACCACAGAGGTCACCAACTTCTGTCCACTGGTTGGGTGTAAATATCTGCATCTAACTCTTTCAGCTGCTTGTTGGGCCTTTCAGAGGGCAGCCATGCTAGGCTCCTGTCTTTAAGCATGCCATAGCATCAGTAATTGTGTCAGGCCTTGGGCCCTCCCCTTGAACTGGTTCCCAATTTGGGCCTGTCACTGGACCTCCTTTCCCTCAGGCCTTTCTCCATTTTTGCCTCTGCAGTTCTTTTAGACAGGAACAATTATGGGTCAGTTTTGACTGTGGGATGGCAACCCCATCCCTTCACTTAGTGCCCCTGTGGAGGGTTGTTCCTCTCTCTCTACATCCTCCTCTACAGCATGTACTATCACCTGAGTCTTTCATCTTAGCCATTCGCTTTGGCATAGGGTGAAATCTCAGGGTTGTTTTGATTTGCATTTCCCTGATCACTAAGGACTTTGAATATTTCTTTAAGTGCTTCTCAGCCATTTGAGATTCCTCTGTTGTGAATTCTGCTTTGTTCTATACCCCATTTTTTTTGATTGGGTTGTTGGGTTTCTTGATGGTTAGCTTTTTTAATGTCATGGAAATAACATTCTCAAAATTTATATGGAAACACAAAAGATCAAGGCTACACAGCGCAATCCTGAACAAAATGAATGCTTCTAGTGATATAACCTGCTTGATCTCAAGTTAGGCTACAAACACACATTGATTAAAAACAGCATGAAACTGATACCAAACTCACAGAATTATTGAATACAATGAAGGATTCAGATAAAGTCCATAAACTTAAAGCTACCTGATTTTTTTTTTACACAAATGACAAAACATTCACAATAGAGAAAAGACAATATCCTTAATAAGCTGTGCTAAGGAAAACTAGAAATCAACACATAGCCAGAACTTTATCTCTCTCCCTAAATAAAAATTGACCCCAACCTCATCAAAGGCCTAAGCACGAGACTAGATCCATTGACACGGCTAAAGGAAAAGGTATAGCATACATTTCAACACACCAGCACGAGCAGACACATTCTGAATAGGACCCCGGCAGCCTGGAAAATAAGGCTACCAACTGAGAAATCAGACATCATAAAATTAAAGTTCTTCTGTACAGCAAAGGAAACCATTAGCAGTGTGAAGAAAATCTTTTTTATACCTCTGACAGAGGATTACTACATAACCGAGAGAACTCACAAAGCTAAATATCAAGAAAATAGTCCAATCAAACAATGGGCCATTGATCCAAACAGAGAATTCTCAAGAGAAGAAATACAGATGGAAAGTAAACACTTTAAAAAGTGTTCAAACTCATTAACCTTCAGAGAAATGCAGATTTAAAAAAAACCTCATTGAGATTCCATCTTATTCTAGTCAGAATGCCTGTCATCAAGAAATTATTGACAACATATGCTATCTGGGATGTTCACTGTTAGTGGGCAAGCAAACTGATGCAGCCACTAGAGAGATTAGTGTGGAGGTTTCTTCAGAATCTAAAACTAGAACAAAGCTTTGACCCAGATGCACCCCACCTGGTTATATACCCAAAGGGTTCTATATCCTATTTCAAAGAGCCTTGATTACCAATCTTTATTATGGCTCTATTCACAATACCTAGGAAATAAAATCAACTTACATGGTTATCATGTGGTAAACATATAAAGAAAACATAATACATGAGAAGCTATATGAAAATTGGCTACATTGTAAGCAACTTTAAATATACAAATAAAAAATAAAACAGGAAGTTTGAAAGGAACTATCCTACAGGTCTAAACAATATTGCTCTGTAAGTTAAGTGTTATTAAACCAAAACCACAGTGCTAGGTATGACGTATTTCTTTATTATTCTTTTTTTGTGGGGACTCCTAAACAGATACAGGATCCTGCTACTACTCTCACTTCTCTACCAGAATTATTTGATAAGCTGCTACTTCTGAAGACAGTATACACTTCATTCTAAAGTGTAGAGATATTGAATTAGAATCAAACTAAAGTTTTCTCCCAACTGGCTACCACACATAGTGCTAGAGCAACTGTGTAAGCTGCTAAGGGAGAAGAGATGTGAATTGTCTTACCTAGCTTTGAACTCTAATCTAATAGTTACAGTTTCAGTCAAGAAATGCCCTCCTGCACAATAGTCGTCACCTCTCTTCTATTTGAGGTCCATTCATCAAAAGGAAATTCATACCTGTTACTACAAACCTAGTCAAAACCCCATGGATGATCAGGTATTGAGTCCTGGGGGTGATAATAGTACTGCCATTTATCTAAAAAGTCTGGAAGGTACCGTCTAAGTATTTGTTTATATCCACAGAAAAATATGTCTTCAAGCTTTGATCAGAAAAGGTTTTCGGTTTTGTTTGTTTCTTTGTTTGTTTGTTGCAATGATTGGCAGTGAATGTAAAGACACATTGTTGTTTTTGGTTCCAAGAATAAGTGATAGATGATAACAATAAATAGGAAACTTAATACTAAACACTCTAAAGCTGAGGAAATCTCATGGAAGAGAATGTGAAAAGAATGTAAGATCCAAGAGCTGAAAGACGGGGTGTGAAATGTTTTCTGGACATGACCAATTCAGTTATGACCTCATAGCATCTGTGACTGCAATAAGACCATGTATGAATGAGCCTGGTAAAAGCTAATCATGAACTGGGGAGGAGCTTACCCAAATCTACCACTGCTTTCTGAACTCTTAGCACCTAACAAATCCTGGAAGGAAAGGCATTTTTTTGCCTTCAATTTTGTAGCAGCTGAGAGGCCCAGTATGCTCCAGTGGACTATTGCCTACCAAGGGTTACATAGATCATCCTGCTTAAACTCAGTTGGTTTTCAACTGAGTTTTACAGCACAAAGAAGGGGAAAAAAGGAGAGAGAGAGAGAGAGAGAGAGAGAGAGAGAGAGAGAGAGAACAAGAACACAACATAATCCTGAACATAGGCAGAATACATGCAGGAAAGAGAAGGTATTAAGTGGTAGGGGGTAGAAGAGAGAAGTTATGCTAAGATTATGCATTCTACATGTTTGAGGTTGTAAAGAAACAAACTCAGCAAAAGTGTAACAACATAACAAAGGTCAGTAGACGGGAATTTAAATACTGGGTAATTGGCATTTTTTACTCCCTATGTTTTTTGAATTTTCAGCTATTGAGAATGAACTGCTCGCTAATTGGAATATATGTCATCATATCTGTGCGTGTTGAAATCTTTGCTCTTGCAATCTCCTCCCTCTAGAGATTTTGGTCCCCAGTAAATACTTAACCATAAATAAAAAATAATGACATTTTTATTAGATTTCAAGCTGAGCTTCTGTTAAACTATCAACCAGTACTTTAATATTTGTTAACACAAGTAATCAAGGTCAAGGTTACCACAGACTTCAAAGTGAGTGAGAGAGAGAACAAAGACTGTAGCCTGCAATTAGGTTGTCCTAGCACAATAAACGTCCAGAAATAAAGCAGTTTGCTTTTTAAATTCTTAATAGTGATTTAATGCCAGTCATAAGCCTTGTAGGGACATTGCTGAGAGAGAGGCTTTATCTCACGATGTCTGAGATAAAAGAGTTCTATTGCTTGTTTGCTTCTTTGAGGAAAACAAATACCACTGAGAGAATATATTAGGTAATCTAACAATTGACAATTGGAAAATTAGGCAATTTAACAGTGTGATTCTCTAACTACTCCTTCCACAGGACACCCATTTATCTTGTTAAATTTTCTGAAATACAAATAATTAGTTTAGGTATCAAATCTTGATGATCATCATGACTATATACAACTATAGTAGTTAATGTTCATCTATTCAATTTGGTAAATACTCATGAACCGCTACTGTGTGTTATTTGGATAAAAGTCTGCTGAAGCTAAGTTTCAGTCCTACAGAGAAGACTAACACATACAAATCTTTCAAAGATTTATTTATTTGGCGGCTGGAGAGATGGCTCAGTGGCTGTGAGCTCAGTTGCTGCTCTTGCAGAAGAACAAAATTTGGTTCTAAGCATCACAATCAGGTGATTCACACTCACCTGTATCCAGATCCAGATGCAATATCTGCTTCTGACCTCCGTGGGTACCTACACATAGTTACACATATATAAACTCAGGCCAACAAACATAAACAATTTTTTAAAAAAAGATTTATTTATCTATATTTTATGTGTGAGTGTTTTACTTACCGTGAAGTTGTGCACCATGTGTATGCCTAGTGCCTGCGGAGATCAAAAGAGGGTCTTGGATCCTCTAGAAATGGAGTTAGAGATCATTGTAAGCTCTTCTGTGGGTGCTGGGGTCTAAACTTTGGTCTTCAACAAGAGTAGAAAATAGTCTTAACAACTGAGCTATATTTCTAGTCCCCATATGAGGATATTATCACTTTGTGATCATCACATTGAATAAGTTGTACAACTATTTTCTGCTTCTATTTCAAGTATAAGATGAGGGTGTTTAGCGCTATATCATGCTTGAGAGCAGACATATATAAGTGAGCCTGTGGAGGGCTTCAAGTCAGTACTAGACTGATTCAAACAAAGAAAAGAAACAGTTTAAAAGGTTAGAAGAAAGAAGAGGAGAGGAGAAGGAGGAGGAAGGGAAGAAGAGGAGGAAGAAGAGAAGGGAAGGAAGACGAGTAGGAGGAAGAGGAAGAGAAAGAAGAAGCTGCCCTGTCACCAAGATGTTTATCAATCATTTCATTAACATATTTGAAATGATCGTTGCAAATCTCTTCCAAAATGACTATTGAGAATGAAAACTAAGTAATCGTGTCTGTAGTTATGTAGGGATCAATATTGCACTGAAGGGTTATAAATAAATAAAAATCCTTGTCACCAAACACTTGTGGTTCAAATCTTCACTCAGTAACATTAAAGACATTTCGGTTTAATCTTACAACTATCTGACTTACTTCAGGTGATAAATTCTAGTCCATTCAATACTAATTCAATTTCTATCCAAGCGAATCAGGCAATCATTGGAGATAGGTTAGCACCCTAGGACCTAGTGCCACATTTTTGGGGGGTGGGGTGGGGGTGGGGGTGGGGATTATGCACATTCCACTCACAACAAAGCATTTGGCAGCCAAAGTGCATTTACCTGAACTTACTGTGAACACACACCTCTCAAAACAATGGATCCAGTTACTAATCCAAAACTCCTTGATCTTTATCCTGAATTGGGCTGTAATCCCATCTCAGAACAGAAGTTTCCCCATGCCAATAACAACCAAATTTAGACAGTTTTTATTCAAGTATACCCCTACCACATCATGCCTTATGAAGAATAAAATGAGGGTTGATCTGGCCTGAATTAATTTTGCATAATAAGGCAAATTGAATGTTCTAGTAACTTTTGCAGGACAATCCTGTATCTTTATTTTTTTCCAGCTGCACATAATTGGGTGTACATAAGATTAAAATCAGATGCACAGTGTAAAGTGACACTACAGAAATGATTATGAGACCTAAGCTATCAATCACAGCAGAAAACTACGCAGAAAGCAGGTGATTAGGAACATTAAAAAATGACAACATTCTGAACTCGATCGTCCAGTTCTAGAGCACATGGACCTGTTGTACCCAGAAAGAAGACATGTGACTACATCCTATGACAGGATACATTTAGGTGGAAAATGAACTCAAGGTCACTAGCTTACTTTAAGATAGGGGCACCCAATTGGTTCATCAGTCAGGGATGCCAAAAGTAACCACCAAGTCCCCAAACATGTATGGAGGATTCACACATGGTAGAGTCAGACTGATAAGAAGGAAGCTTGGCCAGCCATTGTTGACTTTGAAAAGGTCAAAGACACGCCAAGGAATTCAGGAAGCCTGTGGGATCTATAAAGGGAAGGAAATAAAGCTCTTCCCTTTCAGAGTCTTTAGAAGAAATACAGTCCTATGGATACATCAGGTTTAGCCCAATAAAATCCATCTTGACTTGTGACTGCTCCCCTTTAAAGTATAAATAGTAGTATTCTGTTGTTTGAAGTTGTCAAGTATGTGGCTGTTGGCTTAAGTAGGAAGTCACTACAGTGTCCCTATACTATCCGTTTTCAAATGGAAAAAGTATCTTTTCGATTTTATGACTGAGAAAGCACATTTCTGTTTGCAATTTTCATTTTCATTTGGAAAACATCTATTGATAGTATAGTATTTGAGGATACTCATTCAGATTCAACATGTTTTCCTCAAAAGTGTGTGGTTTTACTTGAATTTAAGCCTCTCTTATGACAAGTGAGAGAATTAATCAAGTCATGCTCAAAGATCTTTTGATCCATTTTTTTTCAAATTTTAAATGGTAGAAATGTACATAGTGCAGAACAATCTATTGCAAATTCCATCCCACTCATCTCCTCCAAATAAGCAGAAGAAAGAAGTTGCAAAAATTTGGCCATAATTCAACCTCTAATATATACAGATGAGGTGATGCAATAACCTGAAATCTAAGAAAAATACCAAGCTCTTTACTAGGAGCTGGAAAAGGGCTGTGACCCTACCCACACTCAGTATTCCAGGGATGATGCTGAACTGGTGGCAGATTGGAGAAAGGGACAAGGTATCGCATACACTAGAGACTTTTAACACCATTCAGTAGAATCTCATGAATCAGTTTCCTTGTGGGCTCTATACTATTTGGTCAATTTCTAGAGGCTTAAATGACTGTCTTTGCCAATTAGCCTCATCTGGAATTTACAATGGGCTATACTCTCAAACTATGCATCTAAATAAACCACTCCTTAGGTTGATTTTGTTGAGTTTCTTGTCACAGCAATGAAAACCTAACTGGTGAAACATCAAATAAGTTGTATTAGTGTCAATGACCAGCCTGTAATATTCTTGTGCTTTTGTAAGAAATTATGACTACAGTAAAGTAGGTAAAGAATACAGGGAAAATATCTGCATTATTGAAACTGGGTGTTAATGTGTAATGATTTTATTTAAAGAGTCAGACTTGGATTTAGGCATCATTAAGAATGCCTGTAATTCCATCACTTAAGAGAGTAAGGTAGTAGATTAACTAATTTGGTTCAGAAGTAAAATACTTTTAAACCTAACAATTCCATGTGACAAAATTGCTTCAAATGAGACTCATTCTACTACTCAAAAGTCACATTTCCAACGCCACTTATTCACTCATTTCAATGGGTAGCACATGGACTGGCACACATCTAAAATCTCAGTTGCCTGTTGTTACTGAGAGTCAGACATAGATGATTCCACAGATGGGATATAAAACCCCCAACTCAGAGACTCAAAATCCTTGGAAAGATGTTTCCTTGTAGAGACTATGTCGAAACACAGACTTTAGATGATCATCAACAAAAATAAACAAACCCATGTGATTTTTATTGAGAAGAAATTGTATTTGATTTGATTGTTATTTCTGGGTAGTTTAAATCGTTTTTTTTTCAGTTCCTTGAGAACTTGGTATAATGCATCTTGTTCATATTCTAGCCCCTATTTCCTAACCACCCAACTTGCGGTGTCTTCTTTGTTTTTGTAAACTATCAAGTACAGTTTGTGCTAACCATATATCCTTGGGTGTGTGACCTTCCCTGGATTGTGGTCAATTCACCAAGGGTTACATCCTCTCCTCTTAGCACCTAGTAACTGCCAGTGGCTCCTTAGCCAAGAGTTGTCCTTAGACTGCACAAGTCTTGTGCATGTTATCTTAGCTGCTGAGAATTTCTATGTGCAGCCACTCCATTTTGTGCAGAAAACAGATTCATCGTAGTCATCTACCACCTTTGGAATGTAAAATCTTTCTATCCAATGTTCTGTAATAATCTTTGAGGCACAAACACATTAATGGTTAAACAAAAGTGTTAAATACACACACACACACAATATAATATTTATATGTTGTCAGAGAGGACAATATCTGATACAATGTGTAAGTTGGGGAGAGTTCACATGTATTTTGTGTGTGCACATGTGTGAGTGTGTGGTATGTGTTTGTTTGTGTGTGTGTTTGTGTGTGTGCATAAAGAAACTACATGAATTTGTTCACATACACACAAAGGAGATTTGTTCAGTCATCAATCTTTCTGTGCCACCTGATTACTGTCTTTAAAAGTAGCAAGTGAGCACATACTTGAATTCATTGTTCATTGTTTAAATTCTTTACTCATTTCAAAGTTTTTAGCATCAAGAATATTCTTGATCTTATTTTCATCAGTTAACAAATACATTGAATAAAATGTTTATTATTATGAAGTAGGTAACTTCATTGCAGTATTGAGCTTTGTGACACTTCCATTTCATTTTTTCTTTGTGCCTTTCTGGGTGTATTTAAGTTGAATGATACATTTTTTTCACAACAGCATCATTACCCAGAGATGAGATTCCTACATCCTAATCTTCATAACCTCATGTTACAATCACCATCAGAATTAATTTCTTCCAGAGGAAGACCTAAGAACGTTTATTATCTGATGCCAACTATGCAGGAAATAATCAGTAGTGTGAAGGAGACAATGTCAGGTTTGATTTTCTACTTAAGTGTGTGCAATGAATGAAATGGGTGACATAATTTAATGTTAGAAGCCAAATCGTGTGGCTGAACTGTTGTATATATGAATGATAATAAATTATATTACAGCTTATTCACTTAAAATATCTCACTGGAACATCCTAGTAATGGTTACCCATTCACACTTAAAAGAAAGGACACAAACGAATAAAGACATGAGTCTTTATCTGACTTAGTTTTTAAGATAAGTTTTTAAAATAAGCACGATTAAAGAGCTTTATACAATAAACACAGCCTGATATCTGATATGTTCAAACAGTTGAAAATAATCATTTAGAAATTCCAAGAGGAAAAAGAATAGAAAATTAGAAACATGAAATTCAGGCATGATTTTCACAGGAAACGAATTCCCTTTTATAAAACTGCAATTTGGTGTCGAGAGATGACTTAGTGGGTAAGATAGCTGGCGACACAAGCATGGGAACCTGAGCTCAGACCTGGAGTAAGCCTTCCATGGCCATATGCACCCCTAACCCTAGCTCTGTACAAACCAGAGATGAGAAGATTGCTGGAGCTAGTATTCCTGGCCTCGCCTAACATACAGCAATCTCCACTCAGTGCAAGACTGTCAAGGAGATACAGTGGAGAGCAGGGCACATGTCAACTTCCTCTGGCACACACACACACTCACATGTGCACACACAGAACATATGTGAACTCTCCCCAACGTAAACAGTGTGTCCTCATGAAGTAACACACAGACTCATGTCTCAGATACTTACTCTCGGATAGTAAGGTGTTTATAGAGAAGTTTAGACAGAAGTTGAGTTGAAATACATCCTTTGTGTTGGGGTTCATTTGAAAATAAATGAGACAAACTTTAAAGGTTGTGTTTACCAGCTGTTTTAACATTTGCATTTATAAGGTCCAAACACACAGAATAAAGTTATCTTTTTGAGTTTTGTAGCCTAAATCTTGAAATGATCTTCAGAAGCCTCGGAAGAAGGATTCCTCAGGCAGAGCTCCAAGTTCAAAGTAATTGTGAGGGAGACGCCCATCGCCATGACCTGGGTTAAAATAATCTTAATCTATGAGTCGTAAGGAACAACTCTGTGAACAGAAAAGACAGGTCTCAAAGCCTTTGCCTCCCATCCCAGCCAATTTCTTTTCTTGATTCCATGCCATGGTCCAGTTCATTGCCAGAGGAAATAATAAATAAATAAATAAATAAATAAATAAATAAATAAATAAATAAATAAATAAATAAGCAAGCAAGCAAGCAAGCAAGCATTCGGGTAAACAAACTAAAGTATGACAGAAGTGGGGGTTTCCCAGGAAATCTAGATGGAATTTTAGTATCATTAGTATTTAACTTGAATATGAAGTTCCTCACCACTAAGACCAACATTTCATTCAGTGAATCAGCTACATGCCTTATTTGAAAGCACGTAATACAAGTGAAATTATCACCACCGATCTGCATGGAGGTGGAGGCTTGGCACATTCAAGATTCAGCTTAACCCATAATCCATTACGGTGACACGGGAAGCCAGCATTCCTGAAAGTGTGGGTGGACTTGGTAACTGATTTCACAGTGTTGAGGACACACAGCTTCTTTATCCTAACAGTTTCTATAAAGCACTTAAATGTACTCTTCCATGTACAGCACTAACATTTTGTTGGAATAATTGCTTCACTAGAACCCCAGAAGAACAGATTTTTATAACAAATGATGAATTCCATGCACTAGCATCAGTTTTCTCCCCTAAGCTTTATGAAATATATCATTTTGGGGAAATGGACTGACTTGAGTTACACTCTAATTCCCTTCCCAGTGAATCTGAGGTGGAAGTTCAAAGTTACAAATGCCTTTTAGAAAATGACCATGCCCCGGAGCAAATGGCTCAGAATATAGCACTACATATAGCAAGGGAAAGTCAGAAATTACGGTCTTTGCACTGTGCCAGATAATGTTGATACTCATTTTGTAAAGGGCACATGAAACCTCCCCAAACAATTAACTTTCCTTCTACTACAAGAAACATATTCAGCAGTTAAATAGTTCCCCCAACACACACACACTATTAGAATATTAGTTTTAACAACCTGATTGGGAGAAATTGGGTGATCCAATAAGCAAGAATGACTTGACAACTGTTGATTCCAGAATGTAATTAGAAAGGCTACTGAGCTCTGAAGAGCAACAATGTTGCCAGGTTTTGGGGTGTTTTGTTTGGTTTTGATAAAAGGTTCTTTTCGTTTTTAACCAGACTGAGTACCGTAACTGAGCAGCTCACAGAAGCAGCATCATCTCCATTTCAGGAGAGAAGGAAGCTCATTTAGAGTAACTGGCTGGCTGGCTCAGAGTCAGTCGGGTTTCTGGATTTCCTGCTTCTTAAACTGTTAAGCCTGACAGACATGTGAGGGTCTAGGACGTCTAAGGTGACCTAGATTATTTCACTCATCACTGTCTCTTACTGTATCATTGGACAAAATCAAACATGACAAGATGTGGAAGTACTTATTTTCCTTCGCTGTGCAAATTTGTGGCTGTGGCCATTTTAAACAACACCCCCCTTCTTCATTCTATGAAGAGAAAGGGTAGACGCTGTACTTCATTCCCTTTCAGAAGCTCAGGGTCTGCTCTGACAAATTGAAGAGAGAATAAATAAGCCTCTATCTTACATTAAAAAAATATTTATCAATCTATGGGGGTTTTGCCTGCATGTTTGTATGATTGTGTACCACACACATGAGTGCTTCCCGGGGAAGCAAGAAGAGGGTGTTGGATATGGAGGTCTGGAGTTACAGATGATTATGAGCTACTGTGTGGGTTCTAAGAAGGGGACCCAGGTCTTCTGGGAAAGCAGCCCTTGCTCTTACCCACTGAGCAGTCCCTCCAGCTTCTATTTCTCTTATTGAACACTTCTGTTTGGACTCTTTTGCCACCGTCTTAGTTAGGGTTTTACGACTGTGAACAGACGCCATGACCAAGGCAAGTCTTATAAAGGACAACATTTAATTGAGGCTGGCTTACAGGTTCAGAGGTTTGGTCCATTATCATCAAGGTGGAAGCATGGTAGCATGTAGTAAGACATGATGAAGGCAGAGCTGAGGGTTCTACATATTCATCTAAAGGCTGCTAGTGGAAGATTGACTTCCAGGTAACTAGGATGAGGGTCTTAAGCTCATGCCCACAGTGGGACACACCTCCTCCAACAAGGCAACGCCTCCTAACAGTGCCACTCCCTAGGCCGAGAATATACAAACCATCACAGCCACTCTATAGAGTTTTAAATCCCTTGAAGCCAGTCCTCCTCACAGACCTCCAGACACAAGCATATAAGTCATTTCTAGAAAGTTCCATCTTTTGATTCTGTAGTCTTTCTGGTATTCGACTCTTCTCCTCTCAGATGGCTGCCACTGTAAACCAGAGTCCACCATTCTTCACTTTTCCATGTTCAAAATCTTCATTTAAAGAGTCTTTTAAAAGGATTTGAAACACCAGTCAATCAGGTACTTGTCGCATTACACAGCAACAATATCCAGAATAAATGGCCAAATACCTGGTCTTACTGTGTGAAATGTATAGAATCTACAGCTCAGTTATCAGGGAAGACAAAGTCCCCTGCTTTAAGTTTCTCCATTAGTTACTTTCCTATTGCTGTGATTCAAATACTACAGCCAAGACAATTTATAGATGAAGGAGTTCATGTAGGCTTACACTTCCAGAGGGAGAGTCCATAAAAATAAGAGAGATATGGCAGTGGAGACCAGAGCAAAAAAGCAGAAAAAGGAGATAGAAGGGGACCCAAAGTATGAATGCTTAAAGCCTACCCCTGGTAATATATTTCTTCCATCAAGACCACATCACCTCACCAAACAGCGTCACCAACTGGCTGCCAAGGGTTCAAATACCTGTACTTGGGAAACATTCTCATTCAAACCACCAATGTCCAAGTTGTCCTTATAATCCTCTGCCATACCAAGTTTATCGATGTATAGAAATGTTTTCTGTGTTGTATATTTAATTCAAGTAATTCTAAGAACCTATGTAAAAATATCTTGACAAAGGAGCTATTAAGACAGACTATGAGAACAGGTTAATAATGTCTCTATTGTGCCTCACCCTCAAAGGCAGCTCAGGGAAAGTGTTAAGTCCAGCTTTCTTTACCATAGGGAAAACTGAAACAGCACCACCCCCGGGGCTTCAATAAAATATTAAATTTTATCACAGCAACAAAACAATCTGACAGCCTTAGCTTGTAGGCTCAGATAAAATCATTTTCTAAGCTTTTCTTAAATGTAGGCTTTTAAGTCATAGCATACCAGTTGTTCGAGTCCTGTAGCGAGGGCCTCTGCTACTATGGTTCCAGTCTCTAATCAACAGAAATCATGGAAGAAAAGGAATAAAGTAAGATATTGAAAATATTTCAGAACTCTGTGCATTCTACATTCTCATATTTTATTGTGGTCATGGTATAGCAAGGACATTTGGGGAGGTAAATATATCCAGTGGTTAATTTACTCAGTTAACATACAGAGGTTCTGTTACTATGGATAAAACATCGACTGTATATAGTATCTCTTCTTCCACACTGGATTTATACAGAAACATTGCAAAGAAAGAGAGGATCTTGGGAAATGACTCAAGCATGAGGACCTGAGTTCTTATTCCTGGCACCCACGCTAAAGAACTGGGAGGTGGTACAGAATGCCCATTCTGGAGAGGTTGACAGAAGATCCCAGAGGCCCAGGGCCAGTCAGTGTAGATGAACATGTGATCTCTGGATTCACAAGAATCACTGTCTCCAAGAAGAGTGGAACATGCTAGAGGAAAACACCTGACATTAGCATCGAGTCTCCACATTTGTGCGCGCGCGCGCGCGCACGCACACACACACACACACACACACACACACACACACACACACAGAGGGAGAGAGACAGAGAGAGACAGAGAGAGAGACAGAGACAGAGAGAGACAGAGACAGAGAGACAGAGACAGAGACAGAGAGAAAGAACATTATAGTATCACATATAAATAAAATAGCCATGCCCAATCTGTAAAGTAAAAATTAGTGACTTCATTTTATTTATTTTTTTATTTATTTATTTTTTTACCTTTCAACCTTCTCCAGATTTTTAATTTTTTTTCCATTTTTTATTAGGTATTTAGCTCATTTACATTTCCAATGCTATACCAAAAGTCCCCCATACCCACCCACCCCCACTCCCCTACCCGCCCACTCCGCCTTTTTGGCCCTGGCGTTCCCCTGTACTGGGGCATATAAAGTTTGCGTGTCCAATGGGCCTCTCTTTCCAGTGATGGCCGACTAGGCCATCTTTTGATACATATACAGCTAGAGTCAAGAGCTCCGGGGTACTGGTTAGTTCATAATGTTGATCCACCTATAGGGTTGCAGATCCATTTAGCTCCTTGGGTACTTTCTCTAGCTCCTCCATTGGGAGCCCTGTGATCCATCCATTAGCTGACTGTGAGCATCCACTTCTGTGTTTGCTAGGCCCCGGCACAGTCTCACAAGAGACAGCTACATCTGGGTCTTTTCGATAAAATCTTGCTAGTGTATGCAATGGTGTCAGCGTTTGGATGCTGATTATGGGGTGGATCCCTGGATATGGCAGTCTCAGCTCCAAACTTTGTCTCTGTAACTCCTTCCATGGGTGTTTTGTTCCCACTTCTAAGGAGGGGCATAGTGTTCACACATCAGTCTTCATTTTTCTTGAGTTTCATGTGTTTAGGAAATTGTATCTTATATCTTGGGTATCCTAGGTTTTGGGCTAATATCCACTTATCAGTGAGTACATATTGTGTGAGTTCCTTTGTGAATGTGTTACCTCACTCAGGATGATGCCCTCCAGGTCCATCCATTTGGCTAGGAATTTCATAAATTCATTCTTTTTAATAGCTGAGTAGTACTCCATTGTGTAGATGTACCACATTTTCTGTATCCATTCCTCTGTTGAGGGGCATCTGGGTTCTTTCCAGCTTCTGGCTATTATAAATAAGGCTGCTATGAACATAGTGGAGCATGTGTCCTTCTTACCAGTTGGGGCATCTTCTGAATATATGCCCAGGAGAGGTATTGCTGGATCCTCCGGTAGTACTATGTCCAATTTTCTGAGGAACCGCCAGACTGATTTCCAGAGTGGTTGTACAAGCTTGCAATCCCACCAACAATGGAAGAGTGTTCCTCTTTCTCCACATCCTCGCCAGCATCTGCTGTCACCTGAATTTTTTCATCTTAGCCATTCTGACTGGTGTGAGGTGGAATCTCAGGGTTGTTTTGATTTGCATTTCCCTGATGATTAAGGATGTTGAACATTTTTTCAGGTGCTTCTCTGCCATTCGGTATTCCTCAGGTGAGAATTCTTTGTTCAGTTCTGAGCCCCATTTTTTAATGGGGTTATTTGATTTTCTGAAGTCCATCTTCTTGAGTTCTTTATATATGTTGGATATTAGTCCCCTATCTGATTTAGGATAGGTAAAGATCCTTTCCCAATCTGTTGGTGGTCTTTTTGTCTTATTGATGGTGTCTTTTGCCTTGCAGAAACTTTGGAGTTTCATTAGGTCCCATTTGTCAATTCTCGATCTTACAGCACAAGCCATTGCTGTTCTGTTCAGGAATTTTTCCCCTGTGCCCATATCTTCAAGGCTTTTCCCACTTTCTCCTCTATAAGTTTCAGTGTCTCTGGTTTTATGTGAAGTTCCTTGATCCACTTAGATTTGACCTTAGTACAAGGACATAAGTATGGATCGATTCGCATTCTTCTACATGATAACAACCAGTTGTGCCAGCACCAATTGTTGAAAATGCTGTCTTTCTTCCACTGGATGGTTTTAGCTCCCTTGTCGAAGATCAAGTGACCATAGGTGTGTGGGTTCATTTCTGGGTCTTCAATTCTATTCCATTGGTCTACTTTTCTGTCTCTATACCAGTACCATGCAGTTTTTATCACAATTGCTCTGTAGTAAAGCTTTAGGTCAGGCATGGTGATTCCACCAGAGGTTCTTTTATCCTTGAGAAGAGTTTTTGCTATCCTAGGTTTTTTGTTATTCCAGATGAATTTGCAAATTGCTCCTTCTAATTCGTTGAAGAATTGAGTTGGAATTTTGATGGGAATTGCATTGAATCTGTAGATTGCTTTTGGCAAGATAGCCATTTTTACAATGTTGATCCTGCCAATCCATGAGCATGGGAGATCTTTCCATCTTCTGAGATCTTCTTTAATTTCTTTCTTCAGAGACTTGAAGTTCTTATCATACAGATCTTTCACTTCCTTAGTTAGAGTCATGCCAAGATATTTTATATTATTTGTGACTATTGAGAAGGGTGTTGTTTCCCTAATTTCTTTCTCAGCCTGTTTATTCTTTGTGTAGAGAAAGGCCATTGACTTGTTTGAGTTAATTTTATATCCAGCTACTTCACCGAAGCTGTTTATCAGGTTTAGGAGTTCTCTGGTGGAATTTTTAGGGTCACATATATACTATCATATCATCTGCAAAAAGTCATATTTTGACTTCCTCTTTTCCAATTTGTATCCCCTTGATCTCCTTTTGTTGTCGAATTGCTCTGGCTAATACTTCAAGTACTATGTTGAAAAGGTAGGGAGAAAGTGGGCAGCCTTGTCTAGTCCCTGATTTTAGTGGGATTGCTTCCAGCTTCTCTCCATTTACTTTGATGTTGGCTACTGGTTTGCTGTAGATTGCTTTTATCATGTTTAGGTATGGGCCTTGAATTCCTGATCTTTCCAGAACTTTTATCATGAATGGGTGTTGGATCTTGTCAAATGCTTTTTCTGCATCTAACGAGATGATCATGTGGTTTTTGTCTTTGAGTTTGTTTATATAATGGATTACATTGATGGATTTTCATATATTAAACCATCCCTGCATCCCTGGAATAAAACCTACTTGGTCAGGATGGATGATTGCTTTAATGTGTTCTTGGATTCGGTTAGCGAGAATTTTATTGAGGATTTTTGCATCAATATTCATAAGGGAAATTGGTCTGAAGTTCTCTATCTTTGTTGGATCTTTCTGTGGTTTAGGTATCAGAGTAATAGTGGCTTCATAAAATGAGTTGGGTAGAGTACCTTCTACTTCTATCTTGTGAAAAAGTTTGTGCAGAACTGGAATTAGATCTTCTTTGAAGGTCTGATAGAACTCTGCACTAAACCCGTCTGGTCCTGGGCTTTTTTTGGCTGGGAGACTATTTATAACTGCTTCTATTTCTTTAGGGGATATGGGACTGTTTAGAAGGTCAACTTGATCCTGATTCAACTTTGGTAACTGGTATCTGTCCAGAAATTTGTCCATTTTGTCCAGGTTTTCCAGTTTTGTTGAGTATAGCCTTTTGTAGAAGGATCTGATGGTGTTTTGGATTTCTTCAGGATCTGTTGTTATGTCTCCCTTTTCAGTTCTGATTTTGTTAATTAGGATTTTGTCTCTGTGCCCTCTAGTGAGTCTAGCTAAGGGTTTATCTATCTTGTTGATTTTCTCAAAGAACCAACTCCTCGTTTGGTTAATTCTTTGAATAGTTCTTCTTGTTTCCACTTGGTTGATTTCACCCCTGAGTTTGATTATTTCCTGCCGTCTTACTCCTCTTGGGTGAATTTGCTTCCTTTTTTTCTAGAGCTTTTAGATGTGTTGTCAAGCTGCTAGTGTTTGCTCTCTCCCGTTTCTTCTTGGAGGCACTCAGAGCTATGAGTTTCCCTCTTAGAAATGCTTTCATTGTGTCCCAAAGGTTTGGGTACGTTGTGGCTTCATTTTCATTAAACTCTAAAAAGTCTTTAATTTCTTTCTTTATTCCTTCCTTGACCAAGGTATCATTGAGAAGAGTGTTGTTCAGTTTCCACGTGAGTGTTGGCTTTCTGTTATTTTTTTTGTTATTGAAGATCAGCCTTAGTGCATGGTGATCTGATAGGATACATGGGACAATTTCAATATTTTTGAATCTGTTGAGGCCTGTTTTGTGACCTATTATGTGGTCAATTTTGGAGAAGGTACCATGAGGTGCTGAGAAGAAGGTATATCCTTTTGTTTTAGGATAAAATGTTCTGTAGATATCTGTCAGATCCATTTGTTTCATCACTTCTGTTAGTTTCAGTGTGTCCCTGTTTAGTTTCTGTTTCCATGATCTGTCCGTTGGTGAAAGTGGTGTGTTGAAGTCTCCCACTATTATTGTGTGAGGTGCAATGTGTGCTATGAGCTTTACTAAAGTTTCTTTAATGAATGTGTCTGCCCTTGTATTTGGAGCATAGATATTCAGAATTGAGAGTTCCTCTTGGAGGATTTTACCTTTGATGAGAACGAAGTGCCCCTCCTTGTCTTTTTTGATGACTTTGGGTTGGAAGTCAATCTTATCAGATATTAGGATGGCTACTCCAGCTTGTTTCTTCATACCATTTGCTTGGAAAATTGTTTTCCAGCCTTTTATTCTGAGGTAGTGTCTATCTTTTTCTCTGAGATGTGTCTCCTGTAAGCAGCAAAATGTTGGGTCTTGTTTGTGTAGCCAGTTTGTTAGTCTATGTCTTTTTATTGGGGAGTTGAGACCATTGATGTTAAGAGCTATTAAGGAAAAGTAATTGTTGCTTCCTGTTATTTTTGTTGTTAAAGTTGGCATTCTGTTCTTGTGGCTGTCTTCTTTTAGGTTTGTTGAGGAATTACCTTCTTGTTTTTTTCTAGGGCGTTGTTCCCATTCTTGTATTGGTTTTTTTTCTGTTATTATCCTTTGAAGGGCTGGATTCGTGGAGAGATAATGTGTGAATTTGGTTTTGTCGTGGAATACTTTGGTTTCTCCATCTATGGTAATTGAGAGTTTGGCTGGGTATAGTAGCCTGGGCTGGAATATGTGTTCTCTTAGTGTCTGTATAACATCTGTCCAGGCTCTTCTGGCTTTCATAGTCTCTGGTGAAAAATCTGGTGTAATTCTGATAGGCTTGCCTTTATATGTTACTTGACCTTTTTCCCTTACTGCTTTTAGTATTCTATCTTTATTTAGTGCATTTGTTGTTCTGATTATTATGTGTCGGGAGGAATTTCTTTTCTGGTCCAGTCTATTTGGAGTTCTGTAGGCTTCTTGTATGTTTATAGGTATCTCTTTCTTTATATTTGGGAAGTTTTCTTCAATAATTTTGTTGAAGATGTTTGCTGGTCCTTTGAGTTGAAAATCTTCATTCTCATCCACTCCTATTATCCGTAGGTTTGGTCTTCTCATTGTGTCCTGGATTTCCTGGATATTTTGAGTTAGGATCTTTTTGCATTTTCCATTTTCTTTGATTGTTGTGCCGATGTTCTCTATGGAATCTTCTGCACCTGAGATTCTCTCTTCCATCTCTTGTATTCTGTTGCTGATGCTCAAATCTATGGTTCCAGATTTCTTTCCTAGGGTTTCTATCTCCAGTGTTGCCTCACTTTGAGTTTTCTTTGTTGTGTCTACTTCCCTTTTAGGTCTAGTATGGTTTTGTTCATTTCCATCACCTGTTTGTATGTTTTTTCCTCTTTTTCTGTAAGGACTTCTACCTGTTTGATTGTGTTTTCCTGTTTTTCTTTAAGGACTTGTAACTCTTTAGCAGTGTTCTCCTGTATTTCTTTAAGTGATTCATTAAAGTCCATCTTGATGTCCTCTACCATCATCATGAGATATGCTTTTAAATCTAGGTCTAGGTTTTCGGGTGTGTTGGGGTGCCCTGGACTGGGCGAAGTGGGAGTGCTGGGTTCTGATGATGGTGAGTGGTCTTGGTTCCTGTTAGTAGGATTCCTATGTTTACCTTTCGCCATCTGGTAATCTCTGGAGTTAGTTGTTATAGTTGACTCTGTTTAGAGATTGTTCTTCTGGTAATTCTGTTACTGTCTATCAGCAGACCTGGGAGACAGATTCTCTCCTCTGAGTTTCAGTGCTCAGAGCACTCTCTGCTGGCCTGCTCTCTTACAGGGAAGGTGCACAGATATCTTGTTTTTGGACCTCCTCCTGGTCGAAGAAGAAGGCCCAAAACAGGGCCTTTCTCAGAAGCTGTGTTGCTTTGGCAGTTCCCAGAAGCTGTCATCTTCTGTGGTGCAGACTCTCACCTGTGCAGACTAAATTCCTAAGTTCCAGGGAGTCCTGGAACCAAGATGGCGACCGCTGCTCCTGAGGCTGAGGCCGCCTCCTGAGCCAGGCGGACACCTGTCCTCTGGTCCGGATGGTGGCCGGCTGTCTGCAGCCTGCAAAGGGTGCTGCCTCAGTGACTCTGTGCTTCCGCCTGTCCCAGAAGCTGTCCGGTTCTCTGGCGCACCCTCTAACCTGTTCAGACTAATTTCCTAAGTTCTGCTGAGTCCCGGAACCCAGATGGCGACCACGGATGCTGCTGAGGCTGAGGCCGCCTCCCAAGCCAGGCGGACACCTGTCCTCTGGTCTGGAAGGTGGCTGGCTGTCTGCGGCCCGCCAAGGGTGCTGCCTCAGCGGCTCTGTGCTTCCGCCTGTCTCAGAAGCTGTCCGGTTCTCTCGTGACTTCATTTTATAGAAAAGAAACAACTCATCAAAACAAAGTCATATATCCAATTTATAAAGCTAATGAACAACATGACCCATGGCCCAAATATAGAAAGACTTTCTAAACCCCAAACCCCCCAAATCCATTTTTCTTGAAAAAGGAAAATGTAGAAAGGAACTCCACTGCCCTTAAGCAAGAGTGCAGACATAATGACAAGCTGCTTTCTAGGATGATGATGGATGATGAATGGGGAAAATGATGCTACAGTATCAGGACCACTACGTGCAGGAAAATCTTGGAAAAAAAAATCAACCTGTTTTAGCTCCGAATTTTCTGTTAGTCATTTCTAAAGTTGAGAGCCATGGTTGAGTTTACACTTAAACAGGATTTTCAAAGTCATGTCTTTCAGAGCTACTAGGATTTCTGTACCCAAACACTGATGGACTACTTTGTCATTATTAAACTAAAAAAATGTTCATTATTCTAGTTATTTTATTTTTTTCCAAGGATGGCAAAATATAGCTTATATGGCTTCTTAAACTAGAGAAAGAACATACAAATGTCAATTAGTGTCATAAGAACTTCTGTGAGCTTTTACATTTCTCTGATGGGCTTCAGAAATGTTATTTCTAATATCTGAAACTTACCTGGGTTTGGGTTTAGCCTTCCTTTGAGAATATACTAGTATATATTTCAGGAAAATAAATCCAATAATTTCCAACATTTCTGGAAACTTTTGATGTATGACAACTTCAGAAGTCATTATCTTTTCATAGAAGGTTTCCTTTACAATATATAAAGCATCTAATAGTAATTTAAAAGAAATCCATATTAACCAGAATAACACCATTAAGAATTAGTAGAAAAAGACATATATGAGACAATACTCTAAAGAAGGCTGATTGCAACAAATGGGAGTACCATAGCAAAGACTGATGAAATTTTAAACAGCTTAAAGGAAACTTAATACTACTTTTAGCATTTAAGCAAAAATATATTCTGTTCATTTAATATTTTTGTTATTTCTCTAACTTTCTATCAAATACATATTTTTTTCAAATAAATGTGCATCTATTAACTGTTGTAGGATGTTTGCTCACACTATGAACCCAGAGATTGTATTATTTACTGAAAAAATAAAACTGGTTTTAGTTGTAGTATGGCTCAGCCTTAGCACATACCTTTAATCCAAGAGCTTTCTGATTGGATATTGTAAACAGGATTAAATAAAGTCAATCATAGGTCAAGAGGCAGACGAAGCAAGCAGTTGACAGGAAGTGAAAATAGGATTATTAGGAAAGAAACATGGATAGTAAGAAAGAGTCAGGAGGATGGATAGAGAGACACACAGGAAGTAGGGAGGGGTGTTCAGTTTGAAGGGGCATTTTTGAGACAGCAGGAGAGAGGAGCATTTATACTGGGACATTAGCTGAGAACAAAGGTCAGCTAAGTGTATTCTCTGCCTCTCTGAGCTAGGTTTCATCCTAGCATCTGGCTCCCAAGTCTTCATTGGTAAAATTGAATGCTGTTAAAAAAACAACTAACAGCAGTATTTCATGGCTAAAACCATCGTTTTCTTCTCCTACTTTTGACAGAAATCCCAGTCAGAGGTGACAGCATTTGTTCGAATCACTTTATAGAAAGTCATAAATCGTCGTTCTCTAATATATTAATTTGTTTATTTAAGCATCAATTTATATGGCCATAGACATATTTAATCAAATATGTTTTATATTCACAGTTGTTAAAACTTTCAGCCGTAAACCTGTTTCAATGGGTGGAAAAGAGACTTATCATCTGGCTGTGCAGTGTAACCAACAGTGTTGACAATAGCCTGCAGTGTTTAAGGGAAGTGCATATTGGACCCCTTTGGCCAATGAATCAACAAGATATAACCTATTCCTGGTACTGTGGAATTTATGTGGCAGCATATGATGATGTCTGATTGGGGCACTGTCTACCCCATTACATGGTGTGTAAGATTTTTTTGTTTCTGTTTTTCTTTTTTTAGATTTTAGGAAGTTCTAGGGTTGTAGGTTTCCATACAGCTTTTCAAAAGGCCTTTCTTATTAGCTATCTGTCCTCATAGTCCCTCATTTACCTTGTGTTCCCATCTCCTCATTTAATCCTACTCCAGATTCATCTTTATTCCCCTTATTAATATGATACTCTAGATCTCTTTGGTTGGATAATACTCTCTTCTCCTCTGGTTCTTCATGAGTTACCTAAACTCTGTGGACGTTCTAAATGAAGTATGCATACCAAGATTGCTTTTCATATCAAAGCACTTATAAAGGAATGAAACATAGAAGACTTTCCACCCTGTAAGTTGGAATATGTTTTTAAATATCTCATTAATCATGTTTGATATGAGATTTTATCCTTGTTTGATAATTCTCTTATTGGAATTAAGAATATATTTCATGTTATATAGACAGAGTAGTCTGGTTTATTTTAATTATCCATGTATTCTTAATTATAAAAATTTTAAATAGGAATTAAAGAAAAGGATATCTTTTAAGCTGTGACACATCTCTCCAGATAACTCTATGCGTTATGATAAATGTAGACTATGTTTGAAAACATAGTTTCAAAACTATAGTAATTAACATTTCTCAAATTTAAAGAAATTAATTTCCATGGTCAGTGAAGTGGGTCTGCAGTTAAAGGCACTTGCTAACAAGGCTGACAAGCTAACTTCCATCCCTGGGACCCACATGCTCAAAGGAGACAACCTATTCCTATATGTTTTCTTCTAACCTACACACACACACACATTTAAAATATATTTTAAAAATAATTCCCAATTATCATATTTCTACAAGAAATAATAAAATAGTAAAACCATTTTAAATTTCAAGTATAAATTATAATCCTTGATCTGAGATCTAATATGGGTTTGAAGCTGAAATATGATATCTTTGCTCTTCCCTCATTTCTCTCCATTACAGTCTTAGGAACTAGTTGGGTGGCTGCCAATAGCCCAAATCTGAAAACAGTTTTCAACAAATCTTTGATGGTAAAAAGACTGTAAATGGAATATGAGTATAGACTGTAAAGGAAATGCATTTATCAAGAGAATTGCTGAAGTTATTATGTCCAAAGGCCAAATGGCTGGCATATGACATAAGAAGTACCCATCATAATGAACTCACTTCATTCTTAATTTGTCTGAGCCACACACAAAGTATGTAAGCAATTAGTTCTCCAGTGTCCATCACAATCTAAAAACAAGAGTTTCTGGACAGTCTGACATTTCCTACTATTGACAAGGTTGATTTATTTCAGACAGATTTAAGCTTTTAATTAGAAAGAGTTGTCTTCTTCAGATTTAGGAGGGAAACTAAATGGTAATTCATTTGGAAACAAATTATACAATATTCAATTGTATTTTAATATATGAAGATATTCTGAGCTTTCTACATAAAGATAAGATGTAATATTTTCTAATTGTTTTTAAATATAAGAAATAAGATAGTTTGATTGACTAATAACCCACTAAATTTTTCATAGAAAAAGATCTTGGTTTTCAAGGTTATAAAATCTTAATAAAGAATTATTAAATAATTATATATTAAATAATTATGTAGATACTTAGTGCTTTGAACTTAGCTCTTAAACTCTCTTAATTGTGTCACATAAGTTTGGATATGTTGTGTTTTAATATTCCTTTGATCCTAAATAGTTTTTCATTTCTTTCTTGATTTTTATTTTGACCTATTTTTCACTCAGCAGTGAGTTGTTCAGTTGTTGCTAGATTGTAAATTTTCTGCCTCTACCATTTCGATTGTTGCTGACAACCAGCTTTAAACCATGATGGCATGAAGGATGCTATTTCAATTTTCTTATATCTCTTGAGACTTACTGGGTGTCCCAATATGTAGACAAATTTGGAGAACATTCATTAGCCTCTGAAAATAGTACATATTCTTTACTGTTCAGGTTGAACACTCTATAGATACCTGTGAGCTTCATTTGATTTCTGATATTGTTTGGTTCCAGAATTTCTCTGATTATTTTAAGTCTGGATAGCCAAGTTATTGGAAGGAGGTGGGTTTTGAGATCACCCACTCTTGGTGTATTAAAGTCAATATGTAATTTCAGTTGTAAGTATATTTCTTTTATAAACTTGAAAGCTTTGTATTTGGTGAATAAATAATTAGATTATAATATTTACTTGGTAGATTTTTCCTTTAATAAGTATATAGTGTTCTTCCCTATGCCTTCTGATCAGTTTTTGATTGTAGTCCACTTTGTGAGATATTAGATACCTGTGGCTGCTTCCTTCTTGTATGAATTTTCTGAGAATAACCTCTTTTTATCTGTTTATGCTGGATGTAAAGATATCAAGGATGCCTTTGTCCTTGATGGTGAAGTGTGTTTCATGGGTGTAACAGAGTGATAAATTTCAGTTTCTGATACAACCGATTAGTATGTATCTTTTTAGTGGGGGACTGATATTGATAATAACTGATAATATTGAAATTTATTACTAATTCATTTCTTTTATTTTGTACTTAACATGCATTTTTTTTATTTCTCTGCTTTTGATTTACTGTTCTGGAATATTTTTCTCTTGTGTTCTCTTGGGTAAACTCTTCACACTGAAGTTTTCTTTCTAGTAACTTCTATAGAGTTGAATTTGTACACACTGAGCATTTTGAATACATGTTTATTGGAGATCTTGGCATGGATTTTTGTCTGTTCTTGTGTCTTTATCTAGATTTAGAAGAAATTTGAGAGTATTCCCTCCTTTTTATTTTTTGAATAATTTAGAAAAGATTGACTGTAGAACTTTTTCGCAAATGTGGTAGAATTCTGCTGTGAATCCATCTGGGCCTGGACATTTTTTATTATCATTGTTATTAATGTTTCAATCTCCATCGGTTTTAGGACTGTTTATTGCATTTACCTCTTTTTGATCTATTTTTGGTGGTTTGGCTGAATCTATGAATCTATGAATTTATTCAACTCAATGTAACACAAGTTCTTAAAGTCTTTCCTTATAATATTATGTATTTCCTACACATCTATTTTAATTTTTTTTTCATAATTTATGATTCAGGCACAGTCCTTCCTTCCTTCCTTCCTTCCTTCCTTCCTTCCTTCCTTCCTTCCTTCCTTCCTTCCTTCCTTCCTTCCTTTCTTTCTTTTTCTTTTGGTTAACTGGGCCAAGAGTTTTTTTTTTTAATATTTTTATTAGGTATTTTCCTCATTTACATTTCCAATGCTATCCCAAAAGTCCCCCATACCCTCCCCCACCCACTCCCCTACCCACCCACTCCCACATTTTGGCCCTGGCATTCCCCTATACTGGGGCATATAAAAGTCCAATGGGCCTCTCTTTCCAATGATGGCCGACTCCGACTAGGCCATCTTTTGATACATATGCAGCTAGAGACAAGAGCTCCGGAGTACTGGTTAGTTCATAATGTTGATCCACCTATAGGGTTGCAGATCCCTTTAGCTCCTTGGGTACTTTCTCTAGCTCCTCCATTGGGAGCCCTGTGATCCATCCAATAGCTGACTGTGAGCATCCACTTCTGTGTTTGCTAGGCCCCGGCATAGTCTCACAAGAGACAACTATATCTGGGTCCTTTCAGCAAAATCTTGCTAGGGTGTGCAATGGTGTCAGCGTTTGGAAGCTGATTATGGGATGGATCCCCCGATATGGCAGTCTCTAGATGGTCCATCCTTTTGTCACAGCTCCAAACTTTGTCTCTGTAACTCCTTCCATGGGTGTTTTGTTCCCAATTCTAAGAAGGGGCAAAGTGTCCACACTTTGGTCTTCGTTCTTCTTGAGTTTCATGCATTTAGCAAATTGTATCTTATATCTTGGGTATCGTAAGTTTCTGGGCTAATATCCACTTATCAGTGAGTACATATAGTGTGAGTTGGGCCAAGTTTTTTAAATCTTGTTTATGTTTTCCTCAATTCAATGGACTAGATCTTAGAGATGCTCAGTATTTGCATTGTTTCCTTAGTATTTCATGAATTTTGGCTCTGGGTTTTTATTGTCTTTCTGTCTAGTGGGTTAGAATTTGGTTTGTTGCTTTTCCAAATTTCTGTGTTTTGGCTCTTTCTGATTTTTCAGTGTAGGCACTTGGAGCGCTGAAAGTACTAACTAAGGCTCTTTTCAATGTGCCCCAGAGGTTTGCTTTGGTTAGCCGCACACTCATTTAGTTTCCAGGAAAATTTTGTTTATTTCTTGATTTCTTTTTGACACCTTCATTATTTAATAATCAGATGCTTAATTGCAATGAGTTTGTGTTACTTACAAGAGATTTGCTAGCTGATAGTTTTAAGTTTTACTGTATTATGGACAGATAGGACACACTGAGGATTTTTCAATATTCTGAATGTGTTAAGATTTGTTTATGTACAAGATATGGTCTACTTATAGAAGTTCCTCTGTACTGCTTGGTAAAACACAGTTCTTTGATATTTGGTAGAATAACCTATAATATTTATTAGTTCTCTTAGATGTGTTATGTCAACTAATTCTAATATTTCTCTGCTTATGTTTTGTCGTGATGACATGTTTTCGGGTATTGAAATCACCCTACTATTAATGGCTTGATGTTAATCTGTGTTTTTAATTCCAGGAGAAAACTTCTTATGAAATTAGGAACACTGTAGGCTGGTGCATATATATTTAGAATTATTCTGTCATATAAGTTAATTGCTTCCTTGATTAGAATGAAGTGTCCCCCTTTATCTTATCTGATTAGTTTAGTTTGAAGTCCAGTTTGTCAGGTATGGGGATGACAACATCTGTTGGCTTGGAGTATTTCTATCCAACCTTTCCTTCTAGAGAAGTGCCTATTTTTAATATGTGTTTCTTGCAAACAACAGAAAGATGGATTTTATTGATTGATTCATTCAGCCAGACTGTATCTTTTGATTGCAGAATTGAGGCCATTAACATCTAATGTTAATGTGGAGAGGTATGTCTGATTAGAGTCATTGCATTGTTGATTTTTGTTGCTATTTGCCTTCTAAGTGGTACTTTATGGTTTAACAATTATAATTTTTCTTTTCTTTTTAGAAACTCGTGGCTATGCCCATTCCTCTCTTCAGCACAAAATAGTGCTTCATGTGTTTTTAAAGGTTTAGTCTGTTTGGGTATGATATTTTAGTCTGTTTATATCAAAGAAAGTTTTTCTTTCTCCTTCAAATATGGCAGATGGTTTTGGTGGGTACAGTACTCTACACTCCTGGTAGTATGTTTTTTAAGGACTTGGGCCTCACTCTTCCAGGCTCTCCTGACTTTCAAAGTTCAGATAGGTTTTCCTTTATATGTGACTTTTGTTTAATAACTCACAGGCTTTTTAGTGACCTTTTTTTTGTTTTGCATATTTAGTGTTTCACTATAATATACAATGGGGAGTGTCTCCCTCTCCCTCTCCCCCTCTCCCTCCCCCTTTCCCCCACTCCCTTTTTCCCCTTCTCCCTCCCCCTCCCCCTCTCTGTCTCTCCCCCTCGCCCTCTTCCCCTCTCCCTTCTGGTTTTGTCTACTCTGTGATCTATTCTTTTGCATATGTGAACATCTCTTTTCTTAGTTTGGGCAAATTTGGTTCTGTTATCTTACTGAAGATTTATATAAGATTATTGATATAGGATTATTCTCACTCATTTATTCTTATATACAAATACTAATATAAGACACTTAGTATTATCAGTTAATTTTTCTCCTGTGTGGTCACCATGAATTTGCACAGTTTATGCTAAAGTCTTTTATGTACAAGGGACATTTAAGTGTCTACTATATTGCAAAGTATGTTTGCTTCCACAATACCTACAACTATGTTTGTAAGTCAGTCAGCTCATCAGCAATTTTAAAAATTTAGTATAAAATTAGCCATTGATAATATTGGCTAATAGAATATAAGCTTATACAATTATTAAATTCCCAAAAGCAAAGTTGCCTGTGGCAGAAGCAACTCTAGGAGTTTTATTAAGAAAATCATGGAATAGAGTCTGTTTTCATACATTTTTTTTCATGACAGAGCCCACCTTCAGAATATTCTCAAATGTTATTCCATTTTCAAAATCATTTTTCTGTTGTTTGATTTTTGAAGAGTTATTTTTGAAGTCACACAAATTCTCTTTCTGAATTATACATCAAAAAATTAAAATCTAAATTAAATTTCTTTGCAGTTCTAGCTGAGTGACACATTTATCTTAGTGACGATAGAAGAGGAAAGTCTGTCTTTTCTTGTCTTCATTTTCTAAAATCTTCACAATTTACACTCTACCGTTCTAAGATCTGTTGCCAGCATAACAGATTAGTCAGGGCACTTCTATTTTTAAAAGAAGGTCCCACACTAGCCTATGTGCACCAAGATAGGTTGAGTTTGACATCATTCCCTGTAGAAATAAGACTGTAGTTTTACTGAGTGTTGATTCAATGCATGTAAAACTTTTCTGTCAAGATGATCTATGCTGTATGTCACTTGAAAGCTTTTCTAATTCCAATGTGGTTTCAAAACTCTTACTCGATTTTCCTATTTGGACAAAAAAACAGATTAAGAGACAGATGATGGGCTCATGTACATTGGTAGCAACTTCAAGAGAAGAATAACATAATTTTGATAAATAACTACTAAATTGCCTAAGGAAACACCTGGAAATGGTGTCCTCTATGACGCCACAGTTATCCACAAGGATGGATATCATTCAGTGGGGTGGAGGAGTTGATGTAGTAACACGATTGCATTTACCATGTGTTTTGGGATCTAGACTTAACATACATCAAGTCGTTTTCTACTGACAGCAATTATATGTGACTGACATTAGCCTTTCCATTTTTCATACACTGGAGCCATCACAGAAGCATCTGAAAAACTGTGCAATATGTATATACCTTGGCATTTCTTCCTATCATAAGCTAATGAGTATTAATGAAGGAAAGCTAGAACAAAAGTGAGACATAAAACAGAGGTACCAGGGGTGCAAAAGTTGAATAGCCCCCAACTCTAAGGCGAGGGCTTGGTCCTGATATTGTCTTTATTTATTTATTTATTTTATATTATTTATTTATTTATTTATTTATTTATTTATTTATTTATTTATTTATATATCCAGAGCTGAGGACCGAACCCAGAGCCTTGCGCTTGCTAGGCTAGTGCTCTACTGTTGAGTTAAATCCCCAAACCCTGTGTCCTGACATTATAATTATGTCACAATTAGCAGGAAAATTCAAGTGACATTGGCAATCACTTTAACTTCTATCAATATATGCTATCATTGCTTGTAATGCAATGCTGAGGCATTAGTTTGAACTACAAGAGATAGGCTACTAGAAGTTAAGAATAAACCAAATCGCTACAGAGACATTTCTTTAAATCTTACCCAACTTGCATGCTCATAGTTTACTAGTTTATCGTTTGCAATCATTGATGCTTATGTTTCCCATCTTACTGAAATTTTCATGCAACCACTATTACAGCTCTGACAGGAAACAAAATGCCAGGGGCAGATTTGGCCAGTTCAGTTGTTGATCTTCTGTTTCTCCACAAAGATCCTTTGGCTATTTCTGTATTCTGCTGTCATTTGTGACCAAGTTCCCCTTCCCCTTTGATCCTTCTTTTCAAAATTTTATCTTCCTAGTAACACGCTGGTTCAACAAATATTGATGGAGGACTTCCAATGAGAATGAACCCACAAACAATTCAGTGTGTTGCCAAGGTTTTGCGTTGCTCTTCACAAGCTGATGGTAATACTCTATTGCTGAAGACAACACCCACACAATTCCCCATGTGCAATAGATCAGCTGATTGAACTAGTCCTAGCTGGGCGGTGGTGGCGTGGCGCACACCTTTAATCCCAGCACTTGGGAGGCAGAGGCAGGTGAGTTCCAGGACAGCCAGGGCTATACAGAGAAACCCTGTCTTGAAAAAACAAAACAAAAGAAAAGAAAGAAAAACAAACAAAAAGATGAACTAGTGCCTAACCAGAGGCCAGAGGCTTCATTTTACCGACTAGTGTTACTGTTACTAGAAGGTGCTCTGCATGCCAGCACAGAAGATAGCTAAACACCAACACTGCTACAAACCTTTTGATTTATAGTGGTGACCTGACTGCAAGATAGTCTGGTGATACAGTGGCACAAATGTTGTGGAAGTAATCGACTCCTAGCTGGTTGGATTTAAAGACCATTTCATGAAACAGAGCCATGTCTGATAAGGCTTGAATGCTAAGAATATGAGAGTGGATGGATAGCCCAGGTACCTAGCATAAAACTGAATGCTATTGTTCTATTGAAGGAACCTAGCAATAAAATGATTCTGAACAACATTCTGCTATACTCATAGAGAAGCATCTTGCAAGCAAGCAAGCATCAAAGAAGCTTTCTCCTACAGGAGATGGGCACTAGTACAGAGATCCACAACTTGACAATGTGCAGATAGCGAAAGACTCAATCCTAAACGAATACCTTCAACAAACACCTCCTCTCACACTTCATGGAATTATAAAGAGAAAGACAGGATGAAAGACTGCAAGAACCAGTGGGGAAGGGAGACACCAAGAAAACAGTGCCTTCTAGACACAACGAGACTATCTCACATATGAACTCACAGAGACTGTCGCAGAATGCACAGATCTAAGCTATGTCAGGAGTCAGTACGGGGAAAAGGAAAGTGGACATCAATGCTGATCCTAAGTCCGAAGCTACCTCCAGTTGGAGTATCACTGGGTATACAAACCACACTAAAGAGCACGGCCCATATCTAACATCATGTGGCCAACACAAACCAAATACAGTGATATTTTTTAAGATATTTGTCTGATAATGCTTTGCTAGGGCACGTTCCATCTTCCTTTTTTTTTTTTTTCTTTTATGGTCTGTTTGTTTTCTTTTCATTTTTTGTGTATTTTTGCTTTGTTTTATTCTGATTTGTTTGTTTGTTTATTGCTTTTTTTTCCCTATAGAAAGAGAAAGAAGGCATGAAGTTGGATGGGTAGGAAGGAACAGGGAGTAGATGAAAGAGGGAAACCGTGACTAGAATATACTGTATAAAGAATACATTATTTTCAATAAAAAAAGAAAAATGGCTACTTAAAAACATATTATATGTAAATGTATCTGTGTCTGTGTCTGTGTCTGTGTCTGTGTATATATATTCCCCCTATGAGAAACATACACTGATAACAATGGTAGAGAGATGGCTGAATGTTGGTTACAGACTTTATTTAGCTATCTGGGGATACTATTAAGCTTCTACAATCTAATCTATTAATAGTCTAGACCTGTTTAAAAATCCTCATCCTTAACTTGGAATCCTCATTCCCATGATTTGCATTTGATTTCTCCCACAACAATGTGGTAAAAGCTTGTTTGCCAAACAACGGACTTTAGGAAAGCAACTGAATCATAAAAACTATCAGTGCATGTGTGATGCACACACTGATAATTTTTTTTATTAACTTAGCACAAAAGTGAACATATCAGGGAAGTGGCAATCATAATTGGTAGATAGCCTTCATAAGAAAATAGTGTGGGAGCTACGTGAACCATTTTCTTGATTGATGATTGATGTGAGAGAACTTAGCCCACTGCAGGTAGTGCTAGCCTTTGACAGGTGGCCCTGCATTTTATAAACTACATGCTGAGCACACCATGAAAAGCAAACCAATAAAAGCTTTTCTCCGTGGTCCCCACCTCCTCTCCTGCTTCAGTCTCTGCCTTTGACTTCTCTTGATGATTGACTACGATTTGGCATACAAGTCAAATTAAGCCCTTTCCTCCCAACGTTGCTTTTGTCTGTTGTAATTATCGAAGCTATAGAAAGAAAACTCCAAACTCCAAAACTCTTATTTATGGCTCCTAGGTTCATGGCACTATAAGGATGTGGTTGACACTTAGGAAGCAGAGCGTAGCTTGGCAAAGCCAGTAAATGGAGATATATGCCTTTGAAGCATTTTTATAGGTGGGGCTCATACCATCTAAACTTTATTAAATTTCTATAAGATCTGCTCTCTTGCACGGGGTCCCTAATGGAGGAGTTAGAGAAAGGACTGAAAGAGCTGAAGGGGCTTGCAACCCATAGAAAGAACAACAATATCAACCAACCAGACTCCCCAAGAGCTCCCAGGGACTAAACCCCCCAAAAAAGGGTACACATGGAGGGACCCACGGCTCTAGTTGCATATGTAGCAGAGGATGGCCTTGTCAGAAATCAATGGGAGGAGAGGCCCTTGGTTCTGTGGAGGCTCAATGACCCAGTGTAAGGGAATGCTGTTTCAGGGAGGCAGGAGCAGGTGGGCGGGTGAACACCTCCTAGAAGCAGGGGGAGGGAGGATGGGATAGGGAGTTTCTGGGGTGTCAGGGGCAAACCGGGAAAGAAGATAATATTTGAAATGTAAATAAATAAAATATCCAATTGGAAAAAAAAACCCAAGCACTTTTTCTGAGATCTGCTCTCGTCATTGTCTTTATGCTTAAGCTGCATGTCTGCCTTTGACGTGTTTATTTATTTCATAAAACTAGTATGATCTTCACAGAATCTTTCTTTAAGGGTTTATACTAAATGAATATACATATACATATACATCATATACATATACATATACATCATATACATATACATATACATATACATATACATATACATATACATATACATATACATATACATATACAAATACAAATACAAATACAAATACAAATACAAATACATATACATATACATATACATATACATATACATATACATATACATATACATATACATATACATATACATATACATATACATATACATATACATATACATACACATGAGTCCTTAATTTTCATCTCAACTACATATCAGTAATGCATTGTCATTTTCAGTAAATATTCTATGGGTTTAGGGAGTGCAACATAGTTAATTGTGAGAGAGTTTGGTCACTGGCTCATGCCCTCTTCATAACTCATAACTGAATGTATAGTCCTTCCTGTTCCTAAATTATGAGTTTTTTCACCCATGTCATTTGACACCACTGTAGCCATCCCTACTAATTAGTGTTCTGGAATGACCAAGTACTCTCTGAGCCTGTTTCCTGACCTTTCCTTGCACAGATGCTCTGGAGAGTACAGGGAAATGTTTCAGTTCTTCCACGTAATTCTGAGGGTACAGGAAATGCAGCAGAGCTGCCAAAGTGATATCAGTCCTTGTCCCTAACCCAGGGGACTATGCAACTCTGGAAACTGGAGATAACATAGAGATCCAAGCTCTATAGCTTCAAAGACCACCGAATATCTATTTTTGTTTGTTTTTGTTTTTGTTTTTTTAATTTTCACCCTGTGGTACCCCCATTCTATGGTGCTTAGTCATGAAATCCTGTCTTTTCTTAGGAATCCTTATTCCTTTCTTACTTACATTTGATATTGCTTTGTGAAAAGAGAAAGTGTGTAAAATTCTGATATCTAAACCCTACATCTGTTACTTTTCACCTTAAAAATGAAATATTTTTCATCTTAAAATATTTGAAATATAAATAAATAAAACATTCCATTTTTAAAAAAAACCTCAAGCACTTTTTCTGAGATCAGCTCTCTTCATTGCCTTTATGCTTAAGCTGCGGGTCTGCCTTTGACTTGTTTATTTATTTCATAAAGCTGGTATGATTTATGAGAGTGAAGAGATGTGTCAGCAGTTAAGAACATTGGCTGTTCTTTCAGAGGTACTGAGTTCAATTCCCAGCACCTACTTTGCAGCTCACAATCATCTGTAACTCCAGTTCCAGGGGATCCAAAAATCTCACACAGACATGCATGCAGGCAAACCAGCAGTGCACAGAAAATAAAAATAAAATAGTTATTTAAAAATTTGAAAAAGTTAGGGTTTTGTTTTTTGCTGCTCTCTGGCTTATACTTCCTTGGGGCCATTAATCTTCAGGTAATCAATAGTCTAACTGACAATTGTAGACAGGGCTGGAGAGATACACTAGATGTTAGCAACACTTGTGGCTCGTGGAGAAGCCTTGGGTTCAGTTCCCAGCACCCACATGGCAGCTCATTACCATCTATAACACCAATTTTCAGGGACCTGACACCTTCCTCTGGGTTCAGACAGCTCCCAGGCATGCTTCTGGCTCACCTGCATACATGCAGACATGACACTCACTGACATAAAGTAAATATAAGTAAATCTTTAAAAAAGAATTACTGGCATAATATATCATTAAATCACTGGGAAACATTTCAATCCTTATATACAATACTGATATCCTTTCTCTCTGAAATCTGTTTGTTCATTGTATCTCCTTCCTTTTTAATTTTTTTTAATTTTTATTAGGTATTTATTTCATTTACATTTCCAATGCTATCCCAAAAGTCCCCCACCCGCCCCGCCTCCCACCCACTCCCACTTCTTGGCTGTGGTGTTCCCCTGTACTGAGGCAGATAGAGTTTGCATGACCAATGGGCCTCTCTTTCCACTGATGGCCAACTGGGCCATCTTCTGATACATATGCAGCTAGAGACACGAGCTCTGGGGGGTACTGGGTAGTTCATAATGTTGTTCCACCTATAGGGTTGCAGACCCTTTTAGCTCCTTGGTTACTTTCTCTAGCTCTCCATTGGGGGCCCTGTGATCCATCCAATAGCTGACTGTGAGCATCCACTTCTGTGTTTGCTAGGCCCTGGCATAGTCTCACAAGAGACAGCTATATCTGGGTCCTTTCAGCAAAATCTTGCTAGGGTGTGCAATGGTGTCAGCGTTTGGAAGCTGATTATGGGATGGATCCCCGGATATGGCAGTCTCTAGATGGTCCATCCTTTCATCTCAGCTCCAAACTGTGTCTCTATAACTCCTACCATGGGTGTTTTGTTCCCAATTCTAAGAAGGGGCAAAGTGTCCACACTTTGGTCTTCGTTCCTTATTTCGGCTTTAAATTTACCTCAGTTCTAACTACTCACATTCAGAAGGTTGAGGAAGGAAAAGGTACAAAAGAATGTGAATTTGTAAGACTGGAAAGCCCCCAAATACTAGCACACCAAAGACAGTAAGAATAACACTTTTCTCTATCATGGAAAGAAAGTCCAGATGTGAGTAACTTGGTTTAGAATGGTCACTTCCCTAATTGTCAGAATAGGTACCACACGTCATCTCAAAATTTAAACTGATTGCTCTAGAGACAACCAGCCTCAGGAGAGAGGAAGGATCAGGGACATGGTGGCTGTTTTTGCCCCGTGCTACTGGAAGGCCACTGCCTAGTCACATATCAATGTCAGCAACATTCTTTTTTGTCCTAAAATTAACAAACCCAGATCACATACTGACCCACGATGTCCAAATGCAGCAGAAAGCATGCCTCAAGCACGTCCAACAGTTCTGGAAAGAACCGAGGAAGAGTGGTCTCCCTGCTCCTGGGGATGGAGGAATGGCTGAGAACAGAATTCTCCACACAAACTCCCGCTGAACCTGCAGCCACCTGGCTCTCTTAGATCCTGGATGGAGTTGACTCATCAGCCAGATTCATAGGCACCTTGAAACATCAGCTTGTTAATGTGACTCATAGCACACTGTCATTGTCAACCAAAACAAGCACTTTAATACATTTTGTTCTAGCATAAAAGCAAAGCCATTGATGTGTGTACAGTCATTTTTACCAAGTTTTCTTTTAAATTCAAATAGTTTTAGTTAGCTTTTGAAATGTTTCAGAAGGCCAGACTTTGCTTTCTACTTAATTTATCCAACCAGGGTCTCACTCCTTTACCCAGAACTACTAACCAATGCAGAGTAGTCATAGCAACCACTAGGATTCTAGCTTTATTTCTGAGTTCTACCGCATGTACGTAAAGATGAGCCCTGATATGTACTACAAAGGTGAAAAAGACTTTCACAGGCTCTGCAGGCAAGATTGCATTCTAACCTCCCTTTCCCAATAAAAGAATCTATTCCCAAGGTGCTAACTTGCTAAATATTCCATTCTTCCATTCTGAGACTCTGTTTTTGACACAATGACTCATTGCTTGTCTAAGTTAATGTTTACCCAGAATGCCTTTGACTAATACCTTCATCTGGTTTCTGGCCATTATCACACCTGTGTGTTTATTTGGGTTAATGTTAAATCATAATGTGACTTTTGGTAGGGATAAATAATTCATCACGTTCTTTCCCAATGCTAACAGACTTGCACTCTTTTCTATATTCTTTGCATTTTGTTCTGTTCTTCAGTTTACTGAACTTAGGTGTATGCTTGTTGTTCTTCTTTGATCTTTCCTACAGTCCATTTGGTTAGTAGAAGATCTTTATTTCCAAATTTGGAAATTAAACAAGGAGTTTGGATATTTTAGTAATTTCATTTAATCACATTTTTAACATTCTGTTAAACTTATTCATTCCTTTAAAATCTATAGTTAATCAATAATCAGTATGTTTTGAAATACATCTCAATTGTATTACAAATTGAAAACCCAGTATCAAGGATACATAGCAAATAACACAGTGTTAAAATGTGCCTTTTGGGCCATTGCACATATGACTTGCATATTTAAAAACTTTTTACTGATTCTTTGTGAATTTCACATCCTGTACTCTGATCCCACTCATCTCCCTGTCCCTTTGCCACCTCCCCTGCAAAGAAAACAAAAAATAAAACCAAAAGGTGAAAAATAATCTTTCCGTATTTAAGCAGTACCTTATGTTCAATCCCGCTAAGTCAGTGGTTCTCAACCTGTGGGTTACCAGGGGTCAAAATGACCTTTTCACAGATTGCCTAAGAGCATCAGAAAACACAAATATTTACATTATGATCCATAACATACAAATTACAGTTATGAAGTAACAACAACAAAAAAATTATGGTTGGCTGCACCACAACAAATGAGAAACCATATTAAAGGGCCACAGCCTTAGGGAGGTTGAGAACCACTGCTCTAATCATATATATTTTTTTAAGATTTGTTTATTTATTATATGTAAGTACATGTTAGCTGTCTTCAGACATACCAGAAGAGGGCATCAGATCTCATTACAGATGGTTTTGTGCCACCGTGTGGTTTCTGGGATTTGAACTCAGGACCTTCAGAAAAGCAGTCAGTGCTCTTAACCACTGAGTCATCTCTCCAGCCCCCATACTTATTATTCTTTATGACACTTTTAAAAGCCTAACCAACTGTTTTTCTCTCTGATTCCCCATATTTTTCTTGGTTATTTCATGTTTTTCTTCCTGAAGTACATCTTGCAATATGTCTACAGTGAGAGAGTCTGGACCTTTTGTCTTTGTTTACACGACTATGAGTACTTAAATGTTTAGCCTTTACTGTTACAAGAGACATGAAATTTGATTCCTATGCAATTTGAAAACATATTTCTTAGTAGTCATGCACACCGTGTTTTCTCTCAAGGCTCTTCATATTTCCTTTCCTCTCTTATAGACAGGGTACACTGTGTCTAGGATTTCACTTGTTTTATCACCCTGGTGACTGGATTGTCCTCCTGTCTGTGCAGATCTTTTCAAAACTGCCTATTCTTCACCAGTATTTCTAAAGACGGTTTGTGTGGACCATAATTTTGATGGAGAAAATGGTAACATGGGTTAGGACACTCTAAGATAGACTGTCGTGTTGAACAAACCACAGTGGTGATAATTATGCGCTAAAGCATTATCAGTTTCCTGAATTTCATTCTCCCTCACCTAAATTCAAAATAAATGTTTGCTGAGTCATTTGAATCCACCTTATGCTTTCTTAGTTGCGTATTGTTCATCCAACAAATCTAGGTGTCCATGATTTCTAGAAACGTTTTTGTTTTGCTTTGGTTTGGTTTGTTTTTTGGCAAAAACTTCTTTACAAATAACATAAAGATAGCAGGAAGGTTCACAACCCTAACAACAATCTACTCTCAGCTATGTTAAACAACCAATCAGGTCTTAATAATTCCTTCAGGGTGTGGGCTAGGAAGTTCATTGACAGCTCACTTCTGCAACAGCAGCATGCTAAACACTGCCATCTGCCTTCCTTGCTTAACAATTAATGCTCTTCCCCAACCCCAACCTTAGACCATATTTTGTGGCTATCCTAACAGGGACATAATTAAATATTTTCATTAAGTAAACCTAACAAAATTTTTTCCTCTACATTTTCAGATACTTTACGTGTCATTTAGTCATAGTTTTTCATTAAGACGATTATTATCAATATTTTCTATGTCCTAGCTTCATAACTACAAGATATGGGGTTATAATATATGGCTTAGGAATTAGCTTCTCTAAGAAACTACAAAGAATATAAAATTTATATCTTGGGAGTAATGAATAGACTAATCCAAACAATTAAGTGCATAAGTCTATAAAGACCTTATCCACTGATAAGCAAAACCTGACAGGACTTCATCTCTGGGTCTCCATAGGCATCATTCAAAAGTATCCATTTTGTGAGAGAAATCATTCTGACAGATTAGGGCAGAGTAGGACAATAGTAGACAGGTTGTCTTACTAAACAAACCATAGGAGTGAAAACTATATAATTAAAGATTACTAGAATCCTGAACCTTTAAACTAAACTAAGCTTATCCAGTGCCATTTAGGTAAAAGGTTAACACTGTTGTGATGATAAAGCAAACTGTTAACTTTAAGGAACAGCTATCAACATTTTTACATAAATAATTGCTCTGAAACATGAGTACATCTGTAAATTACTTTTTAATTGACTGAAATGGTACTATGTAACTATGCCATCTGTTAACAACACTGATTACAAGTCTAATTGATTTTGTAGTGTTAAGTACAAATTGACCAGCTCAGTCAACTAGTAAATTTGTTGTGTTTGATTCAAGCACATGACTTAGTCAATCTTGGGTATTTGCTGAATACCTCAATTTATTTTTGCCATGGTGATGATTGTGTCAGTAAACATCAAAATTTATATCAAATACTCTCTTCTTAACTCTGATCGGGTTGAAAACACATACATGGTATTCTTAAAAGGCACTGCTACCATTTTGTTTAATGTATCAGTTCTTTCTTGTATCTAATGCAATATTACATATCAACATTAATAATAAATATCTTGATTTCATAACAAAAAATTGATAGGAATAAACTAACAGAAATATGATTCAATATTACCTTGATTAAAAAGCTCTTTGAGAAAATAAATTTTATGTCGATTGAAAGACTGAGGCAATCAAAGAAATGCCCATAGCTCAGCATGTAGAGATATATTTATTATTTCACTGGCACATGGGATTCTGTACAAATTATTTTCGTTAAAGCTAATAATAATCTTGACTACAGCTTCCATTGGGTCTCAGTGGGTATCTGAGATTGGCTTTTCTAAAGATATATGATGATAAAGACTAACCACAAACGAGCACATATTAGAGCGTTCCCATTACATACAGTTTATTTAGACAGTTTTAACAATAAACTATCAAGAGTAATTATTATGCACATCCGATATAATAAATGGTGTACCAAAATCGGGGTATCTTTGCACTGCTTCTCTTCCCTCCTCAGGCGGGAAAAGCTAATTTCTCCCATATCTAAGGATATGAGTGGGTAGTAGCTCTTAGACTTGTGTCTGTCCAAGAACTGGATTTGGCCACAGATGATAGAATGATCCAAAGCCAATTTCACCAGGAGTGGTCTGCAAATTGGTCTATAAAAGGATATTAAAGATTGGGCCTTTGTTTCAATGTACACAGTTTGAAAAGTCACCCAGATGGAGGGTTTCTTGTGTCACAGTCTGAAGCTAGAGTTGAAAGTCTATTTCCATAACTCTTACCTTCTGCTGGGCAGCTCTTCATCTTTCTTAGTAGTTTCCAAGAGCAATCCCCATTGAACCTTCTGTATATAAATGAGTTCAGATTTTGTTTCTTGGAAACTTGTGCTATGGAGTAAGCTTTCCTTGGCTTTATATCTAGTAAATAGCGCTAATTCTCTTACTACAAATGAAAAAAGGAAGGCTTTCTCATTATTAGACTTAACTAGAAAGAACTTAGTGACCTAGATAAATAACTGAGTTTCCTGGCAAATTGGAAACATTTGGGAAACATAATATCAATTATTGACATGAACCTTTGTCTATGTCTTTTAAGTTTGATGCATGTTTTCTCTTCAAATAGTTTCTGTCCAAGGAATGTAGTAAAAAAAAATCAGATAAACTGGATTTTGGATATGCTGTTGACAAATATGTACAGCACTTATTTATCTATACTGCATGCATTTCTTCAAAATAAAAGAGGGAACTAGGTGTGAAGTCACATGCCTCTGATCTCTGTGAGTTTGAGGTCCCACTGGTCCATGTTTGAAGTTCCAGTGTAGTCAGAGATGCACAATAGGGTCTTACTGTGTATAAGAATAGGTTAAAAATATAGTAATCAGTGTGCTAGAGAAAGCATGTGCTACAGGGAAAGTTCATCCAGTTTATGTGGAAATGCACAAACAGACTTCATCGTGGGCTTTGGGAGAAGGGCACAATGAAAATAAAAAGAACAAAATTGAGGTCCATTTAATGACAATCTAGTCTCCATTAGAGATACAGAAATGTCAGAACATTTTAGAACTTGCTGAAGTGGCAAAGAAAAATAGCAGAGCTATTTAAAATTTCCACACAAAGAATCCTGGATTCTGGGACACTTTAGCACCTGCCGACTGCCCAAGCTGGGGATTTCTTACTTCATTTATACCACGTAAGCGTTCTTAGCACGAGGGTTATGCAACCACAATTGGTTACGTAAATGAGGTCCGTCAAAACCAGTGGAAACAAAAGTCACAAAAGCTTCCCTGGTTTTAGATTTGGAAGCAAAAGTCTCTCACAATGAAGTATAATGCCAATTTATTGTTCCAATGCTTCCAAAATATCTTTACTCAGATCACAGACAAAAATTTATTAGAGTTTTATTCTTCTAGGGAATTCAGGAAAATCTCCACAGCCATTACTCTGATTAATGGCAAACAGCTGGACATTGTATAACTCTCTATAAGGACCAGGAGACATATCTTTGGGAGCTATTCCTTTATTAATTATGCCTACATCCGAAGAGCACACAGATGAATATTTGTGCTGCTTAATAACTCCAATATCTTGTGTTAAGTATCCTACATCCGAGGCTTCATATTTTCTTCATTCTTAGTAGTCATGAACAAAGAAATAGATCTTTATTAACAGTGTGTATGAATTCTGTGTGTGATCATATATATTTTCTCATCACGGGGCTGTTTCATGTATATCACTTACTAATTAAGTCTTATGTCTCCAAAATTACAGAGATATAAAAGTTGATAAGTCACAGGTGTCACAATTTTACTGAGAATTTAAAGGTCAATCGGAAGGGTACTCTTGAGTCAATAGACTGACATCTATTTTACTAGGACACTCAGACAAGACATTACAATTAAGAGTACGTCCACGTGGTTTTAATGACTGCAGTGTAAAAACACCGACAACTGAAGAGAAACTGTAAGTTGCACACTTTCTGAATACACTGAATCCAGTGAATAAGAATGTCAGGAAAGTTGTACAACCACTCTGGAAATCCGTCTGGCGGTTCCTCAGAAAATTGGACGTAGTACTACCGGAGGATCCAGCAATACCTCTCCTGGGCATATATCCAGAAGATGCCCCAACTGGTAAGAAGGACACATACTCCACTATGTTCATAGCAGCCTTATTTATAATAGCCAGAAGCTGGAAAGAACCCAGATGCCCCTCAACAGAGGAATGGATACAGAAAATGTGGTACATCTACACAATGGAGTACTACTCAGCTATTAAAAAGAATGAATTTATGAAATTCCTAGCCAAATGGATGGACCTGGAGGGCATCATCCTGAGTGAGGTAACACATTCACAAAGGAACTCACCCAATATGTACTCACTGATAAGTGGATATTAGCCCAAAACCTAGGATACCCAAGATATAAGATACAATTTCCTAAACACATGAAACTCAAGAAAAATGAAGACTGAAGTGTGGACACTATGCCCCTCCTTAGAAGTGGGAACAAAACACCCTTGGAAGGAGTTACAGAGACAAAGTTTGGAGCTGAGATGAAAGGATGGACCATGTAGAGACTGCCTTATCCAGGGATCCACCCCATAATCAGCATCCAAACGCTGACACCATTGCATACACTAGCAAGATTTTATTGAAAGGACCCAGATGTAGCTCTCTCTTGTGAGACTATGCCGGGGCCTAGCAAACACAGAAGTGGATGCCCACAGTCAGCTAATGGATGGATCACAGGGCTCCCAATGGAGGAGCTAGAGAAAGTACCCAAGGAGCTAAATGGATCTGCAACCCTATAGGTGGATCAACATTATGAACTAACCAGTACCCCGGAGCTCTTGACTCTAGCTGCATATGTATCAAAAGATGGCCTAGTCGGCCATCACTGGAAAGAGAGGCCCATTGGACACATAAACTTTATATGCCCCAGAACAGGGGAACGCCAGGGCTAAAAAGGGGGAGTGGGCGGGTAGGGGAGTGGGGGTGGATGGGTATGGGGGACTTTTGGTATAGCATTGGAAATGTAAATGAGCTAAATACCTAATAAAAAATGGAAGGAAAAAAAAAAAAGAATGTCAGCAAAGTCTTGTGTGATACGTACTTGATCATATGGTCTTACCCATACACTTACATTTCAGACATTGTTTCCCTTAAGAGTGAAGCTCAATGGCAGTATGGAGATAGAATAAGGCCCATAAGAAACACTTTTCTTTTCTATTTGCCAAGACTGCAAATCATCCAGGTCACTAATTCAAGGGCGCGATGGACAACTTAAAAGCAGCGCTATCAATTTCATAATTGCTTGACTCGAGTGTCCCACTGAGACGCAGTGTGTCACAGAGTCCCACTGAGAATAAAGACTGCATCTCCCCCGTAGACCAAATGCCTCTGCCTTCTCACGGATAGGCGCTGTTGTACATCTCAGGAAGACCATGGAGTGAGGTTGAATTTGCCTGAAGGTCTTTGCAGCTCCAAGAATCTGAATTCCTGTTGAACTGAGTTTCAACCCTGAATACAAGTTCATTGCAAGGAATTTATTTATTTTTATTTTTTAAGGAGAAAGGAAATCTAGTTGAAAGTACAACTGGCAAGGTCAGAAAGAGACACTGAAGAAAAGTTAGAAATGCTACACTGCCTTAAAAGAGATAACAATCTCTTCTAAATGTCAAAAAATGCTAAATATGCCCCCACATACACAGATGCCTCACCTGTAAACTCTCTGATTTTAGAAATATTGATAAAAATGAGTTGTACATGTTGACAATTCATTCTTGCAAAAAGGCAAAATATTAATAGGAAGGCATTGGCTTTGGAAATAAACATACTCACTTTTTTGGGTGACTCCATGACTTACCAGTTGCAATGCCTTTGGCAACACTGCCTTTAAGCCTTAACCCCTAGACGCATATGGAAATGCTTGAACCACATTGTACCTCAGGATATGGTGAAGAAAACAAGGGATCATGGGAAATTAATCACAACCTGCAAGAGATTGTTCTAGTGCCACATACGGCAGCCAAGCAACATACCCATAATTACCTGAGCTTTTAATGCAAAGAAGCATGCACATATGATCGTAATGGGTAACTATCTGAAACCATTCATGTCCTGTGAGAGCCTCTTGTCAGTCATCTTGGGGTGACCTTCATCCTCCAGGCACATTAGGGAAGCAGAAAAGTATGAGCCATAGTTATTCCCTCAAGAGAGCTCACCACCTATCAAGACATCTGAGGGGTTAAGGACACGACTACAACACAGGCCAGAATGGGTAACCTGGTAAGAAATTCTGTGAGCATCTAATGAACCAGAAGAGAAGTGTTGACCATTTCTGTGATTTAAATAGATGCCACAATTTTAGTAAGTCTTAAACTGTTTGAAATGATCAGGATGATGTTGACAGAGCATGGTGGGGCGGGGGGGGGGGCGCAGGTGGGGAGCAATTGTAGGTATCTAGGATCCCAAAAGCCATTTTATGTCATGTGTAGAGATATGAAAACTACTAAACGCATATAACTGTGTCATAGCTGATAAATTGTCTGCAGTTTTTAATGTAGGATCCTGTCTAATGGAACTTGAGATAGTGCCAAGCTCTCATGAGAATCTACCCACTGTGATAAATCAGTTTACAGCATCAATTTTACCCAGAAAAAAAAATAATCAGACTTAAAATGTAATACTCTTTCATTCCTTAAAATACAGCAGCTAGGACAGATGGCTCAGTGGGTAAATTGCCTGCTGGGTAAGCATGAGGACTCGAAAGTGGATGCCCAGCGTCCACAATAAGGCATGTACTTGTAAGGAAGATGCCTAGCTCAAGGCTCCCTGTCCAGCCAGCCTGGCTCAAGGCTCCCTGTCCAGCCAGCCTAGGTGAAAGGGCGAGCTTTAGAATCAGTGAGAGAGTCTGTCTCCAAACAAACAAACAAACAAACAAACAAAATATCTAACAAATAAATAAATGATAATAAAATTAAAAATAAAAAACAACAACAAAAACAACATGCAAAGTCAGAGGAAGACATCTGAATTCAACCTCTGGCCTCGCCCTGTGTCCACAGGCGAGCACACTCTCATCCACGCTGACAAACGCACAGATACCACACAAACATACACCAAATAGTACATATCTGAGCTAGATAACTACTCAGATTAGATTACATTGAGAAGAAGACATGTTGCTTGGCTCGTTAGACGGGAATCTAAGCTTTGTATTGTCTGAGGGGTGCACACACACTATCAAGTTTTCTTTCTCCAGATTCCACACAAGCGTAGATATTTGGACAAACAAAGGCATTGAGTGCACTTTATAAACATGTCTTACTGTTTCAAAATTAGATGAACATGCTGTTTGGGAATTGCTTCACCTTTTTTTCCCCCTCCCTAAATGTTTTCTCATCCCCAAGACTGAGGCAGGATTCACAGTGGAGTAGCACAAACTGCACCACAATGTTTGCAGAAATGTGGTTTCTGCTTCGCCTGCAAACAAGTTTACTTTGCAAATCAACATGCACTTCAAAGAAGTCTTTTTAAAATTTTTTTTCCTCTCAGATTTTCTCTTGAATAACAGAGTCTCTTCAACTTCATGTCACGTTGACATCAAAAGCATGCAATTATTGAATTGCTTTTTCCAGGAGAAGCAGCTCAGACAACAGTCTCTAGCATCGTTCATTTCAAAAACTCATGAGACAAACAGGAGACCTGCCTAGGCTGATTTTTCTCCAAGGACAACCTGAGAGATTCTTGCCTGCAAATAATGGACATTGTCTAAGCCACACAATGCCCCTCTACCTTGAGGGCAAGTGTGATCATGCTGAAATAACCCATCTGTAACCTGCTGTTTTAATTACTGGGAATGCAGTAAAAAGGTACAAATAACAGAGGTTCAGGGGAAAACCACCCAAGTTCACCTTGGTACAATTTCTCAGGGAAACGGAACAGATCAGTCTTCTCAGGCTACATTAGTACATTAGAACTTTTCCGATGAGCAAATAATAAAATAATCAGAACCAGGAAGCTTTTACAAAAGCTATTGGACACACCACCAGATTTCTTTATGATGTCAACATTTTATTCAATCTACTCATTATATTTTCTTTACTTTTATTTTGGCTAATTTCACTTTTATCTAACAGAAGTTTGTTACACATATGCTTTTATCTGTTCCTTCACTGGGAACTTAGTATTTCTGCATTTGTACGGATTAAAGAGGTTGGACATTCAATATTTCTGGCCACATCATGCCCAAAACAACATATGATCAATTTTAACATTGATATCATCTACAGTTAAGGATTTTTTTTTTTTGGCAAAGATAGTAAATATTTTGGGTACTATAGGCAACATGCTTTGTGTCCCTAGGAGAAGCAGTAAACATAATTTTTTGTCTTATAAGTTCAAGAGATAACAGATAGGCTAGTGAAGAGAAAGAAAATGATTTAACCATTTCAATAGTTTCTCATTTCATTATGTGACTTTGAAATATTTTTCTTTGGCTCCTAATCAAGAAACCATTGTGTGTTTCCATAAAGCTAGTGGCTAAACATAGAACTAAAGGGCAGGAACTGCAACAGGGTTCACTGGCTAAAACCGATATCTACCAGGCTTCACAACCACAGGCTAGCCCTTGAGATCAAGAATGAAAAAAGAAAACAACTCCTACAAGTTGAATTGTGACCTCCACACACCCAGTGAGCCTCCTGAACCTCTTCAAGCACACATACACACACAGACACACAGACTCACAGACAGACACACACACACACACACACACACACACACACACACACACACACACACACACACACACACACACATACACATATTTTTTGAAGGATTAGTTTATGTTCAGGCTAGGCTCACAATGTTAAAATGTAAAGATGTTAAAAATCTTAAAATAGTATACACAAATATACAATATGATTGCACACAATTCATCTATAATTGCAGTTCATATTTAACATAAGTCATAGTGATTTCTACTTTTCAGTAACATTTATCCGAATTTTCCTATCGTTTTAATTGTTAGTAACATCAGAAGCTCTCTAATAGCTACCAAAATGACATAGAATAATATCCTGAAGTTCCTTTGCGTTTGAGAACCGGATATCAATTTTGTCGGCTTAGTTTTCATTCTAACAGGCAGAAATGTTCAATCTTAAGACTGTAGAGCGATAGGACTTAGGATATTGAGTAAACTACTTGCTAAGAATTTCAGCAACTTAGAGATTTCTCCTCTTCGGGAAGTAGAATCGCGGTTGTTGCAGGTCTTTTGACGCCCTCTGGTGGTTAGAAAGAAGCATTGCTGGTTTTACAATTTATGGAGATGGATTTCCCTGCCTGTGTGTTTTGTTCCGAACCTTAATTTTGTTTTGCATAGAAACAGTCCTCAAAACAAATTGCAAAAGATATTTAATTTTGTTCTGGTAATGAGCTGAATCTTAATCTTTTTAAATATATGAACAAACACCAAAAGTAGTATCAACACAACAACCTAAACGTTAAATATAATAATGTATAAAGATTAGAACATAAAAAATATGTTTTTATGTTACTTCTGAGTGTAGAAGTATTTGCAAACAAAAGTGTTTTCGATTTCAGGGCTAGAGAAACTACTCATGCACAGAAGCAGAGATTATACGGACTCTAGTATCCATGTCAGACACCTGAAACCACACACAACTTCGTGAATATACACACAAACACACACACACACACACACAGAGGCACGCACACATGCACACACAATGCACACACACGCACGCACATGCATGCACACAAGTATGCATGCATGCATGCCCACACACATGCATACATACATGTACATACACATGTACACACCCCACACATGCATGTACACATACACACACACACACACGCGCATGCACACACATGCACACAACCAGGCGTGCACACACGTATATGCACACAAGCATGTACATACATATGCACACACACACACATTCAGGTGCGCATGCACAAACACACACACATATGAATCTTTTACAAATATTTTCTACTAATCCTTACCATTTACAAGCTTCCGAAGAAATGTTGGCAAGGCAAAATTTTTAAAACATCCCTGACCAACTAGCCATCTATCAAGCAAGCTATATAGGGGTCTATTACTCTTGACAAAGTGGATGTCAGTATTTCTACTTTAAGACTGAAGAATCTAGAACCCACATTACCTTTTTAGACAATTTTACATTAATAATCTGTTAGTTGTATGAACCACATGCTATTATTTTCTTCATTTTACACAGACACGCGGGCAAATCCTTCTGTTTCTGGTACTCAATTGTCTTCTTTGCAAGACGTTAATGATCTCCGCATACATGAAGGGGCATCTCAGGTCTGTGAACGACCTGTGGCATAGTGCTATGAACTTAGAGTGGTAATTTTGTTCTGCCTTGCTTTTTTACTTATAATTATTCTGTTTTTTGAGCTCACAGTACACTTTTTTGGAGATAGTTCTTTACTCTGTTGCACATACTGGCCTACAGTTTGCTTTGTATCCCAGAAAGGTCTTGAATTCATGAAAATCCCTGTGTCTCATTTCTTCTATGTAAGGATTGAAGGTATGAGCTGTCAAAGACAAAACCTTATCTTGTGGATGTCATCTATCCACAATTATACCACTGAATAGTGCTAAAATATTTTCATTTTATTCAAATTACTTTTTAAAACTTATAGAGTCTGAATGTTCATACTAGATGTAGCCTGTATCACCCTCTGGTATTCCATTTATTTCCATGTTTAGGTATAATTCTGTTGCAAATTTAAATGACGGTACTATAAAAACATATATGTAAAGTTTCCTAGCTACGTCGTTTACTACTATTGCTCCAGTATGCAAGAACACATAAACATTTTAAACTAATTGTGACTTCTTGGTTATATTAATCCCAAAATATTTGATCAAGCCAATATATTTATTTGCTTACTAATCTTGATTGTCGACCGCCTGTAGAGTCAACTGAAACACAAGTTGCTGGGCACTCCTGGGAGGGACTTTCTCGATCCGGGTATTTTAAGCAGGGAGCCCCACCCTAAACGTGCATGAATGCTATCTGCATCCCACATGTGAGGACACCGAAGCAGCAAACCCGGCTTTTGCTTGCTTGCCTACACTGTTGCTGTCAAGTCCATCGGTCCTGTAGTTACTGCGTCCTTTTGCTGGTGAAGAGCCAACTTCCTCATACTTCCAACGAAGAACGAATACTAACAGGTCACCAGGAATCCTCCAGACAGACTTTAAGCACCATATTGGAAGTGCTGAGACATCAAGCCTTGTGGATTTTTGAGCAGTTTCTGAAATCTCTGCTTTCCAGTGTGTGACAGCCATTGTGTAAATACCCGAACCAGCTCCTATAATCTAATCTAGTAAATTCCCTTTTGATATACAAAATATTCGCTAAAAAAATATGTACTACAACTAATGTGAAATACTGGACAATGAGTATGCATTAGTTATATTTTATCTGAATGGTTAAATCCTAATTTAAAATTTTCCTTTTATTAAAAGCAGATTTTTTTCTCATATATTATATTCTAATTATGATTTACATTTCCCAGTTCCTCCTCATCTTCACTCCCACCTGGATTCATCCCCCTTAGTGACACTCACTAGAGAACAAACAGTTATCTAAGGGATAGTAATATAATATAATTAACTACATATAATATTTAATATTATATATTTATATAAGACTATTTAAACAATTAGTTTAAAATATAATTAAGGATGGACCATCTAGAGACTGCCATATCCAGGGATCCATCCCATAATTAGCCTCCAAACGATGACACCATTGCATACACTAGCAAGCGTTTGTTGCAAGGACCGTGATATAGCTGTCTCTTGTGAGACTAGGCCGGGGCCTAGCAAACACAGAAGTGGATGCTCACAGTCAACTATTGGATGGATCACAGGGCCCCTAATGGAGGAGCTAGAGAAAGTATCCAAGGAGCTAAAGAGATCTGCAACCCTGTAGGTGCAACATTATGAACTAACCAGTACCCCGGAGCTCTTGACTCTAGCTGCATATGTATCAAAAGATGTCCTAGTCGGCCATCACTGGAAAGAGAGGCCCATTGGACTTGCAAAATTTATATGCCCCAGTACAGGGAAACACCAGGGCCAAAAAATGGGACTGGGTGGGTAGGAGAGTGGGTGGGGGGGAGGGGGGGACTTTTGGGATAGCATTGGAAATGTAATTGGGGAAAATACATAATAAAAAAATCATTTGGAAAAAAATAATTAATATAATATAATAGATCAAACAAAAACTAACACATTGGAATAGGACAAAAAAAAAAACAGAAGAAAAAAATAAAGACACTAGAAACATATAGACAGAGACACACTCATTAGCACACTCAGTAATCCCATAAAAACATGAAATTGAAAACTATAACATATGCATAAAGGACACAAAGGAGGTTAAAACAGGGAAAAATATAAATAAAATAAAAATTAGAAATATAAAATTTTTATTTATATAAAAATAAAAATTTAAATTTAAACACAAAGCCAGCCCTACAGAGCATTAGAAAACACGAATCCTCCAATGATGACTTTGTTTTCTGTTGGCTATCTACTGCTGGGCATGCAGTCTACTTTTAAGAGTAGTTTGCTTCCCCAGTCAGACAACCTTGGAGAAAACTAAATTTTCATTTGCAAGTGGTTATCAGTTGGAGATAGCTTCTGGGCTAGGAACCAGGGCTCATGGTCATTTCTAAAGCTAGGACCCTGTTTGGTGCAGACTCAAGGAGGCCCTGTGCATGCTTCCCTAGTATCTGCGGGTTCATATGAGCTTTGATCATATTGATTTAGAGGACCGTGCTTCTTTAGTGTCTTCCACTGCCTTTAGGTCTTCCACTCTTTCTGCCTCTTCTGAAGGGTTCCTTGATCCCTGGGGAGGCAGATTTGACAGAATCCTTGTAGAGCCATATGCTCTATGATCTCTCATTCTTTCCATAATGTCTGGCTTGTGGGTCTTTGTATTTGTTCCCATGTTCTTCAGGAGGAAGCTTCTCTCTTGATGGCTGTCAAGACACTGATCTGTGAGTATAGCAGAATATTACTAGGAGTCAATTTATTGCTACGTTCTTTTAGTAGCTTTATTCTAGAACCCTACGCTATCTAGTTTCAGGTTTTTGGTAACCCAAGCAGTGTTAGGTATGGGTCCCATCTCATAGAGTGGACCTTAATTCAACCAGCTCTCCAGTGGCTATTCCCACAAGTGCTGTGCTGCCATTGCCTTAGCATATTTTCTAGGCACTATTGTAAATCAAAGGGTTTATAGCAGAGCTGCTATTTACATTTCTCTTTTGGTAGTGCACAGAACACCTTCCTATAGCAAAGACTAGTACATAGTGGTAAAGGCTCTATATAGGCACCAGCTTGACTTCTCCATGTTCAGTGAATAGTGTAAGTATTGTCTACAGCAATAAGACCTTGCTGTCAGTATGTGGAGAGCAATACATAGTCTTGACAACAGCCTGGATAGTTTGGGGGTTCCTACCAGACTTCTTTGGCCAATAATTCAACTAAATGTATATAACACGTTCCCAGTTCTGAAAGCTTTATTGGTGATAAGAGATGTTCAATTGGGCCTCTTTATCCCTCATTGTTTCGCAATTTCATTCAGATCTCCTTCATATAGGTATATATTTAGGAAGCTTCTACTGTATTAGAAAATGCCTCAAATGGCACCTAATTTTAGCCGTCTTTCCCTGTATTCCTTCCTCTTCTTACTCCTCTTTCACTCTCCAATTTGACACTCCAGTTCAAGTCCCCTCACTCCTATCCCCATAACAATCTATTGTTTCCCTTTCCTAGGGAAGTCTATATGTCCTCTTAGTCCCTACTTTACATAAATGGTTAAATATTAATTCCTGTTTTCATTTTACCTTAAATACCCTGATGTCATCTCTGCTAATGTGTTAAAAAAAAAACCTATGTCTTATCTAGGAGAAAATCCTATAGATAGTGCCTGCTCTACCAGGTACTGGTGCTAACTCTGCTATCTACAAGGCTCATCCAATTTCTTTCCTGCGTACCACTAACATCTATTTATGATTGTTATTATTAGAAAAATTTACAGATGCATTATTTTAATTCTACCCACTCTTACCATCTCTACATTCTTTTATCCCTCTCCCCAGTGTATCTCTCTTCCAAGTTATTTTTTGTTCACTTTATAAGATACTTAATTAGATTATTGCCACCCAGATATACATGCTGTGGGATTACCCATTATGACATAGTCAACGTAACCCATAGCCACCCCTTACAGAAAAGTGACTCATGTCCAACAGCAGCCATAAACTGGCAATAGCACTCAAGTTAGGGATGGGGTCTCATTAGCACCTCTCCCTTCATGCTGGTTTTAACCTGTGCAAGTCTTTGCAGATGATTAGAGCTTCTGTGAGGTTATGTGTACATTGGCCCTGCTATGCTCAGAACATGGTAAGACGTCATTGTTCATCATTACTCCCCACCCGTAGCTCTTCTACTCTTTCTACCCCATCTTCCACAATTGCACTGAGCCTTTGGAGGGGTTCAGCATAAATGTACAATCTGTGACTGAGCAAGCTTAGCCATATACTCTTAGCATTTTGATGAAATCTATTTTTGAGTAGGGATCGCTTGACTCTTCACCAGGCCCTAAGTTCCCAAAGCTGTCTGAAGTCCAGTGATGACAAAGTATATTCCTGATAGGGACTGCTTGGGAAGCATTCCATTAGCATCCCCAAAGAAAACATGGAGAGAGAGCATTCACCATTGATTTTCAGTTTGCTTTTCAGTAAGTGGATTCTATTTTTAAGAATTGCCCATTGTGTTCACTCAAGAAGGGTCATGTTTAATAAAGAGAGAGGAACACAGGGAAGTAAGAAAGAAAAAGTTAGAGAGAACAAAAGAGGACAGGAAGAAGAGAAGGACAAATGTAAAGGAAATCTACAGTGGAGCTACTTCTTAATTGAATATGAAATAATAGAAATAAAACTTTCTCTAAAGTAAACTCACAACTGAAAACCCCCTTGTGTGTATTTATTGAAGGATCTACTCTACTAGTGACGGGAAGTAAAAACCAGGCTACTGAATTTTTTCATAAAATTTTAAGAACCTTTCAAGGTTTATACATGATTTATTGATGAAAGGATCAATAAGAGAATGTTCTGGGTTTCTGGCTATCATTTCAATGATTAACAGTGTAACACTGGTTGGAGTCAATTCCAAAGACACAAAAGGAAATGCAATTTATCTGTCTAGGTTTTGTCCTCAACTTATCTTTCTTTGCTTTGCTCAGATTCGAAGAACTAATTAAATTTAATTGAGATTGTCTTACAGCAAACATGCTTCAGCATTTAGAACAAGTATAATTATACATCTTTAAAAATAGAATTTCTACTACTCTCATATTGAGCATGGTCTGGCCCTCTGAGATACAGGTGTGTTCTCCCATGATGTCTCTGAGACACCTTCCTCTTGGCTGGTAGTTCTCTCTCTCCCTCCCTCCCTCCCTCCCTCCCTCCTCCCCCCTCCCTCCCTCCCTCCCTCCCTCTCTGTTCACCTGACTGGCAGAAGTCTTCCTCTATTCTCTCTTCCACCCAACCATTGGCTGATCAGCTTTTATGGATTTACAAGTCAGAGAATAAACAGGGAACACTAACTCGAGATAGTAGATTCTTGATATAAGCACTACAATGTCACGTCTAGATTCCAACAAGACATGGAGGCAGAGGAATCAACATTTGAAAAATACAGGGATGATCTTTGCACAGTGCACAAAACAGTTTGTCTCCAGTGAGGATAGTCGACTGCATGCCACAGGGAAGCCTGAGGAGTATGAGAGGAAGGCAGCCAGCAGGTGGGACAGCATGAGGGAGAGGCGTGAGGAGGAGGAGGACCAAGAAAAACAGGGCATCAAATTGCTACAACCAAACTGATTAGCTTATACAATAAATTTTAAAATTGACTTAAAATGGCCAGTAGAATGTGCTATGAGTCTGGTGCATTTTAAATATTAGGAGAAACTGCTGCTTTGGTTTTTGTTTGTTTGTTTGTTTTTTGTTTTTGTTTTTGTTTTTTCTTTTGGTATTTACAGGCTCCCAAATAAATATCCAAAGGACAGGGAAACTCTCATATTCTGAGTGACATCTTGTAAACAGGAGACAAATAACAGCATTTTCTTAACAGTTGAAGCCAAATAGCTGGAAAAGCTTGAGAAATATTCTCTTTTTATGTCACTCCAAAAACTAAAAAACGTGACCCGTAATCGTCTCTGTTGCCAGGCAAGGAGAAATGATGGTATACTGGTTATTGCTACCGCCTGGCTTGTGGTGAGACAGAATCATGACAGTGGGAATATGTGTGAGAGAGTAGGCTGCTCACCTCAAGTGTATCACCTCAAGTGTATCATTGTACTTACCCAGTCACTTACCCAAGGCATTGCAGAGGACCACGCCTTCAACAGGTGACCTTGATGGAAGTCAGGGTGTGGAGCATCATTCCATACACAGCCTTAGCTCCCTGCAGTTTCTCTTGTCCTCACTTACTCCTCAGACACTGCCTCCTTCTCACTAAGTCTCAAGGCTAGGACTTTCTCCCTATAACATTTCAACCCCAGCAAGCCTTCTATAACCACTGTAGAGAAAGTAGCTGTTTATGTTTGCTTTTGCCTGTTTTGTCAAGACAAGGGCTCCATTCATCTCTATTCTTAGTATATTTTGTGGGGTTCTTAGGTCATAGAAGACACCATTGGGTATGTATGAGGCTCAATAGAAAGAGAAATGAATTGGTAGTAGAATGGGTTCATTTGTTAATTTCACTTTATATCCCTATATTCATACCAATATTAGAAACACATGCCTGAATCAAAGGTAGTAGACCCCGGAAACCAAATGAACCAAAGTCATTATCTAACATGATCCCCTGAGATTCCAAGGCTTATATCAAAGATAACTTGGAATGGATAGGCTATGTAGACAGTTTGGAAAACTCTGCACTCTAGGCATCCAGAGGTTTAATGAAGAAACAGAAGTGAGCTATTAGAGGACTGTAGATAAAGGGTACAATACAGGAACCATGAAAGGAGTAAGTCATAGAGATCTTAAGGAGGGTTAAAAAAAAAAAAGCTATAGAAATGAGGAGGACGAAGTTATTCATCCAGTGTACAGTATTAGGTACTATATAAATAAAAGTGACATTTATTGGGATAGAGATATAGCAAATAGTGTTATCCACGGAAACTTAGCAAATGCGTGCATAAGTTGAGCTGGAGCTGCTTGTTGGCCACAGAAGCTCAGATATTCAGGTGGAATTTAGCTCTTTGTATCTTGGGATTCTCAGAAAGAGATGAAATGTAAGATTTGAAGTGGTCATCAATAATATATGTGACGGTAAAAGTAATTAGAGTAAAGGACTGAATGAGAACCAGTGAATGAAGACTTGAAGGCTGAGAGCTAAACCTGAAGGCAGAGGTTCGTATTGGCACTCCCAGGACACCTGGAGAGACACTTGCCCGAGAGGGTGGCTGACTCTGCACTTGGAAAGGAAAAAGTTTCCCATTGCATCTGCTTTAAGCAGTTGCCTGTAACAGCAGAGTTATAAAATAGAACAGTCCCCTTGGGAAAGCCATGTGCTGAATGGAAGAGTTGGAATAGAGCCATAGACTGATGCCACCATATAGCTCTCTCTCTCTCTCTCTCTCTCTCTCTCTCTCTCTCTCTCTCTCTCTGTGTGTGTGTGTGTGTGTGTGTGTGTGTGTGTGTGTGTGTGTGCATGCACATGCGTATCAACATGTATGCAATTTTAGCGACTGTTAGGGCTTAAGGGAAAACAACTGACATTTACTAAATGGGTGATCAACAATAAAAATATGACATTAACTTTTATAATGTAGCCTTCTAATGTTTATATATTTAATCCACATTCTCCAGAGGCTTTTAAGCTATCTAACTGTGCACCTCAGCAGTGAAAGCTATAGGAGAAAAACCTTTAAATATTTTCATGATACAAACATAGGTGTGTGCATGCAAATGTGTGAACTATGTATGTGTGCCCTTGAACATGTACATCATGTTTGTGTGTGTTTGTACATGTATGTGCATGCATTTGGAGTGCAGAGGTCCAACTCCTCTTATCTTTTGAGATAAAGTGTCTGGGGTTTTTCACTGACCCTGGGCTCTCAGGTTGGCTACTCCCTTGCTAGCAAGTTCCAGTGATCCATGTCATGTTTTCACTGTGCCATACACTAGGGTCACACACTATGCTGTGCTTGGAAATGAGAGTAAAAAATTATCACAAAATGAATAGAGATGAGTAAATTAAAGCTACTAGAATCTCACAGAGACCAACCTGTTTTATTACATTTACACTGTATTTGTGACATGAAAAAAATTCTCCTGCTTTTACTAGAGTGATAAATAGAAACTAAAAAATAATTTGAAGCAACTTTATGTGGAGACATGGGCTACTAAGCTTGTATATACATAGGAGAGTAATCACTGTATCAAAAGTAAGGTGATGGCCTCATGAGCTAAGATATTAAAATATATTTTGGTAGAGAAAGGAGGTCAAGATAAAAGTGATATGTGTGATTAGGAGATAGAGAAAGGGAAAGGAAGGGAAGAAATTAAAAAAGGGGGGGCATGGAAAGAAAGATGGAAGGAAATTTTCTTAAGAACATAATCATGGAATCATGAGTGCTTCATTTTATTTTTCTGATGTCTAACTTCAGCAAAAGCTGCAAAGCTTTTCTGACAAATGAGGGAAATACCCATTGTTTTTGTGAAACATGTGTGCATTCCTTTTATATATTTATAAGATGTACAGGTGAGAGTCTAAATCTATGCTGGTCAGCATGGAGAGTACCATAGAATCTCTCAGTAATACTTTGTACTTTGAGGTGGTTCTCTATATTTATTGCTATTTACTCATTTTTACATGATTATAATTTTAATGTACTTTATTCTGAGACTCTGCACAGTCATATGTCATTTATTTAATTTTTTCTTATATACTTATTTTTTACACAGAGTGACAGGCAACAAATAAACAAACCCATGAACCCACCTTGAAATAAAGGACAGACTTCTAGAGGGCGATTAAAGTCATGAAGAATTCCTTGGATGACATTTAACTCATTAAATATAGGTTAAAATAGACTTTGAACTTTCGTATACCTTATTTTTGCTTACTGTTCTTACATGCTTCTGTCCCTCCACTACAGCCACATTATCAGGCCAGTTAGTGAATAATTAGTTCTGTATTATATGATGGGTGCTAGCAATGAACTCGACAGTTCTGCCAATCACAGCTGAGTATCAAGATCAAACAACATAGGGTCGCCTGAATTTAATCATCACATCTTTTAAACATGCATAGAATCATGACCCTATGTACATATATGTGCAAATTAATAAACAAGATGTGTTGCAAGAGAGAATAATAATTCTCCTTCTTATTGAGAAGAATTTGTGCTGTCAGAATGCATTGTATTTAGTACCACAGTCTCATCTAGTCTACAAGGACACAATGAAGTGAAAGTCACAGTTAGCCTCATGTTGTGGGAGAGCAAACTTAGAGAGCTTGGATTTGAATCCAGGCCTTTGTCTCTCCCAAACACTGCCTTTTATAAACAGTCACTTAGACAAGCCATGGCACCCTAGAAATCTATGTGCTATTCTTTCTTTACATTTCTTTTTGAAGGAAATAGATTGTGACTTCCAAAAATCAACTTTCAAATGCACATCTAAAACATAACATATTTAAAAACAGAATTGGCTTATAATTATGCTAGATTTTTTTTTCTGTTTGGTTTCTGAGTTTCTAATAACCTTTTACCTTTGAAGTTTTATTGATTAAGTCTCTGTGGTCTCACAAATTTGACTCTATTTGAATATGTATAAATTATTAATGTTTCCTATTTAAAATAAACACATTTTCAGATATATAAAATGCACAATTGTACCAATAGGGTTTCCTTTAAGTGCTCATTCAAGACAGATTCACTGAGCAGTGCCTGGATATTGCTGGTGTCATCCTCACAGCTCGATGCTCCATTACTGCTAAGATCCATGCAAGGTTCAGAAAGCAAGCCTCACTCCTTTGGACAGAATCAATACTCTAAGGTGTCCTCTGAGTGAGACAGCTTTCTCCCCAGACAGATCTTTGTTCAGGCATAGACATTTCCCTCAAAATGTGACAGATTTCATATGTATGTATTGGGGTGTTTTACTATTTGTGATTCAAATAAACATACAGAAATAGTAAGTACTGAGGAAATGTGGAATTACATGTTTTATGCCCAACCACTTAAAAATTCATATTACTCACACCAAAACATACATTTTCAAGGAGAATAAGAACTGTTGAGGCATGAACGTACAGCCTTCAAATGTAAAAGTACGTGTATGCAATGGTATTCATCAAATTAGCTGTATGCTTTGCTTCTAATAATCTAGAATTACAGAAAAATTAAGACTATAAAGGGTTTAGTGAAACTGTAGTAGCTTTTTTTCCCTCCATGGTACTTTTACATGAATACTTAATTCTTGATTTTGAGAACAGTAATGTTTGTAAAGTCCTAAAATTCTGGCTGGGGAAACGATTCATCAAATAAAGTACTGTAAGCAAGCAAGTGGATTGGAGTGTTCATTTTCAGAACCCACAGAAAATACAGGGCGAATGGCAACTACCTGAAATCCCAGTCCCCTGAAGGACACAGGGTGTCTGTCTCTTTCACTTCCCTAGAAGATAAATAGCTAACTTAGCAAGAATCAATGAGCACTAAGGCTCACCTTGAGAGCCTACCTCAATAAATAAGATGGTGAGTGGCAGCTATATATGTTATATCAACTTCATGCCTCTACACATATGCACAAACATGCAGTGGCACATATATGTGCACTCACACATATATATCATGCAATTACACATACGTAATATATATATATATATGCAAACATACACACACATATACACATATGATATACATGCAAAAATGTCCCAGAATCTGTATGCCGTCACTTCAAAACATTAATCATTTTGTGAAATTTTCTACCAAATAGGAGTCCTCATCACAGCAATGTAGAAAAAAAAAATGTATTCAATTTGTAACTGTTAATAACAAAAATAGGATTTAATCTTAAAATATTGTTATGACATTTATTGATGTCTTACAGATGTTTTGCTACTGATAACTTGAGCATAAACATACTTTCATCTAAAACTGGTAGTTGTCAGTAATTTTCAGCCATAGCGCAGAATATTGGAATGGCTGACTTCCTGCCAAAGAACTTCACTGAAGGCAAGTTAAATGACCTAAGCTACATCTAGAAGTGCTGCATGAAACATGCTAGAGCCGCCATTGCTTCACACAGATGGAAAGAACAAGTAGTATCTATGCAGAGACAGACATGGTGGCTAAGAACTGGGAGGTAGAACAGGAACTGTGTTTTCAATTACTTTATTTACATCAAACACTGGCCCCTCCCAGTCCTCTCCTCACAGAGACCCTCCCCCACCCCCTTCCCCTTCTCCTCTGAGAAAACTATTTAGACACAAGCTCCATCACCTTTGACCACAGGGCCCATCTTTAACATGAGACAACTAAAGATAAAAAGAGATGGTCATTCAGGTGAGTTACTTACTTCTCAAAGACATGGGGCTACGTGATTTCCTGCAAACATACATTTCAGAATGTTTCCTACCATGCCATAGGCCAATCACATGTTAAAACGTGGGCAGTGCAGCTGTATTCTGGCTGCTTACTGTGACAGTTCCTATTAAAAGTGCCTCTTCTTCGGTGATTGGCCAGTCTTTCTCATGAGAATGTAGTTTCTATGTAGAAAGGGATCTTGTCTTGTTACTGTAACAATTATTTACAACAAATCTGGAAACTATTACTAGTTCAGTAAATAGTACTGCCTAGAAGGAAAAGAGGGAGGGAGGGAGGCAGGAGGATAAAAGGAAAGGAGGGGAGAAAGAAACAAGGCACAAGGGAAGGGAAGAGAGGAGGAGGGGAAGGATGAAGGAAGAGAGGAAGGAGTCAGGAGGAAGGGTGAAGGAGGAGGACAGGACGGAGGGCAGGAGGAGGGACAAGAGAGGGCATTGTGATGATCACGCCTGGTACTAACTTTATTCACAAATCTGTAGATGGAGAAAAAAAGTCTTAAGAAACAAATTCTCCTCAGAATTTGAGCCGTGTTATGTAACAATTATTTTTCTTCCAAAAGGTAAGAACTGACACCGCCTACATCTCCCCAGCTCTCATTTTCCTTCTCGCATGGGAAAATTACACATCAGAGCTCCCACACAGAGCCTCGCAAAGGAGAACAAATATGATGTACCAAGCATTCTGCTGATTGTAGGGGATAGGGTACAAAATACACAGGGGAGATAATAAATGTGTTGATGTCTATAATTTACCGCAGTGGGGTGAAAATCCACTGCAGTTGCAAGCTGCATATTGCCTAAAAGGTCAATATAACTAAATCAGAGAATTGCATTTTGAAGCATATTCTGTTCTTAACTGAAGCTGTAATGTTTGTAAGTCAAACACGACTGAAAAAAATAAGTAAAATGTATCTATACTTGTTGAATCTAGGACCAATGTAACATAATTCAGTAAAGATATCATTCAGGTCTGTATGGGTAATTGGGGAAATAATTTCAGTCTGTGTAAAAGCTGAGGAATGGGTCAAAGGTCAGCACTCACCTAACTCTGTCTTAAACCCATTTTCTATGAAGGTAGAACGCCCCCCTTCCCCCCGCCCCAACCATAAGGAGTCCTTTGGTGAAAAGCCACTTCCAGATTCCTAAACCATTCGAGTAAGAATGATAAGACGCCAGGCTAGTAACAAAATGTGAGCTCTTCAATTGCTTGTTCAGAGGCATGCATTTCATTAAAGTAAAAGATGTGCATGCCAGAAAAACCCTTCTGATTGTGCTGTGGAGGCCGAATAGAGGGCAAACGGGATGAGAAACTAGGGAAGAGCCTCGGAAATGTCAGATGTGGGAGATGGAACCTGAAGTGACACAACTATTAAAGGGGAAAGTGATCAGTCGGTAGAGGCATCCTTAATAATCTCCAAGATGTAGTGCCTGGTACATATGGAGAGGACATCACAGTGGAGAGTGACCCCCAGGGTCCAGATGTGGTGGAGCATGCTTGTAACACCAGAAGTCTAGACACTAAGGGAGAAAACATGCAAGTTCCAGAACGACCAGGAACACACAGGAGCTCTAGGTCATCCTGGACTAAACAATAAATGCCCATATCAAAACAAACAAACAAACAAAAACAACAACCACAAACAAATAACTGAAGATGATAGTGTTTCCAGAGGGGAGACCACAGACAACATTCATCATTGGATCTGGAGCTCTGAAAAGTCCAGGTAGCTACTCAGCCCCATCAATGGTCTGCATAATTTAAATGTATTTGAGAGACTGAGGAAAACTATGTCAACCCATGGGCTTGGTGTGTTGGAACAAATTCATGAGCGCTTACCAGTCCTTTATATACGTATGAGTTCTGCATCCTTTGGCTGTCGTGAAAAGTGTTTATGATATTTTATCAAAGTTATCCCATCCTCCAACCCCAGTCACTTCATTGTAATGTATGTTAAAAACAATAGCTATGGGTTTGTTTCTGTTTTTTATTGTTTTGTTTTGTTTTGTTTTGCCAAAACATCTGGGAAATATGAAGCAATCTGACTGGCATTGAATGCTAATGAAATAAACAGTTTTGGCAAAGTGGAAATCTTGTATTTTTTGCAAAAGTAGACACATGCAAAGAGATCTGAGAAATGCCAGAAAATAAGGCATGTAGCCTTCTTTGACAACAAAGAGTTTATAGATGTTAAAGGCTTTAGGGATGCTTACACCAGCAGGATTTTATAGCCTTGTTTGAAATTTATGATTCTTTTATCTTATACACATATGTCTTAGTTTTCAATAACTAAACACCCTCATATTCTTTTTTTAATGTTGTTCTTAGATTTATTTATTTATTTATTTATTTATTTATTTATTTATTTGATGTATATGAGTACACTGCTGCTATCTTCAGACACACCAGAAAAGGGCAGCAGATCCCATTACAGATGGTTGTGAGCCACCATGTGCTTGCTGAGAATTGAACTTAGGACCTCTGGAAGGGCAGTCAGTGCTCTTAACCACCAAGCCATCTCTCTAGCCCACACCCTCATTTTTTTTAAAAATCTAATTCATATTTTATATCAAATGTTTAAATTATTAGTTATAGCTTTTTAAATTACTTAGCTGAAAACATGACTACATCTTTTTATAAATTTAGACTTGTTTATGCTTACTTAATATGCTGTGATAAAAATATAACACTGTTTTACATTAAAATTTTAATTGTTTGCTTCATATATGTGATATGTGATGATATCACATGAAAGAAAAATGACTAACCTTTGGTGACATTTATCCAAGAGTGGGCCTAACTTATTCAGAAAAAAAAAATGGTCTTTTCTATGTTAATCAAGTTGTAGTCCAATATAAAGCATGTCTACTCTCAGAGAAACCAGTCTAATTGAACAAAGTTTAAGGTCTAAAGTCTAGAAGAGGCAGTCCTGGACAAATTCCACCGTCTGAACATGTTAAACAATACAGCAAATATGGTAATGAGAAGAAATGAGGAAGTGTGGTGGTTTGAATATGCTTGACCCATGGGAAGTGACACTGCTAGGGGGTGTGGCCAAATTGCCTTGTTGGAGGGAGTGTCCCACTGTGGAGGTGAGGCTCTGAGGTCTCATATATATGCTGAAGTCTAGCCAGTGTGATTCAGACCCTCCTCCTGACTACCTGTGGAAGACAGTCTCCTCCTGGCTGCCTTTAGATTAAGATGTAGAACTCTCAGCTCTTCTAGTACTGTATCTGCCTAGACATTGCTGTGCTTCCTACCATGATAATAATGGACTAAACCTCTGAAACTGTAAGCCAGCCCCAATTAAATGTTGTCTTTTCTAAAAGTTACCTTGGTCATGATGTCTCTTCACAGCAATAAAACCCTAAGACACCTATGTCTTATTCAATCTTCTTCAGGAGTCTCATAAAGAAGAAAATTGTTTATTTGACCTCACTGACTGAGAACAACACATAAAATTACAGTCAGGTATTGTCAGCCTAGACCCACAAGTTTCTCCCACATACTCTGGAGAATGAGCATTCATCTTAATGCCTTGCTGCTCCTAGTAAATGGACTTAGACCTGATCAAACATCTCACAGGCCAAGACATTATTCTAAGTCAGAGGCATGAAAGAGTCACAAAGGAAAATAGGGATCATGGCCCATTCCAAAAGGACCATAAGGCTGTTTACAATGTTTTCTTAAAGATACTTGTCAGGGATTCTCACAGGCATTGCAAATTAATGGTAGAGAGGAGGTCTCCAAAAACAATAAGAATGGAAACCACAGAGAAACCTCTTGAGCTGGCCTGGCTTAATTAGAAACAAGTGCCTTCCACAAGCATCGTCTCTGGGAAAATAGGACAGAGCCATCATCACTATTTCTCTTCTGTTCTCTTAAGTTTTATTAAATTTCAAACTGTGAATCCAAAGGTTTAGGATATTTTTTACATGATTAAGTGAGGTCTATAGTGTCTTAAATCTTGGCATTCTTACAGCTGCCATAGCCCACAGTGGAAGAGACACCTCGAAAGCCCCCAGGCTCAGTCAGAGAAGGACTCTGAGCTTTCATTAGACAGTTCTGTCTAGGCACCTGTTTTTAGAGCGCTAATCCTTCATGAAGAAGTCCAGCTCCCAGAGCATAGCCAGACTGTGGGAAGTTGCAGCCACATGAAGATGCATATGATGCCTATGGTCTCTGGCCCAAAGCCAGCACCAGCTGCTGTACGTGTGAGAGAGGAAAGCTCAGATGACTCTGGTATCTATATGTAAGGTTACTTCCAAAATTCTATTCTTCCCAGCTGGGGACTCAGATGTTGGACAACACAAATACTCTCAATAGCCCCTGGTGAGCTCCAAGTAAGATTAAAGTATTCAGTCTGTTTCACTGTTTATAGAAAGCACAGAGGATCCCCAAAGAAGCCAGCTCCCACTTAAATGGTTTGCGACTTTCCATCAAGTCTAATACCTCCTCTATTACTGACAGTTGTCATTTTCAAACAACCCAATATTAATATTACTATTTCTAGTAAGATTTATTACTAATTTAGAATGTTGTATCACCATATTATTTATTATTAAAGTTCCCTTTTTTCATGTGTATAAGTGGCATATAACAAATACCTGATTCAGGAGAACTCCCAGTACATAAAAACTGTACTTCTCCAAGCCCAGCTGAGTTCAATCCCCAAGGAATGCTTAGTGACTATAAATATAGGACACAGAGGACAGCTACAATAAATGACCTCCATTTCTTGTCACTTGTTTCAATGCCTCCACATTCAGTCCTTTTCCCCAGAGGAAACAATTCCTTTACTAAAAATATAACCTCATCTCCACAAGATCTATGTGACTCTACAACATATTTGACAGGACTAAAAATGTCCCATAGCACTAGTCACAAACCCATTTGTCGGGGATGTCAGGGAAGACAAGACAATGTGAACCCTGATAAACTTTTGCACTCTCTTTTACTGACCATGGTTAAAGACAATGTGTATCCACTCAAAGCAAGAGTGTGCTCCTCTTATACTAAAGCAAGGTATCTGAAGTTTTGCTTATGTCTTTACTAACTACATATTCTTTTGGATGATGTTGATGTTACTCATTTTTAACTAGCATTAATAAAGCATTCATGCATTTTTGAAAACTCATACTGTCTAGACAGGAGAAACTGACAGAACAGCTGAGACTCTCTTTGGGAAAGTAAAGCTATAGGTCAAAATGATAACAAATTGCTGTGCAACAAGAAGAGAGTGAAGAATGGCCAAACAGGTGACCAGCAATAAAACAGAAGTAAAGGAAGTCTAATTGCACAAGAAGAGCATGGGACTCCACTGGAGCCGTGATATGGCTCCACAGTGATGTAAAAGGAAAAATATAGCGTCTGGGAAATATTTTATGGCATGAAGGAGAAAGGGTTCAGTCAGAAAAGATATTTTGAGATTCATGTCATTTCATTCTCAGCAAAACTGATAGCATGATGTAGGTATATCTTGTTATGTTTATCATACATATATTTTCATGATTTTTAAGTCATTAGTTTTGTGGGAAGTCATTGTTTAACTGCTTTAGTAATGCTCAAGTTTACCTGTAAATGTAGAATAAAAATGTATTTTATATCTAGACATGAGTTTGATTTGTGTTAAATAAAACGTATAATCTGAATTGTTTTGAAATTAAACAGTGAAAATAATCAAGATATTTCTTCCATGTAGCCAATTTAAAACTTTATATTAAACTCTCCACTTTCTAGGGGAAAGTGAGGTACCCAGTTTTTATGAGCCACTTAGAATTCCTGGAAATTAATCAAATAGCAAATTAGATTTATAGGAATAATGTTACGCATAAATGAAAACTTCATTAAGTGGCAACTAGAGATCATAAACCAGGATTCCCTCCAGTAACTTGTTAAAAATACCACGAGTCCATTACCTTTAATGTCATCTTTTCTTATTGGATAAACATTGATTTTGTGAACAAGTATATCAAGGACTGGTGAAGCAGTGCATGGAAATAAACAGACATTAGTTATGGTATCTCATTCCAGTCAGAAGAGCTAAGACCAAAACCAAGTGCTTGTGTGAATGAGACCAAATTAACACTTGACTCATTAATGGTTGAAGAGAAAACCCACGCAGGCATTAAGGAAATCGATGTGGAGATTCCTCAGGAAACTAGAGATAGATCTATCACATGATTCAGGTATACTACTTCTGGTCACACACTGAAAGAGTATATATCTTACTACAGAGATACTTTCTCACCCAGGTTCATTACTTCTCCATCCACAAAATCCAGGAAATGGAAACAGCCTAGATTCCCATCAACTAATGAACGGATAATGAAAACTGAGTATACTTACACATGGAATGTTATTCATGTTTGGAAATTTTAAATTATAAAATTCTCAAGGAATTGCATGGAGCTGGGAACAATTATGAGTGAAACAGCCAAGATCCACAGAGACATTTGCGGATATTTGCTTTGAATCTTAGGATATGTGCGCTTTGTCTGAAAGGCCCACAAAGATCAGAAACATCAGTATGGGCCTAGAGGGAGTGTGGGCTTTCAGGGAGGAGAGCTAGAAGGGCAAAAGGAGGAAAATTCAAAAGAAAGGGTTAAATGTGATGGTAGGGGGGCTTGCGGAATACAGAAGGGAAGATGGAGAAGGGTAACCTCATTAAAGGCCTTCTGAAAAAGTCACAAAAAACTGCTGTAGAAGTTTTGTAAAATAGAAAATAATGCATATATATTAAAAAGGAGTTTAAATGGAGCAACAATAATCATACTAGATACTACAGACTAGCAAACAAAAAGGCTAGGAATGGGTTACTTCTATTGGAGTTGTTGGCCAATAATGTCACATAGACTCCAACTATTACAGCCTATTGCCATTTATCTTGGTTTATCCTCCAGAATGTCATGTTAAGGCTCTTTTTCCCCCCCTGAAGATGCTACATACTTGAGTCACAAAACACTAAAAGCTCAAGCTGTCATTGACCTGGGAACCTCCTTCCTATTAGCCAGCTCTCATGGTGCTGGAACGTGGTACGAAGGACACCAAAGCAGAGACGTAGTTTTCAGGCTTACCAGCTGTGACCCGCTAAGCTAGGCCTTCTGGTGCAACAGAGACATGAATATCATGGGGGTACCATCAACCACTTACTCCACATGATAGACACATACCTGGAAAACTTACAGGGCCAAGAATCTAGGGCTAGACGGGTCATACATCCTACAGTGGAATATATTACTACTCTACTAAAGGGATTACTATTAAGGTTGACTCCTACAGGCACCTTCTAGTACAGAGTTAAATGCATCTGTCCAGGCTCATCAGAGAAATGCCTTTGCACAGTAGATCATGATTGACACAGAGACTCCCAATTGGTCAAGTTTAGAGAATACATGATAGATGAGTGCTAAGCCCTAAATGGGAAATCTAGATCACAGCCTTTCCTTCCAGTGCTCAGGGAACATTGTGGAAGACAGGACAATTGTAAGAGCCAGACTGGCAGTTGACTACAATGGAACGATTTTCAGGACAGAATAAGGCAGCTGCACATATGAATCCACAGCTCTTGTAATAGCATACATACCACTGTATTAAGGGCAAGCCAGAAAATATTCCAGCATGGAGGACAGGAGGCAGCTATGAAGTACCATCTCCAGCTGAGGAACTACTGGTAATTGATAGTGACCATATGAGAGAAGGTTAGTTTCCTTAAAGGGTTTGTCCCTTGGTGGGTAAGGCACGCTCCAGGGAATGACCACACATTTAACAGTATATAGACAGAACTTATTAGACTCAATGGTTTAAGAAAAAAAATTAAGACTACAAAGTTGGGTTGGTATGGAACAGGTTATACCTGAGAGGAATTGGGAAGAAGAGCAAATATGATAAAAATTACAATTTATGGAATTTTCAAAGAAAAAAACTATTTTACAAGTACCAAGCTAAAACTAATAGTTGAAAGCAAAGAGAAAACAGATTTGAGCTCAAATAAGGCTCAAATAAAACTTCCACAATGTTCCCTGAGCACTGGATTGTCTGATCATCAGTACAGCTCCAATCAAGAAAGCAGCAACCATGAGTGGTAACACAGCTTCCTCCTTCAAACACTGACCTTTGAGGCAAATGTTTCCGAGGTGTTACGTACTGAGTGGTGGGTGGCCTAGAACGTATGCTAGATTTCATTTTACTCTGCACATTTCTCCTGTAACATCAAGGGGTGTGGTCATATTGGTAAAAGTGGGAAACAGGCGCTCACATGTGAGGAAATTCACTGAAAGAGGAAGACGAACCTGCATAGCTCTCTAGTCCTTAAGAATACTACCATTGCTATGAACTTTCCTCTTAGCACTGCTTTCATTGTGTCCCATAAGTTTGGGTATGATGTGTCAACATTTTCATTAAACTCTAGGAAGCTTTTAATTTCTTTCTTTATTGCTTCCCTGACCATGTTGTCATTGAGTAGAGAATTGTGCAGTGTATTTCCATGTGTATGTGGGCTTTCTGTAGTTTTTGCTGTTATTGAAGACCAGCCTTAGGCCATGGTGATCTGATAGGACCAGCAGTCTCAATTAATCTGGACCCCTGAGATCTCTCAAACACTCGACCACTAAACAGACAGCATACACCAACTGATATGAGGCCCCAATACACATACAGTAGAGGACTTCCCAGTCTGTGTTCATTCAAAAATGATGCACCTAACCCTCAAGAGACTGGAGGCCCCAGGGAATTTAGGTCAGGTGAATGGGAGGTGGGGGCATCCACGAGGAGACTGGGGTGGGGTGTGGAGGAAGTTTGAGATGTGGAGCAGTCAGAGAGGGTGGATGGGGCTGGGGAATGGAAAATGGAGTGTAAAAACTAAATTAATTTTTTTAAAAAGAAGAACGCTGCCATTGGGAGTTCAGAACAGAACCTTTAAACAATATTAGCAGCACAGTACACCAACATGTGAGGCTTAAAATGATTCATCTTGAGGAATTTTAAAGATTTTCTTATCCAATTCTCTGAACTAAATTCTATAAACTAAGTTTAAAGAAACCGACATATTGATCTAAAGCCACCATTTCAATAGTTAATAACAAAAGAAAAAAATTCTATCTCAAGTTTTAGATTCAATGGACACACAGATTCTAAAACAAAATTAAGTTCATCTAGTGCTCCCAATAGTACTCTTTAAGTGACATTTAAAAGTCTGGGTTTCAAAGGTCAGAAGAAATTATACTTTACCACGAGATAATTGTATAGATATTTTTATCTTTTTAGAGCTTTCAAAATACAAGGATCCTTTATTTTTCCAGTTATGAATCACACACAGGTGGTAAGATATGGAAATCTTACAAATATGTTTAAAGTCAGGATTTAATTATCTGAGTGCTTACGAGCCACCCTCACATTAACTACATTCACACCCACACTACCTAATCTTATATAATTGTCGTGCTTGAATTTTGTTACAATGGAAGATAATTTTAACTCTTTTCTCTTCCTGTAAACGACTGAACTTATTATGGCATTCCCATGCTTATGGGATGCTTTGGTTTTTAAGACTATAATAAAATTAACATTCAATCTCCTAGTAAATATGTCCATTCCACTGTTTGTTCAAAATTAACCGTTAGTGCTTACTGGAGATAAAATTAAAAGCTACACCTGTGGTATGATTTCAAAAGTCTAAAAGATCAACACAATTCATGGCTGGATTTATGGAAAGCTTGATAGCAAGAGATTCTCTTCCCCACGTGTCTTTCCTTCAAATGTTGCATAACAATCATAGTTTCGGGGTAACAAGGCCTGTGATCCAAAGCTGGTTAAAGAAAAATAAAAATCAAAGCTATATGAGAAGATGATTTTGGAAACCGAATCATCCATTTTCATTTTCATCTTAAGAGGATAAAATTCACTATCATTAGAGGCACGCAAGTATATATGCTATTTGGTATTACAAAGTACAGTGCTGTAAAAGTGTTCCTATACCTATGTCTCCTGCAGAGCTTATGATAGATGACTAGGTATCCTCAGCCAGTTCTACATGAATAGGAATGTGAGTGTTGGCTGCTTTAATGTCAATGTAATACCTGGCACTAAGAGATGGGCTTGCCATATGTCTCCCTTCCCTCCCACCTTCCTGTGCACGTATTTGAATGATGTGTAAAGTTTCTGGACCTCGTTCAACCTGAGTCCAGCTGGAGCTCTTCAAACTGTTTGCAACTGATAAGAAAGAACATCATGTGTATCGTCATTCCCTTAGAAGACATGACAATGATGGAGTTTCTGGAAGACTTTGCACAAGGTTTTCTGTGGCTTGGCTTTCCAAACTCCAGCCGCTGTCCTCTGCTAGTTGAAACTGGTCTTTCAGATATGGTTAATTCTAGAGGAATCTTACAAACATTAACAATATTATTTACCCATGATAATCAATCTTTTTAGAAGTCCTGATGATGCCAGCTGCATCAGTCTAACTTATTCACTGCAGGAAGATGCACACAAGGGAGCTGTTGAAACCTTTACAATACACAGCGAGAAACATCCTAGCTGGTTGTTCCTGTAATGGGGGGAATGGGTATACGTTTCACATGTGGGTTGAGGATATCAGCTTATGGTCCAGAGCTAGGTCTTGTATATTTTACCACATCCTTAGCAGTCAGGAACCTAAAGAAGTTTCTCTGCAAGCTTAAGATTACAAAGAAAACATGTATGTAGTAGTTCCTATAAGAACTCTAAAGGTAGCCTATTTTTTTATTCCAGACACATAAAAAGGGGTGAAAAGAATAAATTACAAAGGTTAATTTGGATACATTTGCGATCCTTATGACAACTAGTAACTGTCCACTTATTTCATTAAGAAAGATACATTTCCATAAATAAATATAGCATGAAAGTCTGTTGCAAAAGGAAATCCATGCAACTCAATGTGCTATACCTAGTCATTTATACAAATCCAACTGAATATTCACAGGCACAGTATTAATCAACATGGAAAATACTGACTGAGTGGCAAAGCATACAGAGGGGCAGTGATTGGGTATGTAAGAATAGCCAGAAGGAATGAAAATCTTGACACAGTTAAATCCACCATTTCTTGCCATTAGAAACATTCTCCAAATTGATAGGATCCTATGTTCACTTAATGAATCCTCATTTTGCCTCTGTCCACACTATTGCCACTGCTTCTAGGCCTAAGTAAACAGCAGAGTAAATATATATGAAAAGAAAATCAGTTCTAGAAGTTTTATCCTTATTCTCCAGCCATATTCTCTTCAGTTGTATTTATAAGCTTTTGGGGGAGAAAACTCACACCCCCAAATCAATGTCTCTGTCTCTCTGTCTCTGTCTTCCGACACCCCATCCCTGGCCAAACCACTATGTAATCCCTCTCCTTAGTTTGGAATTGGACAAAATGACTTGTCTTTTAGCCAATAGTGTTAGCAGACTCTGTACAGATTCTCTTGCAAGATGACATGTTGTGGATTGCTGATTGTATTTTCAGCTCCCTCAAAAGGGGTGCCCCGACGAGGAGTAGATCATGTTCTCAGTTGATGCCAGGTGAAATCTTAATTGGTCAGATTGGGCAGTGGAAGAAAAAGGTGAAGCTGAGAGTTTTATAAAAGGGAGAGAAGGAAGGAAGAGGAGGAGGAGGAGGAGGAGGACAGAAGATGGAGGGAGAAGATGGAAGAAGAAGTTGAAAATGGAGCCACCCATCATGGCATGGAGGAGCTGCAAGTAGCTAGGGGTTTCATAGCAGGGCAATAGAGGAGTGTAGATTTGTCCAATCTAAGCATGCAGCTTGCAATTATATTATTGAGTTGTGTGTCCTTTGCTTGGGCATTTTGGGGTTGGAGACTTACCATTATAAATCTGGCTGGTATAATATAAGTCTCTTGTGTTTTCATTTCATGGGGCTAAGGTGAGCTGAATGAGCAGTAGCTGGTGTTCTGCAGACCAGCCACAGGGGGTGAGAAATGCTTCAGGCATTTCAGATTAAACTGGTTTGGTTAGCTTAGCGAGCTAGTCTCAGGATCCAGGGCAAGTCAGGCTAGCCATGAGGGGTGGGCAAAATCTCTGATGCAGGTGGGTAGCTGGGTTCAGTGTGGGTTCTTTTTAAAATTACACGCAACAGATTTTAAAACTATCTGCTACAATGACATGATGTAGATGGTCTTAAAAGAGCCTCACAGAGGGTACCTCCAACCAACAGCAAGCAAGCTACTGAAGCCCTTAATTCAGCAACCAGCTAGCAAAATCACAAATTGAAAACCCATCTTTCACTTGAAGTTATGGTTATTAATGATTATTGAAATGCATATTGTTAGAGATCAGATTCTGAAGCCCTGAAATTAATTAACAGGAAAGGTTGAGTTTTGCTATCGATAATGCAAGTTCCAAACAGCAAATTAGGCTGTAGCTGTCATAAATTCAATGTCTTAGGAGCAATACATTTCACAGAAGTTAATAAGGTAGATCTAATGACCTTAGAGGAGTTCAAAAAGAAGGAGGCGTGGTGGACACAGTGTCAAACCAGAGTGTCTGGCCAACCGCAAGGACCCAGGGCAGGGAATGCCCCGCTCCTGCATAGTAGTGTTGACATTTAAGAACACAAATGTAAAGATGCCATTCTTTCTGTTTTTCAAGAAAAGCTGTGAATTTGGATGTTTTATAATTTCTTTATAATGGCTTTACAATTTCTTACTCTGCAATAATTAAAATATTCCATTAAATAACAATGAATGGCATCACCAAACATCAGTTGCTGACCTAAATTATCCTTGTTTGACGCACATTCAAGCTGTAAATTTTGCCCGCATTTTCTACTAGTATGATTAATAAACTTGAAGTATTTCAGAAGATCCTAAAATTCATATTGTTGGTTTGAAAACAAAAGACAAATTTTTTTGTGACTAAACCTCCAAAGACGTATTTCTCAGAGGCTAAACCCCATGGAAACTGACCTAAAGTAATTCAAAGCCAGAGTCTAAATAACTAAAAGTACAGCTAGCTCAGTTAAAGCAGACTGCCCACGGCGGTATACACTCATACACATCCGCTTAATAATCGCCGATGTATTGCACGCTAAAGGATAATATTTTATTCCATGGAATGTTGCTATTGAAATGAACAGATCACCAAGGATTTGGACAAAACTTCCTTTACATTTTCCTAACATACAAAAGTTACTAACTATGCACATACAGGATCCCTTCTTATCAATCAAATTAGGGTCTGCATCTATTTGAGTCACTACTAGAAAGTAATACTGGCATTCTTAACCTAAAGGCTGTTCCTTTAGGAAAGTATAAAACACAAATAACTGACCACAGACATCCACTTGTCCTTATTGGTGGTGGTTTATTTTGCTTTTGTTTTTATTCTTATTTTTATTTTGGGGGGGGGGGTCATTGAAGGGGTGGAAATGAAATGGCTGGAAAGTCATGTGATCGGGGTGCATGATATGAAAGTTCTAGAGAATAAAAAGTGTTATGTTGAAGAATGAATGAATGAATGAATGAATGGGGCTGGAGAGAGAGGTCACCGGCTAGGAGCACTTGCTGTTCTTCCAGGGCACCTGAGTTTGATTCTAGCTTCCAAATAAGGTGGCTTCCCACCACCTGTAACTCCAGATCCAGGGATCTCACACCCTTTTGTGCCCTGTGGACACTCTCACACTCATGGCAAACACATAAACATAAATACAAATTTCAAGAATGGGGAGGAGAAGGAAGTGGGGGAGAAGGAATAGTTTCAAAAGTAAAAGTAATAAAAACAGCAATAAATCACTGAGGCTGGTCTCATAGCTCAGCAGGAAAAGGCATTTGCTACCAAGCCTCCTACCTGAACCCTAGCCTTGGGACCCACGTGGTAGAAGGGAAGAACTGAGGTCAGACTGTCCTCCCACCCCTGTGTGTCCTCCCACCCCTGTGTCCTCCCACCCCTGTGTCCTCCCACCCCTGTGTCCTCCCACCCCCGTGTGTCCTCCCACCCCTGTGTCCTCCCACCCCTGTGTCCTCCCACCCCTGTGTGCTTCAGTGGCATGAACACACCGCACATGCCCACACACGAAATATAAAAAGTCCAAACTCAACACCCACAGAAAAGACTCAACTTTTTGTACCAATTAATATGAATTCCCCAAACCAACTGTGACTGTCAAATGCTACTGACAAATATTTTACTAAGTGAAATGGAAGACTTCGGCAGGACAATAAAAGCATGAGAAACAAAAATCAGAGAACTCAGAATTTCTCACGGGGGTGAGAAACAGATGACATTAAGAACTGGAAAGGAATTCATGCTAAAATTATTTTATAGTAATTTAATTTTTAAATAATCATTGAAACGTAAGTTATGATGGCAGTCTTATTTATAGTAGCATAAGCTTTATCTAATGTAGAACTGAGATCAGTCAGCAGCTACTGCCAAGTTGTACAGCCTATATGATTTATTTAGGATTTCTATGCTGTGAAGAGACACCATGACCACTGCATCTCTTATAAGCACAACATTTAATTGGGGCTGTCTTACAGGTTCAGAGGTTCAGTCTATTAATATTATGGCGGGAAGCACGGCAGTGCAGACAAGGTAAGGTACTGGAGTAGGAGCCGAGAGTTCTACATGTAGAACTGCAGAAGTGAACTGCGATACACAGAGACCTCAAAGCCCATTCCAGTGACATATTTCCTCCAAAGCCACACCCATTCCAGCAAAGCTATACCTCCTAATAATGCCATCCCCTGTTGACCTGAAGAGGGCCACTTTACCCAAGCCACCACACTTATGTTTGCTTATTACCTACCGACAGCAACCATTTCTAAACACTTAAAATGCTATTGCATATAGTTTTTCAGGCTTTGTGTAACATCTTAGCCTTTCAATTGTATCTTCCTGCTATTGTTTTAGAAAGTTTGACCAAATTCTGGACAACCAAGATGCCCTTTCAGGTCGGGGTACGTGTGTTTGTGTGTCTACATTCATGTGCAATGCTAGACAGTCTCTGTGGCAATTTTTTTCCATTTATTCTATTTGTGTCTAGTTCACTATATTACCCTTGCCTCTACCCAGAGATACAATCTTATCATTACTCTAATGGTAAAGGTGCCGAATGATTCTGTCAATTAATGTTATTGTAGGATTATATAACATTTGCTAGAATTTAGTCAGCACTCACAAGGTATCATCAGTCGTCCTTAGTTCCCTCTGGCTGTAACAACAGACCAGAAAACAGGTGCTTCTAAAAGGACTGTATTTTCCTGGTGTCCAGAAGATGCAGTGTTGATGAGGTGTGTGGCACTCAGCAGTGGCTTCTTGTCTTCTCATAGCGGCACTGCTGAATGAATTCTCTGGACCTATAGCACACACTGATTTCATCTGACAACACACGGCCTACCTGCAAGCCTGAAGGTTGGAATTTCAACATGTAAGTTGGGGGTGGAAATAAACACTCAGGCCTCAGTTATGGTCTATCAACGTGCCTCTTTAAAAAAAAATAAATAAATAAGAATTTCAAGTTTGGTATTTGTTTCCAGAAACCAACAACTTGGAACAAGCTAAAGCAAACATACGATGAAAGTTTTGTGAATTTTAAATAGCAAGTATACTTTTAAAATGGCTTTTCAAACATAATGAAGTTGTTTAGAGGTAAAACTGATGGCTCCTTAGTGACGTTTACCCAACAAATCTGTTTCAGAGGTGCATGTAGCTAAGGCTAGCCTTGAATTGCTCTTGCCTTCAAATTAAAGGAAGGTATTTCTACACCTTTTCTTACTAAAATAATTATTTTAAAATAATTATTTAAAATAATAATTGTTTCTTACTAAAATAATTATTGTCCTGATTACAAAAATATTTTTCCTGAGAGAACTGACAAGTTATGGAGAAAATTATCTAAAAGCTTACTCCCTTCATCATCTAATGCCACCTAGGGGGGACTAAAAGAACAGAGACCAGAATAAAATTTGGAGGGTTGTCAATATTTGAAGGTAGAACAGCGGGGGTGGGGGGAGGGTTGTTAAAAGAATTATCAACAACATAGGAGGAAAGCCAGGGATGTGTTCAATCAAGGCAATCTAGGCTTATTTATGAAGTAATCATGAAAGCCAGAAGAAGCGTGTGACATGCTAAATAAAACGCGACACAGAAGCTTATTTCTACCTACGTCGGTAAGCAAGGCCAGAGAAAACCAAGTTAGACTGGACATAAGGTACTACGCCTCCTAAGAATGAACTGCAAAAACTAACCAATTAGTGAATTAGCTTTTTACCCTACTCACAATTTTATAAAATGTCAAGTAAGAAATGTGTGAAGAACTACATAAAGAACTAAGTTTGCTGATATAAAAATGTGGGCTCAGTGATTAAGAACACTGGTTGCTCTTCCAGAACACCTAGTTTGATTCCCAGGACCCAACCTGTAGCTCTAGCAGTAACTCCAGGGTTCTGCTGCCCTCTCCTGGTCTCTACAGGCACTGCACCCACAATGTACATTGACATTCAGGAAAACACCAAAACACACAAAGAAATAAACCGTAAAATATATAAACAAGTGATGTTAGACCTCAAGCTAAAGGAACTAGTAATTAACTCACATCCATCCAACTTATATTAAATGCCTGTATCTGATTCTAGACTCTTCCAGTGGATCAGCAAAGCAGCAGAGCCAGGTCAATAAGGGTGGCCTCACTTTGTCCCCAGCAGCACTTACAAATGCCCCTAAACATTCACTGGGCTGGATTAAAAAGATGCTGCCACTATAGCCTAGTCATATTTTCCATTTTTCATTCCTTTTAAAATAAAGATCAAACATTTTATTTAAAAGCCTTCATGTAGCTTGTGCAAAACAGCCCTGTTTGAAGAATGCTCTAAAACTCTCTTGTTATTAACAATTTAAAAGAACATGAAACTCACATTCAATGTATTTAATTTTATGTGTATGAGTGTTTTGCACACATGTGTCTATGCACCATGTGTGTGCCTGGTGCCTTAGAGGTCAGGCGAGGGCACTGGATCAGGACATAGAGGGTTTTAAGCCACATGTAAGTTAAGGGCTGGGATCAAAACCAGACTCTGTGGAAAAGCAAGAACTTTCTCTTTAGCACCCCACTGTATTGCCTTTTAAATGACACAAAATAGCAAGCTATTAAAGATAGCCCAATACTGTTATTAGCGATACACAAATGTAGTTTTTTTTCTTTTTAAACATATATTTAGAGAGACAGACACATATGGGGTGGGGGTGGGGAAGCAAATGTGTGGAGGTCACCATCTTTACATCTAAAACTAAATCTTTCAGTCAAGAAATTGACCAGAATGCAAGGTTTAATGACAGGTCAACATAAGAAATCTGGTTTTTCAAAAACCAATGTGTTTAATAGCAGACAGTTACACAATCTTTAAATGATTTTATTGTTCCTCTGGTGAAACTTAAATCTCGTCAAGGTCCCAGATCAAGTTCCTTCTCCTGGCTTGCCAACAGCTGTGCTCCGTCTTCTCTTGGTTTATTTAGCAGAAAGTGAACTATCTGCAGGAGAGTACCATCATCAAAGCCTTTCACATCATTATCCTCCACGGTCTCATAAAGAGGCTGACTCTGTGACCCCCAACATAGATTTTTACGGGGGTTATTTTGATCAGCTTGGACAGTCAGTGCCAAAGTATTTAACTGGTAGCAGAAAAAAGAAAAGTATTTTCCGTCTGTGATCACAGCCTGGGAGACAAAAGGTCGAGTAACATCTGCTTCGCTCCAGAACCCTGTGGAAGAAAACAGCGTTGGCCTGTGTACACACTGATAAATGTGATCCAAACAGAATACTCGGGAGGGTAGGAAGACCGCTGGACACGCTGACCCACCAAATCCCTGACTCCCAATTTCCCTGCTTTTTTTCGTGAACTCTATATTCTATTCCGGTATCACTGTTTCCTAGCTTCTAGCGTCCCGAGACTTATGATCCATCCTTTTCTACAAACTGATTCTTCAGTAGCTTCTAGCATCTACTTAGTTATGAGAAGCTTTGCCTACAGGAAGCATTCTGCTACTGGTATTAACTTAATGACTTAGAGTATGCTCAAAAAATGTCCACACTAGCACCACATAAAACCTAATATTCAGTATGACCATTTATTTCACTAAATACAGATACATACACAAGCTCTCAAAATCATAAGGAAAAGTCTAGCTTTCTATCGTTTTAACAGCACGCCTTTGGATAATCCAGAGTCATTTGAAGGTGTTAAGAGGTTTTAAGAAGCCAGGTGTGGTGGCACACGCCTTTAATCCCAGCACTCGGGAGGCAGAGGCAGGTGGATTTCTGAGTTCGAGGCCAGCCTGGTCTACAAAGTGAGTTCCAGGACAGCCAGGGCTACACAGAGAAACCCTGTCTCGAAACCCCCACCCCCCAAAAAAAGGTTTAAAGAATTGCCGTCATTGCCTCAGGTGTCTCATCTCAGGTCATAAGGTCACAGGATACCTTAATACCTTATCTACTGCAGTTCTTTGGCTGACTTTTGTTCTAGTCTCGCTGGTTAAATACTCTTAAATACCACCAAGGCGGGGATCCACTTAACTTCTCCACACGTATATTTATTATACTAAATCCTCAGTGGAGAGATCTAACATGTTACTTCTCAAAGGCACTAGGTCCAGTTTGTCATTCATGAGCACACACACAGTGCCACTGGAAGTGCCATGTACCCTTCCTCACCCTACCTATTGCCACCTTCCACTCCTATTAAAGAAATGTAAGCCAGCAAGAAAAACATAAAGTTGAAATGCATATCTGCCAATGAAAAGGACTCCACTATGAACAATCTATATCAAAATTCCTTCCGGGTTATTACACGATTAGTCTAGTTCATATTTTGCAATTTTAGGCTCTGAAAGAATAGGAAGATGAAGATTATAGCCCTCTGACAGAGGATTGGCTTGGTAGGTACCAGTCCTTGGTCAGAACTCCAGCCTAGGAAAATAAAGACCTACATGCTACAGCTTCTACCTTCTGCTACATCATTTCATAGCATCCTCCCTTCCTTTACTAGTCACCTGCATGTATGTTGTTCCATACATACTTCAAAAGTCTGTTCTCATTACAGCGACTTATTTGGACTACTCCTCAAATAGGCACTAGGCTATTATCTCAATGCATCTTCTCCTAGACTCTGCTTGAATAGCTCACCACCATTCAGGATTCTGAAACACTCACTTCCAGACATCTTTCTAAAATCACTCTATTCAAATAGGTTTTGCCTTAATGCTGGTATACTTTCCCATAACATCACCAGTTTGTAAATAGTACATAATATTATATATGTAAATAGTACTATATTATATATATAATATAGTACACAATTATCTTTTGATTTCCACTGTAATCAAAGCTCTAGGGGAGACAGGCGTGTGTTATTCAACACTGTCTCCAACAGTAACAACTCTACCATAAAATGCATTCAAGGGCTGGTGAGATGACTCAGTGGGCAGCATTCTGGAGACCCAAGTACAACTCCTGGGCCCACAAAGAGGTGACGCCCTGTGACCCCCACATGCACGCCATGGCCCACACGTCCCTCGGCTGGATGAACTTGATCTACTGAATAGAGAGGTTCCCAATCAGTCTTCACTTCGGTGTCGTTTTCTCTCCTAACTCCAGAACTTTCAAAAGGGCGGAAGCCTACAAAGAGTCTACTTAATCACTAGTAGTCGTTTTTAAATGTTTGTAAAGAACACTAGAGATTAATATGTTCACGCGGGAAGTCATCACAGTAAGAGATCAAGAAGATTACTCATGTGTACTGGCAAATTTCAAATGTACGTTACTTCATTACAGATTTCTAAATAACAGCATTATATATTAAAATGTTCAGATCCAAGATCTGTTTTTAACCTAAAGAAAAAAATCTTAATAATTCCAATCTCAACATGTTATACTTTCAAGAGTGAAAACGGCCACCACATTGGGCTTACCTTGGTACATAGCTTGTGCTCCAGTCCAAGCAAAAAGACTTGCAATGGCATTAGCTCTGAAGACAGCTTCTACCTGCTCAGCTTGGTTCTGTCTTATCAGTCTCTCTCTCTTCAGTCTGTCAGGTATCAGATGGAACTGGGTGTGGCCATAACAGCATGGATCTGCTGTTTTTGAGCCTAATGGGAAGAATAAAAACATGTCAGATGAAATAAGAGTATGCGGAAGTCTACCGGCACATGCTTTAGCATTTGTTTCAAGCGTATCTTTCTTCTTGGAACATATGTTTCATACTCGGAAGACATAAATAGACTGAATCGCCTTACATATTTTTTGTTGACTAAAGTAGTTACTTAAAAACAATTTCCCAACCTGCTCATGATAACAAAGCTCACCAGGGCACAAAATAAGCCAGGAAGATACATATAAAAGGCATTTATAAACTTCCATGACTTAACTCCACAATCCCTCTCAGTCATTATGAAGAGCTACAACTGCAGTATCCCTCAGAGGTGCACTTTAGGAAGGCTCAGGAGGCAAAAGTGCTGGCTGAGCAACCCTAATGACTTGCGGTGAGTTTCTGAAACCCACACTGCAGAAAGAAGAATGGGTTGCACAAAGGCGCTCTCTGACCACAAGTGTTCTGCAGCACTTGCACACCCACACACATATTATGCACACACATTCACAAAAACACGTAAAACAACAATTAATGTAACAAGTAAAATTACAATGAGTGTAAGAATAGTATTCTTGTTCATTTTTTTAAAAAAAGAACGTTTTTATATTTCTAAGTAAAGAAAGTCAGTCAGTATCTTAGTGGGTAGCGTTTGCCTAGAACACAGGAAGCTCTGATTTGAGTCTGAACAGAGATGATGTCAGCACAGGGGTGCACGCCCTGCCCCTAACCTCAGCAACGGGGACCTGGGGGAAGGAGGATCTGCAGTTTCAAGGCCATCCACTACTCCACAAGGAGTGTTAAGCCAGCCAGGGGCAAAGACAGGAAAGAGTAAGAACAAGCAAAGGCAGAAAGAGAAACAAACAAGACCAGTGGGTAAAAATGTCGGACAGAAAGGGAAGTGCAAGGCAAAGGCGGAAAGGATTGGCAGTCCAGCTTCCATGAAATGCAGACACACTCCACTTCATTGCTAGAGCAGTTTTAAAACAATTCCCAGTCACTAAGACTAAGTGACTGAGAAAGCACTAATACAATGGCCTGGAGGACTATGACAATGCTTCTGAAGGCCTTTGTTGAGAACATCAAGGTGTGTGAGGGCCTACAAGTGCTTGACCTCCTGATGTTCCTACGAGGTGTAGAATGAGCAGGATGCGTCAATGGAAGGCCACTCATGACCCCACGTCATGCAGCAAACACAAAACTTTCAAATTAAGAGCTAAATTTCTCTCCAATTTTCATTTATGTTATAATACCTTCAGATTATGAACAGTATTGCTCATAGCCAATTAACCTTCTGAGTCTTTAAGAATTGAAACTGAGCTAGGTGTGGCAATATACCATCCTACGGTAGGAAGGGAAGAGGCAAGGGGGCTCCTGCCCCAACTTCAGGGCCAAGCAGGGCTACTAAGACACAGAAACCCTATCTCCACCAGAAAAAATAAAATAAAATATAATAATTCAAAATTAAACTTCCCCATATATCTTCTATGGGTCAAAATGTAAAGAGAAACTTACCAGTAAATATACTGTTTTCATACTGCCGTCTGAACAATGGAAGCTTGTCTGGTTTACATTTCATCACAGGGATTTCTGTAGGGATGGAGTAATCCAATGGCACAAACTTGAAGAATAAAAAAACAGACAGGGAAGTCAGAAACACTGTATCCACCTCATTTACACTAGCTTACCTTTAAACTTTTTCAATGAGTTATTCTTTACAAAATAATCTTATTATACAAATTGAGTATCTCTGAATCAAAAGTCTGAAGTGTTTCAAACTTCATGTTTCCAAAGTTGGGAACATTCAGAGCCTGCGAGACGGACGTTCCTAAATCAAATGCTAAGTCTGAGATGCTCTGACTTCTGCAGTGTTTCAATCAGCACTGTCAAAACAGAAGAGCTCACCGGCACTAACATCTGCTGATGGGACTAAAGCGGTCATATGGAGAAAGTTTTTAAAAATCCTGCTATAATAAACTATCATAAATTGATTTACCTACTTGATCTTGGTAGAACATAACACTCCAAACTAGAGAGTTGAAAAAGACTTCCAGAAAAGTTGCCATCATGAACAAACATGGAAGGCAAGAAATCTACCAACATACCTCACCACAGTCAACCAGTTACCTGATTGCCTTTTGGCAATGCTCACACCGGATGCCAACAGATACAAAACTCTTACCTCTGGGAGTTGCTTAGATATTCGAATCTGGTTGTGTGGTTTGTCATTTATTTGGTATCGTAAAGCATCAATATGGCCTTTTCGATGACCAGCAGGAATGCGTTCTTCACCACGCAACCAGTAAAAGTCAACAGAGCGTTTACAATCTATCAAGAGATGCAAAATTTTCTTTATTATTTAGAGAAAATTGGTTATTAGTTACGTAGTCATAAACATGTGATGAGCAGCATGTCTAAGATATATACATATTAAAACTGAGAATCTAAGAATCTGAGTTTCATGCTTTATCCATTATGTCTCAAATACAGTACACGAAAACTTCATTTTGCTCCCCACTGTAATTGACACGATTATTTAGTTAAAACTAAAGATGCTAAAATGAACAGCAACCACTCACCGGAATAAGATGAGAACTGATCAGTATTCCGTTTACTACCAGTCTAAAAGGTACATACAATTCTCATCACTGCCATTTTGTACAAGATGAACTTAATTTCATCTGAACAAGGTTAAGTTTTCTAAGCCACCAATGGAAAGTAGTCAAAAGTTCCTCTACCTTCCTAACACACTACTTTTCTTGTACACACAAGGAAGGGAAGTAATACAGACACTATAAGATTCAGTTTAGAACACATCTACAGCCATGATAGAATTAATTCAATAATTACTAAGACACCTTCTGGGTTATAGACATAAACGGATTACAAACACATTATCAGCTGGGGTGTAACTCAAAGACAGAGAGTATTCTAGTCCCTGAGTTCAACCTTCTGTACTACCACCCCATCAAAACCAAACAAAAACATACATTCTTTTTCACGTCCACACTGAACGAAAATTTCTGTTTACTGGGACCAAATCTTGACCCCTCAACCTACCAGATGTTGGGCCTGAAGGCAGCAACACTTACCGTGTGTCTTTTTCACTCTTCATTTATAAAATGAATCCATGATATGTACTCTGTTATTATGAGGATTAAGTAGGTGGCATTTAGAACATTTGGGAAAGGGATCGACACACAGTAGTAAATGCTAAGAAAATGTTAGTAACGCTGATAATATCTTATTTACCTTTCGACATTCTAGGGCCAAACAGTATTACAGTAATTCTCATCTTGATATTAAGGCAAAGTAAGAGAGGTTGATGTTTTACCCATGGTCACCCAGCTTTCGTGTGAAGCAGTCAAAAGACAACCGTCTCTTAGAAACTTTTGGCTGCTCAGACACAAAACCTGATCAAAGCATGGAAACGTGATGAGCTTCGGGTGAGACTAAACTTTAACAAGTAGTCCTTAGGAGGGCAGGCCGCCTGAAACTTGGTCCGTAAGTCCTAACTCAGTGAGTGCTACTGAACCTGCAGGAAAGCTTGGCCGACGGCGTCCCCACTTCCCCCGTTCAGGGTGGGAGTTCCAAGCTCACCGAGAGCGGCAGTGCTCAGGACAGGGTTGAGTGGAGCGAGCAGGTTCACGAGCGTCCTCACTACCTGGTCCAGGATGGAGGAGGCGAGGGCCTGGCGACGATCGAAGAGGGAGCGGGGCCGGCGGCGCCGCACGTAGACCTGCTCCTGCAAGATGCAGTCGCACACGGCGGCGCGCAGGGCGGCGAGGTCGAGCGAGGGCGGCGGCGGCGACAGCGCCGGGGCGGGCGGCAGGCCCGAGACAAACACGGTCTTGGTGAAGCTCTGGTACCAGCGGTCGGCGTTCAAGGCGGAGATCTGCGGATGCACCACGTACTTCTTGAACTGCATCTTGGTGAGAATCCGTATCTTCTCGTCCACCGAGGGGGCCGCGTGCACCGTCGCCTGCCAGCGCTGCACCCGCCGCTGCCGCGCCGCTTTGCTGTCGGCGGTCATGGAAGCCACGATCGGCGGGTACCGCGCGACGGGCGTCGCCACGACCTCCAGGTCTCTCACCTCCGGGGCCGTAGCGGACGCCTTAGCAGCGGCATTCTGGGACAATCCCCGGCCGCGGGGCACCAGCTTCCAATACCTGGCCGCCGCCATTTTCGCCCGCCGCGACCCGGAACTTGAGGTCAACTGGCAGGAATTGTTCCTCTTCGCTTGCCGTAGGGACCAATCGCTTCTTGGAGGCGGGTGCTCTGAGTGTCTGTGGTGCGTTGTGTCATCCAGTTTGCAACCAATCAGTATGCTCCTTGAAGTTTGTTGTATTCTTTTTGAGTATTTGTCTGCGATAAAAATTCGCTTACCCCAGATATTTTCCCACCGGTTATGCTCTGAAGAATGAAACAATTAAAGTCCTTGCTCGTAGGATGTTTTAGGAACTCGCACTTTTTTTCACACGCAAACATTCAGAAATATCCTCCAGCCGGGCGGTGGTGGCGCACGCCTTTAATCCCAGCATTTGGGAGGCAGAGGCAGGTGTATTTCTGAGTTCGAGACCAGGCTGGTCTACAGAGTGAGTTCCAGGACAGCCAGGGCTATACAGAGAAACCCTGTCTCCAAAACAAAACAAAACAAACAAACAAACAAAGAAATATCTTCCAAAGAGAAACTTAAAATCCATACAGTTCTGACGTCATTTGTGTACCTCATATAGTCTGTTACCCTCCATCACCTTTAGAACTAGAATTTTATGAAATACAACATGTCTTTACTTATTCTTGCTAATTATAAAAATTATATCAGCATCACTTACCTGTGAACGCGACTAAACTTTAGGAAAACTATTTCATACATTCTTCAGTGCTAATGAGGTAATATAATTTATTTTGAAACGGGGAAATGTGTTTTTAGTTGAATATACAAGACGTCGGGGAATACATGAAATAAATCATACTAAGCAATTTGTTTGAATTTTGCTGTGTATTAAACTCTTTACTAGTTTGAAATGAACTGATTCTTTACAATAAACTTAATAAAGAAGCTATTACTTTATTTTTCAGCCTAATATGATTCAAATCTTTTCAGTTGCATGCAAGGAAGCAGACATAAAGCCAAAAGCTACCCACTGTCTTAGGGGCAGAGGTGGTACTAGGTCCCAGGTTGTCTGCTACTCAAGCTGTTTCATTTAATGGATATTTATGAGTGCGCCCTATGTGTTACGGTGCTAAATGTCTTCTTACTTAGTGAGCCAAAGAGACCTTGCATTCTTTTTGTTTTGTTTTGTTTTGTTTGTTTTTCGAGACAGGGTTTCTCTGTATAGCCCTGGCTATCCTGGAATTCACTCTGTAGACCAGGCTGGCCTCGAACTCAGAAATACACCTGCCTCTGCCTCCCAAGGGCTGGGATTAAAGGCGTGCACCACCACGCCCGGCTGAGACCTTGCATTCTTAACAGGAAGGAAAATCGTAATCATAATACATAACTTTATGATTTATTATAAACTCATAGGTGCCATGGAAAAAATAAAGTGGGTAAAGAAAAATATCAGTGTGCTCTAGTGTGTGGGTAGATGTTTGCCATGTAAAAAGCCTGACCAGAGGACTATTTTTTTGTAAAGATATCATTTGAGAAATGAGTCATGAAAATACTGGAGAGGGAGGTTCCAGAAGGAGAAACACATGCAGAGATTCTGAAATGGGAGCATAACCTGAAGATACAAGTGGAATGGCCACGTGAATGAAAAAAAAATATAGATAATGGGTATAACAGAAACCCAAAACCTTAGTAGGCACCCAGACATTAGCAGAACTGATTTCATAATAGAAGGTGAATTCAGGCCCTAAAACTCAACACATAGACAAGAGCACTCGCCAAAATGGAAACAAAGATCTAATCCATTCAAATCCATAGTTCTGGGGAAAGTCTCTAAATTTATTAACCTTGCTTTTTTGGCTTCAGTTCCATTTCTGACTGTTTTTGTTAACTGATATATGTCAACTCAGGACACGTTTTTTTTGTTTTTTGTTTGTTTTTAATTTTATTATTATTATTTTTTTGTAGTTAAAAGCTCACCCTGGGATCCCTTGGTGTAGTTGTTGATCAGCTAATAATAAAGACTTTCTATTGGCTTAAATCTATGTGTGAGAAGCCTTCTCCAGTGACTATCACACAACAATGAGGAAGTAGTAGGAATTTATAAGAGAAAGGAGACAAGTCAAACTTAGAGGTGTCCAGGCATAATTGCTGGTATTGTCGTGATTCTGGCTACAACTCAGAGTGGCTAGAAAGCTGTTGAACTTAGATACCATAACTTAATTTAGATTTAATATTTTCTGTGTATTAATGAGCTTAGACTGTTTGATGAGATTCTTCTGGAGAATGGAAGTCCAAAATGAGAGTTTCATTATGGTCAGAATCTTGTGAGGGCTTCTTGACTTATAAACAGCTTCATATAGTGTTAAAAAAAAATTGGCTCTCTGTATTTTCTTGTATAAACACTAATCCTTTTATTACAGGTCTCTATTCTTTTCCTTTTAACTACATTTTACTTCTACAAGTTCAGTCACATGGAAACTTGGGCTTTGACATGGGGCTTTATGGGGAAGATGTAATTTCATCACTCACAACCATCACACACACACACACACACACATATTATGGAAGGTCAAATAAACTATTAAGTTGTTCAGTGATCTATAAACTTCAAACACTTTCAGAAGGACAAGGAATGGATTATTGATATGTGTACTAATCTAAATGTTTCACCTAGAACTAGACGGAGTTTTTAACAATACCAAAAGGTTACATGTTTGTTTCATTGTTAGAGAATTCTTAATATGACAAATTACAAAACTGGTAAGCTAATTGAGGAGTGGCAGAGTTTGACGAGTCAATGTGAGGAGAGGAAAGTGGTAAAAGTTGTCAAAGACGATGTAGCAATCGTGACAGCTACATTCTGCTTAGATTGTTTCAGTCTCACAGTGCTGTTATTGTACTGTAGCTCAGAAAGCTGTTAGCATTACAGGAAACTAGGTAGAGGTGTATGAGATTGTAGTATAGTATTTCTATATTCTGTACTTAAAGTTTTAATTAGGATGTTAGAAGAAGCTATTGGACCCGGAGGACTGATGGTGTAACCCATGATAAAAGCATGCATGAGAGCAGAGGTTCAATATCCAGTGCCACGAAAATATAAACTTAGAGGTTAAGAAAATGAGGGCAGATGCCCAGACTGACTACCATAAGGAGAGAACCAATTCCTACAAGTTGTCCTCTGGCATCCAGTTATAGCACACACACACACACACACACACACACACACACACACACGACATACACACATAGCGAAATATAATGTAGTTCTTAAAAGATTAAAAAGTAATAATGAACTTAGGGGGAAACTGTTGCTTTTCATTAAAAAAGGCTTCAGTATTTCTGTACTCACAGCAGACACAGCTTCAATGATTGCTACATAAAGGAGCATATTTTATGGTTTCTGGGCCAGTTGTTCCAGAACATTTTATATTGAAATTACATAGATTTTATTGAATTCCTATCCTTTAGTTACTTCTTTGTTTTCCAGTGCTGTGATATGTAGAAATGTATCCTTTTGATTTCATGAGTGTAGACAGGTTGTCTGTAAATTTTGAATCACTTTTGTTAATTTATAGGTATGTACATTGGTCACTCACTGTCATGTGTCTTGAGTTTATGATATCACCTGGATTGTAAATGTGCCCCAAATTGCCCTTGAGGGTTATATGAAAGCCTCTTGCTCTTTGGGAAGGTGGTGGAGCCACTAGGAGGTGAGGCTTAATAGGAAATAGTTAATGTCACTGAGTACGTGCTAATAAAAGGGTTAGTGGGATTCTGATCTCATCAAAAGAGAGTTTTTAATCTATCTGATGCTTCCGTCATGATGTAGTGCCTCATCTCAGGTCCAAAGTAAATGCTCTGCACTGTCATGAACCAGATATTCTGAAACTATGACCCAAAGACATGTTTTTTTTTTTCCTTTAAAGTGACTATTTCAGGTATTCAAGTTAGAGAAGTAGGACTCTATCTAATGATTTTTGAGAGTAAAAAAAAATCACCATTTCATTTTGTCTTTTTCCTTTCCTTTTCTTTTTTTATTTTAAATTCCTCCCTCTAAGGTGTTCCTAGAAGGGGCAATATGTCTTGATTTAAAAAAAAACAACCATCACAAGAAGCTCTTTGACCAACGCCCTCTGTTCCTGTTTTCTATAGCACATGTAGGAGATGCCAGAAGTCTCCAGGAGAAAAGACTTGTTCAGTTAGAGTCATAAGGTGGAATTACAGATGATTATGACTGTGATACTTTGTTTAAAAAATGTGCTAGCCTAGATATATGTCTCTGTTCATACCCAGGAAATATCCACCATAATGAGACTCACTGCCATGGTTTTCCATATCTGCCCTATTTCTCCTAGTCTTGGCTTCAGAGTAGCAGACCTGGCCATTGCTTTACATAAAACTGTAGCTATTATATGTATTATCTGTATTTATATAGTAAGACTACTTTTTATACAGAAAATCAAACACCTTTTTTTTTCCATTTTGGAGAGTATTTCTTTAAATAAAATCAGAATCAAGCATGCCACAAATAGCCTTGTCATCTGTTGAAAACATATAATTCACTTCTTTTGAATTTTGCATAGTATTTCATACTATGTATTTTCCATCTTGTATTCTATTTCATATTTTTAATTCTTAAATATCATACACAATATTAAAAATATTCCAGAGTCCTGGGATCTTCATAATTGTGGACCAGTCTCTCAGGTGAGTTTCATGTTATAATGTGTGCCCTTTTTCATTTGCAGCACACTGGCAACAATTTGTCTTTAACAGTGCATGAATTGCATGTTTGCACTTTCTCAGCAACAATGTTAGCAGTTTTGAAAAGTATCAGATATTAGTGTTGCTGTAGTTTTTTTAATCCAGCTAATCTCCCCAGCAGCAGTGGGAGTGAAAATCTACCACTGTTGTGGGTTCTAGAATGAAACACACACACACATACACACACACACACACCCTTGCATTTAATATGCCTTAGTCAGCTCAATGGCTGGCCCATTCCCAAACTTCCACTTTGTTAATGCCTCTCCTCCGATACTCCTGCGTTATTACTTACTAAAATCTATATTCCATCTTTGCTACCCTACACCCAATGGGGTTGGGGTTGGGGGCCGGGGCTCTTCCCCAGCTCTTACATGATTAGTACGCTTTCTCTTCTACCTCTTTCAAGCCTGGCTCTTATCCCTTTCTTGGCATGGTGCTATTGGCCGCTGGCAACTTTATTTACCAATCAAAGCTAACTGAGGGCAAGGACCCTCAGTGTCTTTCATGCAGACATGTGAATTTCCATGTAATTTTGGGAACCCCATTAACATAATACAAGCAATAAACCAAATCCAAAAAAAAATTAGGGCTAAAGGTGTAACTCAGTGTCAGAGCACTGACCTTGTATTCAAAAATCTCAAAGTCTAGTTCACCAAGTATATGCTATACATAATTGTGGCAAATCTATACGTAATTGTAATAAATCAGAACAGGTTACATGATTCTTTTGTCTTTTATTTATCAGATTATAACCAATATTGAATAATAATATTGTCATATATTTGTTGGCAATTTAGAATTTTTACTTCTATGAATAAACTTTACCTTTTATTTGGGTATTTCCTATTGAAATTCTTTGCTCATTAGTAATAGAAAATTTATTATGCTTGGAGAAGCACAAGGATTAAGCACAAGATATTTCTGTGATATGTAGTTCATCATTTGACTTATTTGTTGAGACATTTGCTATACCAGAATTTTAAGCATTCAAAATAGATGCTTTTTGGGAACTCTAGCTGCCCATGTTGCAAAAGAAGCCCACATATTTTAAAAATTTATATAGTAATTCTACCAATATGAATCTGCCCAAATATTAAGAGCTCACCAAGTGGTTTTCAAATATCAAATGGTCAGCACTGAAAACTTACATATACAATTAGCATTTCATGGACTGTGTAGGTTGTATTCATGCATTTAGAAATGTGTGTGTATGTGTCTCTCTCTCTCTGTCTGTATATGTATAAGATGTATATATACACATACCAACAATTAAAGGAAAAAGGTAATGAACTTGAAAGAGAACACAATGAAGTACGTGTGAGGATTTGGGAGGAAGAAAGGGAAGGTCAAACTATGTAATTTCAATCTCAGGAAAATATTGCAAAATAGACACTGCAAGTTATGCAGAGTTAATAAAGAAATGTCAGTTCCTGCAGATTTATGATAAAATTCAGTAGAAGTATGTTGATCATTGTACATCTGGAAGGATGTACTAGATACACATCCCAAAATGATTTAGATTTGACTTTGGATTGACAGAGGATCCTTTGTAGATGAATATGGGTGCAATAAATGGCTTAGGATTTAAGACTCTGAAATAAAAACAGAAGTACAGAATGGTTAAAGAATGAACACACATCATGTTCCTGAATTGTATATAATTCAACATCAATTATGTCCAACTATTCAGTAAATTTAGGTCTCTGCTTTGCTTTGCTATATATTTTGTAATATTTGCTATATATTTTGTAATTTTTATAAATTTTATAAATTTTTTTTTGTAATTTTAATAAAATGACCCTTCCAGCTGTCTGTAATGAGCACACCAACTCTGATCAGCAGCATATGCTACTAGAACTGGTGTTGGGAGCGTAATATCCATTTCCTGACTCTATTTTGTTTTTTTATACATTTTATACTGCTTACCTACACACACAGGCACACACATGCACACACACATGCACACACATATACACATGTGAGCACACATACACAACTGAAGTTCATTAATGAGAAGAGAGTTTTATCTCTGATACATTCTCTTTAAATACACATATACCCTAGGAACAATAATGTAATTATCCTTCTTCATTCCTGTGTACTACTATCATCCTGTTCACAATTGTCTATTATCCTGTCCACAATTAAAGAGACAAACACTTATGAATAGTGCTGTTTAAGACCTCTCCTTTTATCTTGGTAGTAAGATAGAAGAAAGACATTGACAGCTTGAAAAAAGAGCCAACGAAGAAAATATCTGGTTGGTGAATATAGTAGGGATTTCTGACATTTTTAAGTGCCATACACATATGCAAATTTCAGAGGAGAGAAGGAAAGGGAAGCCGTAAACTATGAATTCACACAAAGCCAGGAGAAAAGTAACTATCTCATCTGGCTCTAAAACATAAGGGGGTTTAGTCCCAGCCTTACAGTCATTTAATGAAATATTTATAAATCAAAATTAAAACCAAGGGCTGGAGAGATGGCTGAGCAATTGAGAGCACTGGGACCCACAAATACAGAGACCCACAACCAGAGAGGCTTTGGAACACTCAGACCAAGAAGAGATGTCTTCATCAGATCCCTCCCCTCGAGGTCTTGGGAGCTCCATGGAAGGGGAAGTAGATAGAGTGAGTAGGAAGAGCCAGAGGTGATGCAGAACACACACACACACACACACACACACACACACACACACACACACACACACACACAATCAAGGCCTTCTAGACACAACTGGGATGGCATATTATAAGCTCGCAGAAACTGTGGCAGCATACACAGAGCCTGCAGGAGCCTCCACTAGCCAGAGTCCTAGAGCTAAGAGGAAAAGTAGACACATGCCCCCATCCCCAACTCAGAAGCTAGCCTCTACTGATAACCACTTGCTAATGAATTAGACTTCCCCAAGGGATTCTTACTGGGGCTCTCTTAAGAGCAGGCCCCACCCACAGCAGTAGATGGCCAAGCAACATCTTTGGAGACTCTTTATCTGATAACTTTGCCAGAGAATTTTTTTTTCCTGCACAGGTCCTTTGTGTAGATACTATGGGTACCAGTGCAGGATTTTATGTGATTTCTGTGTGTACAAACATGAATGTCTCTGTTTATGTGAATTTCTTGTGGGTATTCTTTGGCTCTTTTGGTTGTTTTGTAACATTATAATTTGTTTGATTTTGATTTATATTGTTTTATTTTGTTTCACAATTACTTCTTAGATGCGTGTTAGTTTTCTGAAAAGAGATAGAGAGGGAGTGGATCCACATGGAAGGGGAAGTAGAGAGGAAATGGGAGGAGTGGTGGGAGGACCATAATCAGAATATATTGTATGAAAAAATCGATTTTCAGTTAATGAAAAGAAAATTAAAAACAACAACAAAAAAAAAGAAGATGACTGCTGGTTGTTCTTTAAGAAGCCCTGCAATCTTGATCCCTTGCACCTACATGGTGGCTTACAATTATCTACAACTCCAGGCCCAGGTATCCAACAGTGTCCTCATCTCATCTCTATGGATACCAGGTATACATGTGATGCACAAGCATACATGCAATCAAAACGTCTACATAAAATAAAAATAAACAAATCTCTTTGAATATCAAACTTTAAAATAAAACCAATGTTAAGTCATTTTAAAGCACAATTGGCTCAGTCTACTCGTAGTGTAGTAATAGGCTCCAGGAATCCAGATATAGGAGACTTCATTAAATGTTAGCAAGGGAGTTTCCCTGAACTCACGTGCTTTATGAATAATTTCTATGCCTCCTCCCTTGTAAAGACATTTTAGGGGGGGGAACCCAATGAATTTAATATACTCTTTTGGATAAAGGACCAGATCTCAAATGGTTTAAATGTTCCACCAAAGTTATTACTCTTAAAGCATCAAGTTATATATTTTTCTATTGCTGTCATTGAAATATTTGGGGTCTGAAATATGACTTACTTAAAATTCAGACATATATTTCCAGTGTTCCTTCAACTTACACAACATAGTGTTCCTTAACTCATGCACATGGCAGTAATCTGTTATATTTAGAACATATGGCTGCATTTGATATATCAAATGTCTTTGGCAAATGAAGTCATCCCAGTTTTATGGAAACTTGTCTGCAGTATGACATAGGGGAAAAACAATGATTTTCCTCTCATTATTCATTATATTTCCTTCAAGTTCGCATCAACATAACTTGGCCTAAGACACGATTTTCCTAAAATAACGCAAGAAGTTAAAATAGACTCAATAAATGGGCATCAAAGTGTGATATTAACAATGGGAAAATAAATTGTTACCACCTTTTTGGCGAGTATGTTGGTGATATATTTCTGCCTTTAAAAATGTCCATTACTTCTGACCCTTAGGAAATAATTCAGAATACAAAAGAGTGACTCAATATAATTTTTTAAAATTAAAAATGTATATAGACATGCACTCGAGTTTTATTGGTGGCACTGGGTCAACAGCTGCACCCACTAGCACCAAAAATAAAATATAATATAATATAATATAAATTTAGCTTTATTCAGGTTAAGGGAATGAGTAATAACAGTAATAACTATCACCTTCCAGCAGATACAAATCCCTACTCTGTAGCTGGGAGATTAGAGTGAGCAGAACAGTTAAATTACAGGTGGAGGTGGCATCTCTCTAGGACTGCTTAGTCCAGGACTTCTTTCTATCCAGCTTTTTGTTTATCCACCGAGAAAAGTAATTTTTTCTTCTCCCTCCAAATAGAGGAATGCCCCTCTATAGACTGTATTCTTCCTTCACTTCATTTGCATGTGAGTTACATTCTAACTCGTTTTTCCCCGTTCTTGTATGTCATTTTATACAACAAATGAGGTGGAGAAAAGAAATATATCTTTTTGGACCAGGGTTCTTAGTATCAAAATGCTAATGTAGTCTGAAGTAATAGCAGAGGGAATTGGGGGAAATCCATAACTCCTGTGATACTTGGCAATATTTTCCTGTCCCATTCATAACAGTACATATAGTCCTATGATATATATGCTCTGTGGGTTTTACATATGTTGGCTTTATATAAAACTATATCTACATGCTTAGCCTAATGATAGGGAATAGTTTGACTTGCAGAACATTTGTAGCATAGATGTACTATTGATAATGTCATTAAAGGAAGTTTATGAAATAATACAAATAATTTTGAAATAAATATATTTAAAACCTGTGCACAATACATGGTGTTAAGAAATGATGTCTTTTACTGTCACATAAAGAGCTCAAGATAGAGATTCAATAAATGTTAACAAAAACTAAAGGGAGGGAATGGCATCATTAACATGTTTCTTCTCTGTAGATTTTAAATTGTACTAGCTGCATTCAGATTGCTTCTTGATACCTCAACAATATGGATACCTAGACAAGACCCGAGCAATGACAGTATCAGTAGACATGCTAGTATAGAAGGGGTATGACGGAATTCTTCCCCCTAGACCAAGAACTACAGGCAACTAATGATTGGGGAGATAGGAAGCTTTAGCTTCTCCCAGGAGTGAGCTCCCTAATTGGTCATCCAACACAGTGTTCAATCCTGAAACCACATAAGGGACTATGAAAATTGTATTTATATTTTAATTCTTGTATATATTATTATATGTAACAGTAATAATAATAGAAAAAGAGGGGGGCAAGGGAGAGGTTGGATGGATGGAGGAAAGAAGAGACAATTTGGAGGGAACAGAAGGAGAAGTGATGTGATTATATTCTGATTAAAATTTTAAAAATGGTCACACTAACAGAGTAAGAAAGAAGGTGAAAAAAGTTACCAGTAGTAGAATTTGCACAGGTTTAACATAAATGATTCTGCCAGACAGATGATCAATTGGAAATTCTACTCCCAAGTAGAATCTTTTTTTTTTTTTTTTTTTTTGAGATAAGGTTTCTCTGTGTAGCCCTGGCTATCCTGCAACTCACTCTGTAGATTAGGCTAGCCGCAAACTCAAGTGTCTGCCTGTTTCCTGCCTCTGTCTCCTGAGTGCTGGGGTTAAATGTGTGCACCACTACTGCTGAGTAGAACTCTTAATTAGAGTGAAATTCCTTCCGTGTCAAAGTCTCCAAGCCTAGTTACTCACATTCAGATTTAGAGAGCTAACTAAAATATGGAGGATATTTGAGTGGAGGCTCTCTGTGTGGCATGTGCGTTTTCCTATGCTCCTCCAGAAGATAGATAGGAAACTATGAGAAGACAAATGGTTTCACAGAGGAAATAGATTCTGACAGCAATGAAAGACAAAAACGTAGCTCAACTGAAGACATTTAAAAGGATTTTTACAATTCCACTCTAATTGTCATGAAGAAATCTGTGAAATTGGATCGAGAAGGAATAGAACAGCAGATTTTGCATATATACACAGCCGAAATTGTATCCTAAAGTAAGACAAATTGAGAAATATCTCTAAAAATAAATCCTCCCTTCTTGAAAAATCATGTGATTAACAGGCATTTCCCAAATAAGAACAAGACTGATTTTTAGTGGAACAAGATAATGAGTCTAATTTTGACTATTTTATGATTGAGCTGTTATCAGAATATCTATAGAAAATGGCCGTACTAGATGTGTATTAGGAAGACTGTGAAAAAGAGGCTACCTTGGAATACTAGGAGAAAGTCCTTTGGAGACTTTGGACAAGAACGTCTCCGGAGTTGTCAGATTCAGGAACCTTTCCTGTAATTACAGGAAAGGAAAAAAGACATCCTAAGATATACTAAGAAAAAAAAATGGGAGAGTGGTCTGAGAGACAGCATATTTGAGAATTTCAAATAGCACTGAAGAAAATTGAAATGAGGAGAATATTTGTATTGATTTAAGAACTGAGGAACTATTAAGACCACCAGGGAATGCAATCCTGAGGCAAATGGAGGACTGGTTTGTTCTGGGCTTTACAGGAAGAGGATCAGCAGGAGGAAATGCATTCTTTTAAAAGTTGTATTATTGTTGAGTATAAAGTTGAGTATATTCAATATTCAATGTTGAGCATAGTATGATTTATTCATTACATGACTATGTTGCTAATATTTTCATAAAATTTGAAGAAAAAACAAACAGAGTTACAAGCTCCCCTGTCCACTCAACAGGTTGAGTGTTGCCAGTTACTCCAGGTAGTTCGCCCTCTGCTATGACATGAGCCCAATACCCCTTCTCTTGAAAGACAGGTAGCCAGGATCCAAATCTTTGTTTGTTATTTATTTGTCTTTCCTAGGTAGTTTCATCATGAATGAATGAATGAGTGAATATCCCTCTATATCTACCTTATTTGAATTATTTGCTTGGATTTGAGCAGTGAACTTATGAATAGTTCAAACTGGTTCAAACTAAGTAAATTTGCTTTGTTTTTTGCTTCTTTTAAGTAAAGTTATGCTGTGTATCTTCTGCTGTGAGAGGTGTAATTAAGTCTAAATTTATGCTCTCTGGGATGAATTTTGTAATTGTAGTTTATTATTGGATTTATATGTAGTACTAATTCCATATTATTTAATGTTTCACTTTTCATAGCTTCAGTTTTCCACAAATACCATCTGAAAATGTTAAATGGAAAAAATCCCAGGATTGCACAATTCATATGTGTCCTGTTGTCATGCTATTCTCAATAGTAATAAAAATTTCATACTATTCTAACTCATCTTCTCTGGGGCAGAATCCTTGTACCCAGATTGCACACTTCATGACACTTAAAAGACACCTGGGTTTACAGATCCAGTATTGTGCTATTAAAGTGCTTAGTACAATTAAGACTTATTTAATAACAGACCAAGCATCCAAATGTTATGGTGGAGAGGAGGTACAAATCAGGGGAGGACAGATGATTTCTGGTTCTATGCAGTAAACAGGACATGTAGGAAAAGCATACTTCAAGTAGAGTTTGGTGTTCTTCATGGTTTTAAGGACATATTGGTGTCTTTAAACATGTCCTCTTACTAAAATGGGGATATTTTATTGTGTTCTCTGAACAAACATCAGTAGATGAATCCCCTGTTAACATTTTCTTTTTCTTTAATATAATTTAAAACAGCCTTCCTTCTATATGCACTTCTCAATAGCATACATTAGAAGTACACTGACTGAAGTATATAAACACCGATTAAGGTCAAATCAGTTTTCAAATATGGTTTGTGTTAACTAGCAATTAGTCAGTCACAACACTTGATACTCTAAGCCTTTTAGGGTTTTTCTCATTTGGTATAAAATATAGCTATTCTCTTCTGTGGTTCTATGGTATAATTCCCTTCTTGCTAATGAATTTTAGAAAGTTTCTATTCATTAGTCATTTTCTCTTCTGTTGTGAAATTCATGTTAAGATTTTGTTCATCTTTTGCACGTGATTTTCAAACAGATTTACTAGTTTGTGAATTTACCTTTCACCTACTCTATTTTATCATTCATTGGGCAGAACATCTTCAGTTTGGTCATCATTATGCTGATCTCATTTTAAAAATTCAGCATAAGGAGTACTTTTTAATCCTATGTTACAGATATTATCTTCCAAATTTTTGTAATTTTTCCTCTTTGCATTGTAGTTTTGTCTGCATCTGGAGTTGATTTTGGTGCCCGGTGTGATGTAAGGGTCGATTTTCCTGTTTTCCCCGTGACTAATAAATGAGCTCATTCTATACTGTAGACAGCTGAGACCGATAGTCTCGAACTCTAAGCACTGCATGCCTGCATCTCTGGGAGCAGACTCTCCCTGAGTTCCCATATTCAAACTCATTTTTCTTCTCTCGAATATTTAAATCTGAAGTCTATTAGAGCATTATTCCAGAACTAGGTTACCATACCAACTTAAGTTTATAAGTAGAATCAAAGAAGCTGCCTAGTTTTTAATCTCATTAATGGAGGAGAAGAAGAGATATCCAAGGAGAACACACACTAAGTCAATAGGAGAAAAGCCACTAAAGTGTAGAGCTGAAATGATTACAGCACTTCACTAGTTTCTTGGGCAAAACACATGAAAAGTTGTGTTTTTCCTTTCATTTTAAACAGAAGCACAAATCTGTGTAGACATGGGCATAACAGTCAACACTCCTGTGTTTGGTGTCTGCAGTTATTCAAGTTTTTTTAAAGCATTAATATCCTCAAAAGTACTTTTTCCATGGTAACTTTGAATTTTGATATATCACAAAGGAGAAAAATACACCTGCCAAATCTACTTCTAAAAGTGCATGACAAAGTGGCAGTCATAGATTGTTTCTGTCTAATTAGTGGATCAGTAGGTCCACTGGAGTCAGACTGTGTACAAAGGACAGTTCGATGTATCAACTTGGCCAATCTCTGGGGAGTCTCTAGACCTATCTGTGTCCCCATTACTCATCTTTAGGATGAAAATAACAATGTAACTACATGAAAAAGGCATTTAAATATAACAATACAACTCCATAGTGCATGGAAGAATAAGAGACATCACAAACCTTTAATAGAATTAGCTATTCTGATTGCCTCCACTCTATGATAGCAGTGAGAGGGATCTGTTAAATGAAGTGGACTGCAACTCCTATCAAAATGATGGGAAGTAGACACTATTAGGCTGAGTCTACCCTGCTTTCTGCCAGTTCAAGTTGCTACACAGTTTCTAAGACCTATTTGAGGAAAGATTCCTTCATTCATGAAATTAAACATACACCACTTAGGACTTGAGAAAGTATTATTTGGACAGAGACACTCTGTGTGATATCCAAGTAATTAGTATCAGCATCATTGGGAAATGGCTCAAAATGTAAATAGTGGGTCCTTATTTAGACCTCCTAAATCAAAACCCTGGGGAGTGGTGTCTGGCAATTGATATTTCAAAATCCCCCCATGTGTCATTCTTCTGCTTGATAAGGTTAAGAAACACTACCCCGGGGTATCATTCCAGGGATGGGTTAGAAAAGTCCATACCTTACTTGCTACAATTAACAGATTTTAACTAAAGTGCCATTTACATGTGACCCGATTTAAGAGAGTGAACAAGAACACAGAAACAATGAATAATGGGCAGCAGAAAATCATGCCTACCTTCAAAGGCACCGAGGAGAAAGAAGTAGTGCCAGAGCCCAGACACCTTGCCCTGCAGAATTACCATCTGATAGAAGCTGTGGTCATGGAGAAATTCAGATCAAAAACATACAGAGCAGATAGATACACCCAAACTTTTCTCTTATCCTTGGCCAGATTCCATTAGGAACCAGTCAGAAAGGTAGAAAAACAGAATCACAGGGCTCTGATTTTCAGAGCACAGCAAGGAAGGGAGATGGGAGCAGATGGGAAACACCCAGTGCACATTAAGTAGAATGCAACAGACCTGAAGAGAGAAATGGGAATTGAAGACTCCATTAGATGGGCTGCCATGTGGAAGACAAACCAGGTTCTCTGTACATCCAATTCACAGGACTGGTGCAGTAAACAGGTGTCAGGAGAGATTTCAGTCTCATTGAACAGACACTATTGAGTGCCTAGTGTTTGCTTTACTGGAGCATTGTCAGATCAAAAGCTACGAACAAAACACAGTTTGAAACTACTTTACAAAGCTTATGGGCTGGCCTAGGAAGAAACTATCAAATGTGTGATATTTTATGCAATATAAACTCTCTGGTGGCTAAGGCAGTCGTGGATTAGACAATATTTTTCTTATAGGGAAAACCTGAGAAAAATTAAGGAAACAGAATTTAAAAATGAAAGTTGTCCTGTATTTCCTCCCTCCCTCCCTCCCTCCCTCCCTCCCTCCCTCCCTCCCTCCCTCCCTCCCTTCTTTCCTTCCTTCCTTCCTTTTTTTTTTCATTGAAACGGAACTTTGGGCAGATGGAGAACCAAGTGGAAAAGTTCTTAGGTGAGAAGGAGAAGACAAAAAAGTAGAAATAGAAATGGAGATGAAGGAGAAGTAGATGAAGAAGGAAGAGAAAGAAAGAAGGATAGCAGGCAGGGTAAATCTCAGAGGAAACAGCAGTGGCTTCCACTCTGCTACCAAGTCATGACATCGCTTGACAGGGAAGATCCAAAGAGGATTTCATATATGTGAAATCTTGACTTGATCCGTAAAACTCACAGAAATTTTGTTCTAGTGAGTTTGATTTTTGTAGCAATGTAAGTATCAAGCTTACTTAGGAACTCTAAACTCTTTTTCATTTGCTAGTGCTTTGTGTTTATTCTTTTGGAAATGGAAAATGACGTAACTCCATCAAACATAGGATAGTTAAATTGCTCAAGTGCTTTTGTAATTTAAGTGCACCGCTCAAAGTTTTTAAATAATGTGAAGTTATCGTCACCACTGAACATTCCTGTGAAGCCTATTTCAGAAGGAAGAAGAAGAAGAATGCACATGGGTGTAAGTCTGTTAACCATTTTTACATGTCACCAGATTTTATGCAATGCTCTCTTTCTTTGTGGGATTCAATCCAACAATTCGTGTTACATTTAGCTGTCACATTTTCCACATACAAAGGCTTTTGAGATTTTCTTTGTTGACCTTGACAGTCATGAGAACTATGGATCAGGTTACATGAAGTCTGCTTCAGCTTCAGTTTGTCTGACATTTTCTTCATTGAGATTATTCGTTTTGGAGAGGATGGTTCCAGATGTGATGTGTCCTTCTTGTCATGTCCAATGAGCATGTTGACAAGCTGACATAGTTTTAATGATACCATCTACTTAATTTGGTGACAATGAGAGAATATTTCACAGTAAATAACCATCTTAGAATATTTGTAACTTGGAGGAAAATTTGAGTATTATTGCAATAAAAGGAAAAAGTACCTTCTTTTTGCTTACATATATTGTTTCAGAGTCAAAACTGACCACAAGATGGCACTATTAACTTATGTATGGAAAAGAAGACCATCCTGACTTGCAGTTTTTCAGGACACATGTGGTTAAAATTCACCCTGTTAAAAATCCTTGACAATAACCAACCCTCAATATATATATATTCCACTACAATGTTGTTTAGAGTTTTGTGATGCTAATTTGTCTTTTTAGTTTTGCAAAATATTTCCTTGAATTCACACCCAAGTATATTTATTAGAAATTTAATTTAAAACAATGCCACTTGCTAATGAAGCCTCTATTCTCAAATGCAGAACAAATCCTCAAAAACCATTTGAGTTTATATTATTCTTCCAGTGAAGAACAATAGTTTCATTTGAACCCATGAACATTCCTTCCAAAAGAGATTTAGTCGATGTAAGAAAGCATTGTACAAGAAGCCTTTCAGTGGTTATATTAGGTCATATTCTCAAACAATGGCTTAGAAATTAATGCATTAAACTTATATCTGTTACACTAAAAGTGTTCTATCTTAGACCTTAACTTCAAAGCCTTTAAAATATAAATATCTTTAAAAATAAAACCTGCCTAAATATCTTGCTCTCTAAAGCAGATCCTGCTAGCTGTGACAGTTTCACCGCTCCTCACGGTGATGGCTCTGGGGTCCTCCTTTTGACTTCATTTTTCCTTTCCAGCCCTACCATTTCTAGAGTCCAGTGGTTACACCTGTGTTTGTTTTTAAACTCATTCCAATTTGTAGTGCATATGCCAAGGGCCGTGTATACAGCAACCAACAATTTTACTCCTTATGTTCAGTAAGTAGCTTCCAATCTGCATGTGTTCTCCGTACTCTGAAGCTAGTCTTTCAACCAGCTCTGCTTGCTGTTATCTTCTTCACTCTTTTTTTTTTCTTATGGCTCACAAAACTCCAAGCAGGTAGATTTTGTTTATTAATACTTTCCAAACAAATGAAAACAATGTTAAGGCATGAGGCTAGAACTCTGCTATGTTCGTGCTTCCACCCCACCTCCCTTCTCTATACATTTAAGGCAGCTTCTTAAATTGTTGAGAAAGATTAATCTAGTTGAACTAGATTTCTCCTTAGTGGTTGCTTCTCACTTTCATTGTCATATCCGGTGAGGACACACAGGGTAAACTCCTTTCTTGCTCCAATGTGATCATCCTTTAAATTTGGCAAAAATTCTCACCACCTAAGCATCTTCTTTGCTTCTGCTAACCCAGACATTTTTGAGCATTTTTCTCATTAATGCTACTTTTATACAACCCCATGACTTATCACACTCTTCTGATATTGTTAAAGGCTGAATAGTTCTGTTCTATGCTGTACAGAGACACTAGGGCCAAGGCAATTCTTACAAAAGAAAACATGTAATTAGGTGTTTGCTTACAGTTTTAGAGGATTATTTCCTGATGATCATGACTGGAAGTAGGCAGATATAGTGCTGGAAATTATCTGAAATATATACAGATATATTGATCTGAAATATATCTGAAAAGCTTTACAACCTGATCCAAAGTCAATAGGCAGAGGCAGCAGAGGAAGAGGCGGCAGGGTGGAGAAACTGGTCCTCACATGGGCTTTTAATACCTGCAAGCCCATTCCAAGTGACACACCTCCGAGTTCTTCCTGAACAGTTCCACTAACCATGGATCAAGCATTTGAACATGTGAGCCTATGGAGGCTATTCCTATTCAAACCACCACACTGAGCATTATGTTTGTTTAAACTCACCCAGACTTTACTCAGCAATTTTACCATTAGTGCCACTTTTAATGTTTGGCTATGGTTTTGTCACCTGAGTTTAGTCTAGAAAAAATATGAGATGGTAGAGATGTGAAATATCGTTTGCTTTCTTCTCTTATTGCTTTACTCATATACTTATCTATCTATCTATCTATCTATCTATCTATCTATCTATCTATCTATCTATCTATTTATTTGATCTACTATCTATGGTTTAGACAAAGTCTCACTTAGTAAGCCAGGGATGCTTTGAACTAGTGGCAATTGTTTTGCCTCATCCTTGTGAGTGTTGGGAAATCAGTCATTCACCACTACACACAGGCCTCATTGCCCTTCTAAACTTTGCATTTGATTTTCAGTCTTTTTGGAAAGAAAATTGTTGAAAAAATTAATCAACTACATCTTATTTTCCTTACTAGCTTATAAAATGTCCACATTAAAATGTTGGTTTCCATATTTGGATCTTTAGATGAGCATCATCCAGGGGGACTCATTGTCTTTCTCAATTATCCCATTTCCATCCCAGGGGTCATTGAAGTAGCTAGCTCAGCAAAAAAGCCCAGATGAGAGTTATTTATTACTTGATGTCATTAAACTAATGAATCATGGGCTTTCTTTCCATGCCCAAGATCCACAGTTATCAGTCTTTACACACACACACACACACACACACACACACACACACACACACACACACACACACACATGCACACACACACACAGTCACACATGCTCACACACACGCACATAGACAAACATCTGGATTGAGCCCAGGCAATTTTTCTTCCCAGTATAACATGACTGTGGGTGAATGGTCATTTCCTTTAAATGAACAATCTAGCTATTTGTCCTTTTTTCTTATCTCTATGAAAATCATAGTACTTCAATATGTCGTAATTACTACATAAATATGTTGTTATAAATTATGTACATTACTGTGTTGCCAGAAAAGTAAGTTGAGCAATGTTCACTTGCAATCCTTGTGACGTGCACCAATTTTAAATTAGGAAACTTTAGGCAATTTATAACTTATTTGAGAAGTTGGCTAAATAAATTCCACATTTGTGAGCATGTTGTCAGATTATATATACACATTTTTTCAGTAGAGCCCTGTTTCTTGATATCTGCTTGATCCATAGGATTTTTCAGCTTTTCTTTTTAGCTTAGTCTTTTAAAATATTGATTTCCTTACTAGAAGCCCAACAAATATATTTTATTTTGGTAATTTGCTCCTTGAGGATAGTTTCTTAAGGTACACAATGCCTTGGGCCTCTTAATTTATGGTCTGACATAATACATTTCTCTCTTTAAGAGGCATCTTGAAGTATTCGATCTTACTAACCCTTAAAGCACACTTGTAAGGAACAAGCACAAACTTGGTAGTTTTCTTGAGTTTAATATCATTGATAATGCTTTTTATCCAAAGGACAGATTATTCTTAATTTTTTTATGATCCACAGTTTTAAACAGCAACTACTGTAAACTCCTACTCGGCTGATCTCTTTCCCAAGAGGAGAGTTAAGGTCAGTGATGATACATGTTCCGGAACATGTTCAGGAAGGAGTGAGAGCTCCACTAGGAGCAGTCCCCTTCACTTGTCTTTTCTCATCCTGGAGATGTGGGGAGAACTATTCACCAGTGTGGTTGCTGGCTCTAGATCTGCATAGCTTCTCTCTGGACCTCAGCACAAGCTGGGCGTTGGGACAAGATCTCTGAGGGGGCTGGTGGATGCTTGCCGCTCAGCAGTGTGCTCAGGGACCATGAATGTTCCAGAGAAACATCGCAAAGGTTTTGGCCCCATTAACTAAGAGGTTCTAAACTCTCAATCTGTTTTGTTGACTCAAATGAAGCAAGGTTGCCTCTAAAGGAAGGCCACTGAACACTAGTGGATTTATAAGCAATGTGTATGATGGAGGCACGTTTGTTTCTAAACTTGATCAGCGAATAGCTCAAGTCTCATGCTAACTTGAATTGATGATACAGATTGAATTCTACTTCTTCTTCTTCTTCTTCTTCTTCTTCTTCTTCTTCTTCTTCTTCTTCTTCTTCTTCTACTCCTCTTCCTCCTCCTCCTCCCCCTTCTCCTCCTCTTCTCCCTCCTCCAACTATTATCTACACACACACACACACACACAGTCATTTTCAAGAATGCCAGCTAATCGAATGGTATATTGACTTCCATTTCAGATGCTTTTATCACTATTTTTCCTTGTAATTTTCACAACAGGATAAGAAAAAAAATATAAAAAGCCATACATGATTTAATACAACCCTAGTGCCAGGCATGGAAAATACCCCCTATAAATTGTTGCTTAGGGGAGTCAATGAATCCCTGAAAACAATAAATGCTATTACCATTGTCCTTGGCTACACCCCAGAAATTGCAGGTAAGATCCTATTGCTAAACACACCGTACAGTTTTGATACAGGTCTTGAAGAGAAGGAGTTGGAGCTAACATGGACGTCCCCTTCCTGAGAACTGGCCCTCATAACAACTCCAAAGGTGATTGGCTAGCTGCCTGAGGATAAAACCACTCAATACTTTATAGCTGTAAAGTTTGTGGACCACAACAATGACCAGTTTGCCAACGTATCTCCACTAGTGCAACAGTGGCACTATTTGGGGGTAAGTAATCACTATCTAATTGGACTTAAAGTCTGGTCAATATGAAAGAAGTCATGCAGGTTGCTGTGAATCTAGCCAAATGCCTGTCGCTGATGTCATAGACCTTGGAGGAGAACTGACTACTGTCGCTTTCCTTAACCCATATAACTTCTAATTCCATTTCAAAAACAGATATCCACAGATAAACATAGCACTCACTGATAAATAAAGGGTCATTGCTTTGAAACAGATAGTGACCTGCTTATTTCGGAAGCCAATAATTACCCAAAATGCAGAGAATTACAGACAATATGATAACTGATACCTGTACAAAACAACCTGTACACTTAACACTCAGGGTTCATCATGAGTGTGGGCAGATAGATTTTAAGAGTCAATGGATGGGGAAATCTGCTGTGAGATACCAGCTTCTATATATTACACAGAAGCTACACTTGTTAGCAAACTTTGGGAGGTGACAATCTGTGGTCCATGTCAGGTCCAGACACCCATCCTCAATAAACAATTTTAATGAGTCACATTTAAAGTAGAAAGCAGAAAGGCAGTTTTATTCAATGTGGTCATATTGTGAGGGCCGTGAATATGCACAATCCAGGTCAACGCTTGAGTCCCACCACTGACCCATCACTGTCTGGACTACAGTCCCAGCTATACAGTGGGCTGACACATGGTTATAATTGTGTAAAATTTCATTACAGAAGACATATTTCTCTTTTGGATGGCTGTAGGCTTATCTTCTCCCAGCATCAGATTTCCGGGAAAATTCTCATTCTTTTTTTTTTTTTTAATTTTTCTTATTAGGTATTTTCCACATTTACATTTTCAATGCTATCCCAAAGGTCCCCCCTACCCACCCCCCCCAATCCCCTGCCCACCCACTCCCCCTTTTTGGCCCTGGCGTTCCCCTGTTCTGGGGCATATAAAGTTTGCAAGTCTAATGGGCCTCTCTTTGCAGTGATGGCCAACTAGGCCATCTTTTGATACATATGCAGCTAAAGACAAGAGCTCCCGGGTACTGGTTAGTTCATATTGTTGTTCCACCTATAGGGTTGCAGTTCCCTATAGCTCCTTGGGTAATTTCTCTAGCTTCTCCATTAGGGGCCGTGTGATCCATAGCTGACTGTGATCATCCACTTCTGTGTTTGCTAGGCCCCGGCATAGTCTCACAAGAGAGAGCTATAACTGGGTCCTTTCAGCGAAATCTTGCTAGTGTATGCAATGGTGTCAGCATTTGGAAGCTGATTATGGGATGGATCCCTGCATATGGCAGTCACTAGATGGTCCATCCTTTCGTCACAGCTCCAAATTTTGTCTCTGTAACTCCTTCTTTTAGAGTTCACATTTCAACAGTTTCAGTAGGCAAACTGAGAGATATAAATATCTCTGTAGAATATTTTCATTTCTGCTGGGCTGGTTACAGTCCAGCAACTTCTAAAAATCATAGTAACTTAAATAAGACACTAGCTGTTATGCTATTGTAAATGGGAGTAATCATATAGGGGCCTACCTAACCCATAGATAAAAATCCACTGGAAGCCAATGCCTACTGAGAGAAAGGTATCCACTTTTCTTCAGTGACAAGATCCCTGATAGGTTATTGAATCCCAAGTGGCCAGCCTTAAACACATAGACATGAGTAACATTAAACAGACTATCCATAACATGAATGAGAGCATGTGCTCTCTCTCTCTCTCTGCCTCTCTCTCTGTCTCTCTCTGTCTCTCTCTGTCTCTCTCTCTCTCTGTCTCTCTCTCTCTCTCTCTCTCTCTCACACACACACACACATAAACACATACACATGCACACATTTAACAATAACCACCTAGGTGATGAATTGAGAGGGAGTTCATGTACACAGGAGGAGCTGGGAAAAGAGCAAGGGAGAGAAATAACTCAAGTACCATAGTTGTGTATAAAATTCTCCAAAAACATTTAAATTATTTCTTCAAAGTTCGTGTTACATATTCTGGAGACTACAGATAGGAACAAGAAATTGCTGCAGCATTCTAGATATTAGTAACAGTCATGATTACAATTATTTTCGTGAGCAGTGAGGTTCAAAGTGGTTAATCTTGCATGAGGTCTTCTGACACTGGGCTCAGAGTCTCACCTTCCACACCTCACAGCTGTACCCAGCCAATGGGAATTTCCTTAACAAAGAAAAAAAGAAAATAACCAAGAACAATCACACAGGTTGTTTTCCATTTGCAGGAACTCAGCCTTTTAGGCTCAACATTTCCTTTTAGACAAAAGAGCTTTGCCAAGTGCCTGATCCTCTCCAGCTCCCTCACTGCCAGTGTTTATCTTTAGAGGAGAAAAAAAGGAATCCCCAGAAAGGTCTTGATCCTTTCTTCTTGAAGGTGGGAGGAAAACACCTTTTGAAACTACTCCTGCTGTCAACGTTAAGGAGTTGATTTGTAAAGCCGGGTCTTGCAAAACTACTAAATCAAAGTAAAATGGCTTTACATTTGTAAACTTTGTTTCTACTTAATGGGATTAGAAAGACCACTCACATTAAACAAACAAAAACATCAGTTCAGCATCAAGACAGAACAGTAAATTAACCATGCACAGATTCTGAAATCCAGAGTGAACTTCAGCTGAGAGGATCTATTTTAAGATGGCCTAAAGAGTCAGGAAGCATAGCCTCTTTCGCTCTTCACACCTACTCTTTATTTAAGGCACATGCACTAGAGAGTAACAACAACAGCAGCAGCAACAACAACAAAACTACAAAAACAATGACATAAAATCTGTGAGGTTGGTCAGCAGTTAAAATAATATTCTTTTCAACCTAAACTTCTCCAGATGTGAATGAATCAAAGCTGGAGAGCGACCTCCACCAAAATCCCATCGATATGTGAAAAGAAAATGTACATTTTAAAAAAGAATATACAGCAATAAAATTTCACTTACTTAAAAAACAAGTACCTTGGACATTCTCAAAATCAATTAGCTTTGAATACCTAAAGTAATAGGAGCTCCTGGTAACTGCCCTTTTGACCCTTCTCAGTGCTCTTTGTCATTTTGCCCGTCTTCTAACATTTTGTAACTCCTAAAGCCACTATAATCTTAGCTGTTTCCAAGTACGCAACTATGACTCAGTACTGTCATTACTGAGTTTACACTGACATCAAATTTCTTCATGTGGAAATCAAGTGACATTAAAACCAGAAAAGATTATTATACTTTAGTTTCATTTTGTAGATCTGCCAACCTAGAATTTCTATAACTGGCAAAAATAAATAAGTAAATAAATAAATAAAATTCTAAAAAGAAAATGAATGCACGAGCTTGTGTAACCACAGGGTAGTTTAAGACAGGAGAGTTGGTAGAGTACAAAGGTAGACAGTGGACAAACCAAAGTCTTGTTCAGAGAATTCAACTGAGGTGTGAACCGTGAAGTCAGTCCACAGTAGGATAATGTCAGCGAGATAACTGAGTTAATGTATGTGAGGACACAGTATAAAAACTGGGAAAGAACAGCAGGAAATGAAGCCAACACATGCTTAGAACTTTAAGCTTGGGACTGGGGGAGGGGATGTGAAGAGAACGCTCCACACATTCCACAATAACTTTTCCAAGGGATAGTTTGAACTATTAAGAACAAGAGAACAATTAGATTGCCTGGCTTTGTAGGAACCACACTGAAAAATGGACACTAAGATAAACATTGTTTCAGTTACTAAGGTTAATATTTAATGCATTGAGATTGCTGCTACGGAGCAGGGTTGGACATTTCTGTATTAACTTCCTTTAAGATGGTATGGATTCACTGATATGAAGAATCTAAAAATCTCTTATAAAACAAAGTCGAATGAGTACTAACAACTAAAGCAGAGGTGTTATTGACATAGAGGAAACAGAAATATAGAACCAAGGGGGCAGACTTAGATATAGAATGATAAAGTCTAAATTCTTAATGTAAATCATGATGACTAGGGGCTGGAGAGATGGCTCAGCAGTTAAGAGCTCTGACTGCTCTTCCAGACATCCTAAGCAACCTGGCAACCACATGGTGGGTCACAACCATCTGTAGTGGGATCTGATATCTCCTTCTTTTATGTCTGAAGACAGCTACAGTGTACACCTATACATAAATAAATAAATAAATAAATAAATAAATAAATAAATAAATAAATAAATAAATAAATCTTTAAAAAAATCACGGGGACTGTAGTTAGCAGTAGTATAGCATAAACCTTGAAATTTGCTATGATTCAAGAGCATTTTTCTTGTTAAATGAAACAAGTTAACAACTAAACAAGTTAAATGTAACATCAATAGATATGGTAACTTCCTTCCTTCCTTCCCTCCGTCCCTCCCTCCCTCTCTCCCTCTCTCTCTCTCTCTCTCTCTCTCTCTCTCTCTCTCTCTCTCTCTCCTGGCCATCCTTCCTCCCTCCTCCTCTATCTTTATTTCTCTTTCTTTCATTTTTGGTTTGGTTTAGTTTTTCGAGACAGGGTTTATTTGTGTTGCCCTGGCTGTTCTGTAACTCTCTAGACTAGGCTGACCTTGAATTCACAGAGACCCACCTGCCCCTTCCTCTTCAGTGTTGGGACTACAGGCATGAGCCATCACCATCCAGCTACATGATAAAATTTTAAACTGTGGAGCTTTATTATGTTTATTAAAGCTTTGTGTTGTAGACTTTAAAAGTAAATATCAGTAGGAAAAAATCGCTTTTATAGCCTAGTTTTTAAAAATTATGTTTCATACAATATATTTTGGTCATATTCTTTCTCATCTCCCAAACCCTCCTCTATTCTCTCCACCTCCCTATGAGCCCAATTACAAGTTCATTGTCTTTCTTTCAAATCAACCAAAAACTCCCACATCACAAAAATCAACAAAACAAAACAAAACAAAACAAAACAAAGGACAAAACTTGCCAAACCATGAGCAAAGAAGCAAATGCAGAAAACCTGCCTATGTTGTGTTGACTTCTCCCGAGTCTGAGATAGTAGTTGATATACTCAGTGACCCGCCATTACAGAAAACTGATTTTTCTTCTGTGAACAGCTACAAATTGCAAAAAGCTCTCGCTCTCTCTCTCTCTCTCTCTCTCTCTCTCTCTCTCTCTCTCTCTCTCTCTGTGTGTGTGTGTGTGTGTGTATGTGTGTGTGTGTGTGTGTGTTGGGAGTGGGACTTTGTGCTCACTTCACCTTCTGTGTGCTAAGATTTTATCTGGCTTGTTCAAGTCTTGTGAATGTTATCACAGTTTCCTTGATTTCTTTACAGTACTGTTGTGCCTGGAAGACACTGTTTCTCTGGAGTCAATCACCATCAACTTTGGCTCTTGGACTCTTTCTGCCTCCTTTCCTACACTGTTTGCTAAACTTTGGGGGAGGGGTTATATAAATATCTTATTTAGAGCTGAGTGATTCAAGGTCTCTCACTATCTGCATATTGTGTGGCTGTCTGTGGTTACCATCTACTGCAAGAAGTGACTTCTCTAATGAGAGTTGAATGCAGTGATCTATGGGTACAGTAATGTGTCATTAGGAGTTGTTTTATTGTTATTGTCACTTGGCAAAGTAATAGCAATAGTTTTCCCTCTAGGGTCCATGACCTGAGCCTCAGATACTTGGCACCATTAATAATATCATATGTGTGTTTCATGGAGTGAGCCTTAAATTGAATCAAAAAACTGCTTAAAACCTGAGCCACTAGTTTAAAACCAAACACTGAGAAGATAATATTCATGAAAAAGCTTTGAAATTATTCTTTTACCTCTCATCCACTCTTTCAAAAGTTCCCGCTTAGTTCACCATTATTTCAAAGAAAAATAAAAGAAAATTTAGCTTTTAATCCGTCTGGTAATCATGACAAACATTTTATTTTAAAAACGTGGAACTGGTACACTGTTTACAGTTTTAGAACAGTGGCCAGAAAGCAGCGTGCAATATTGGAAAGACAGCTGAGCTATTAAAGGATCTACTGTGCTGGTGTGAGAACTGGAGCTTGGATATTCAGAATTCAAGTGCCACATAGGCATGGCACCAGCTTTTAATTCTAGCTGTGGGATGGCAGAGGCAGGAGATTTCTCAGCAAACTGTCTAGCCAAACTAGTCAGATCTGCAGATGGTGTTTCATTCAAAGATTTTGCCCCAGTGAATAAGGTGAAGAGCATGGGGAAAGATTTCCAGCCACAAACTTGGGGCTAATTGTATCCCTTCCCAACAGGTAGACACACACATACCTCACACACAGACACACAAGCACGTGTACATATTATATAACACATGTTCATGTCACACACATCTCTCTCTCTCTCACACACACACACACGCGTATGCACATATCACACTCACATGCACATTATCACACACAAGTGCACATACACAGAGAGAGAGACAGAGAGGAACAAAGACAGACAGAAGCAGACAGAGACAGAGACTGACTGCAAAATGCTTCTTAGAACAGTCTCCATGGACTGACGGCTGGTGAGGTGTTGGCTGTTCTCAAGGTCTCCTGTACCACACTGTCTACTTTGGTAGTAGCCTGAACAAAGAGACCACTTTCATTCACATCTTTCTGTACCAAGTCCCTTTGTATGGTCGTATGTACTAAGATCACTAGGCAAGCAGTTTCCAAGCAACAGTTTTTTTTTTAGTTTTCCCCATTTTCTATAGCATCCAGTGGGTGTGCAAGGAGAGGTAATCACAATATTCAGAATTATTGGATTATGTGAAATGAAGAAAGGTCTTAATACACACTTTCTATATAGTAAGGGCAAGCTACCTTGTTTCCGACCGATCACAAGTCTTATTGTGATCTAGGGAAAATCAAGGGAGAAAAAAGAAATAGCTACTTTTAACTTGGCAAAATCATGTCTGTAATAGCTCTTATAATTTAAAACCGTGTTCTCTTACCTTTTTAGCTAAGGGGACCTTTTTCAAAGATGTTGCTTCATTGTCAACTCTGAGTTTTATATTCAGACTTTTGTGATCTTCCTGTGCCTTCCCAGACACGTTTGTGGAAAGTGGAGATGAGCCAGATCATGAGATGCAAACCATATGCCGTTTCACACCAGAAACTTTTATTTTCTCTCAGGATCTGTTTACAATTGCTCTGTTCTTTTGATTTCCCAGCTTCCTGGCACCTTAGCCTGGTTTCTGCTCCCCGCTCTATTGGTTTAGTGAACACCTTTCCTGTGCTTCTTCTTCTTCTTAGCCTCCCATACATTCTGGAATCTGCCTCTTCATTTGGATCTGGCAACATTTATCCTTATCTAACTACCTGCTCCCATACTAGAATTTTGTACTGAAAACCAGCAGATGGTAAACTTGTCCCAGGAGTTGTAATTAAGTACAGAGTAAAGATTACTTTTAAATTGGTGATCAATTTATAGCCCTTGAGCCAGGTGATCTTGAATTTCTGGTTGAAATATATTGAATCATCATTTTAAGAATGTAATGTGTTAACAATTTTTTGAATAAGAATTTGTTCATGGTATGCAATTAAAATTCATTTATTTAGTCAAGAGCATTAGTGAAGCCTAGATTACCAGAAAATGTTACGTTTAGAAAAAAATGCAACCAAATTATTTATCAAATATTTATACAAAGAAATGAAACAAGATTTAAGTGCAGTGTCACTAAAGGCTATTGCATTAAGATCAAGAACTCTAATGCTTAATGCTTTATTGTAAACTTAATCTAATGAAACTAAACTGATTCAGAAAATGAATACACCTTCTGCCATACTGGATTATATAAATTACATCTTTCTTAATCTTTAAAAGTCAGAGATGGAAAAAAATAAGTATAATGTGCTTGGTGAGGTTATCCAAGTACAGAAACAGTTTGCAAGCGAGCAAGTATTAGTGTCTTTGAAATGACTATAGACAATTTCACAGTGGCTCTTAAAACATATCCAATAAACATTTTCAAAAAGGACAGTCATCTAGCTATTAATACGGAATTAATTAATTAATTAGATGCTATTGCTGGAAGCTGTAAAAAAAAAATATCAAAATGACCGAACAATCTAAGATATCGAACAAAAATCTGAAGGTCGTCGCAATGAGCCATAGCTTAAGTACCTTTAAGACAAACATTGTACAAATATTATTATATGTCTCTTCCTGTCTTTGCAACTCCTTAAATTTGTATTGTTATGTGACATTTATATATTTCTAGGGAATTGCACCAATATCTTCACATTATTCCAGAATTCTTCTTGAATTAATAGGGCATGAAAAGCAACTAACATATTTAATTCGTTATTTTCTTCTATCTTTTTCCCTAGTGAAGGAATGGGCACTTTCATGACTTTGCCCATTAAACAGTGTTTTGCATTTTGTTTTGAATACAAAAATGTTAACCCAGAAAGCTCATTCCTTATCTGGTGACATATTGAGATAACACGGCGCACTAGCTACACCCATGGATCATTATGAAATAGGCCTATAGTAGACTTAGTGGGAAGTTGAGAGGAGGTGCCTTTAAAGAACCAATTCCTTTCTTGCTTTCTTAGCTTCTGTCATGCCTCAAGGGGAGCAACTCCCTTGTTTTTCTTTTTTCTTTTCATTTTCTTTCTTTCTTTCCTTCTTCTTCCTTCTTCTTCTTCTTCTTCTTCTTCTTCTTCTTCTTCTTCTTCTTCTCCTCCTCCTCCTCCTCCTCCTCCTCCTCCTCCTCCTCCTCCTCCTCCTTCTTCTTCTTTCTCTTCTTCTTTTTGACAGGGTTTCTCTGTGTAGCCTTGACTGTCCTAGAACTCACTCTGTAGACCAGGCTGGCCTCAAACTCAGAAATCTGCCTGCCTCTGCCTCCCAAGTGTTGGGATTAAAGGCATGTGCCACCACTGCCCAGCTCCCTTGTATCATGCCCTTTCCTTCATGGTGTTCTCCCTCACTACAGGCTCACAGCAATGGAGCCAAGTGACAGTGTGTTGAAACCTCTAAAACTGAGTCCATTTGATTCACTCTATTTGTTTCTCTCAGGTATTTTATGAGATAAAATCAACTATGTTCCTGAAATATGAGGCCAAAAGGCCTTAAGACACTGAGTGTTTGAATGGAACGTCCTTACTTTCTGTGCCTTAATTTTCCTTTATCTTGTCAGGCAGTCTTAGATAGTTTTGTTTTGCTGGAAAGAGACATGAGGAAGGCAACTTATAATCTGAGAGGGTTACAGTTATGAGCTTTTCGGGAAGAAGAATGGTAGCAGGCAGGTAGGCAGGTATGGAGCAGTAGTCTAGTAGTCTAGAGCTCACATTCCATCAATGGACGAGAGAGAGAGAGAGAGAGAGAGAGAGAGAGAGAGAGAGAGAGAGAGAGAGAGAGAGAGAGAGAGAGAGAGACTAACTGGAAAAGGATTTTGAAACCTCAAAGAATCACATATTCTTTAACAAGATCACACTCCATAATCCTTCCCAAACAGTTTCACCAGCTGGGACCTAAATATTTAAATGTATGAGACTATGGGGGTCATTTTCATTCAAGCCCCACAGAGACTTCCATATTTTAAACTCTTTCCCTCTGGTTCCTTGCAGCACAATGTAAAATGGCACTACAATGAATGAGCATGCTTATTTTTTTCCACTTATTTTCAATAGTTGTTCCCCAAAAAGTTCTGCACTACAGGAATTTGAAAAACGGGTTTGTTTCATTGCTATATTTAGACATTTTCTGAGCACCGAAGAGGGGATGCCCAGAGCACACAATATATATAGACAAGCACAAATGACTTACCAGAAATCAGGGGTAGGAGAACAAAAACAGAAGTGGTAAAGCTGGAAGTAAAATTGAAATGCGCAGTTCTTAGCTACTGGAACCTTGCCTTAGCAGCCAAACCTAGGCCACTCAATTACCGCATCATTTCAGTTATGCAGAGCACTTTCTGAATCCGAAGTTCAAACTAGGTGTAAGACAACAAAGCCTACAATGGTGGCCACCTTTTAAAAGCAATTCAAGAAACACGAATCCATAGCGACTCATAGAAATAGATTTTTACAAATAATTGGCAACATGAAAAACTCCCCATCATTCTTGATTTATAGAAGTATCTTTTAGATTTCCAAAGCATGACAAAATGTTTTAACATCCCACAGATGATATGGAGCTAGTGTATGGTTTACTGTCTTGTTAAACTAAACAGACATAAATAGCACTAAATGCACCTTTATAAAACTGGGGGATTCCATTGCTGTCCGTGGCAGTTACTTTTATTAAAAACAAGACAAGCAGTCATCCACTCCCAGTATATCTCCGGCCAGCACTGCTGTTGTGTGACAAAAAGAGATGATCACCAATCTCACCTCCCTGAGTGTCTGACTTCACACTTTCCCCCCAAAGGGCTAACTTTCTGTTTGAGTCAGCAAGAATTGAGAAAGAATAAATGAGCACTTCTGAGCTCTTCATTACCATAAAAATGCAAAATAAACATAGCAGCGAGCATGCCAGCTAGAATAAAGCTGTCACTGAGATGAATGCACTGCTAGAAAGACTTATTCACAATACTCCGTGTGCTCCTTCACATGATAAAACTGATCAGTCCCAACTGTCTGCATTGTATTTGCATAACGACACCGATGTTAAATAAGTAAAAACATTCTCAGTATAATGAGTTTTGTTCAGTGTGTTTTCTCATATACATTGACAATCATTTATGAACGTATGATTTTTTGCTATTTTTGTTCTTATTCTGCATTAGGTTTCTAATGTTTAATAGCAGACACTAGTTCTGAAACTGACTCTTAAAATGCATGTTTTTGTCAAACATTTAAGTCAATATAGTTGATGAACATGCTTATTTTAATAGCTATGTAGTAATCTAGAATACAGTTACTTGTGTTCATGTTTCATTAAATTTCATCCCTATGAAATAAATTTACAAAGTGAAGATTACAAACCATGCCTGTCTTTATTTTTCTGCTCTAAAATTATTTTAATATGTTTATTTTACTACATATACAATATATAATCTACAATATATAACTATTTGATATATTATCTTATAATTTATACTTAAAAAAAGAAAATATACTTTCTGATTTAGTTGGTTGAGAAAAATTTGTGCTCATTCTCATTTGAAATATCCCATCAGTTATGTCTAAACAAATATTTTTCTCTTAAATTTTTATACTGAGTTCTCTAGTCAAAGTCGAGTAGAAAGAAATGCTTTTCTCATTTTTCTCTTTAAAAGGAAAAGTTTTAATATTCTTTGTATGAGATACTTATCTGACTAAGCAACAGCCTTTACAGTATCTTTGCTTGCCCAGATTGTTTCAATAGGTATTGACATATTAAATACATTTTAAAAATCGATAGTTGAGATTTTATAATTTTATTTTATTCTAATAGTTCAAAGAATCATGATTATTAATCTCTAAATGTTGTTCCTGAAACAGTTTCAAGTCTAATAAAATACATTATTATTATATAATACTTGGTTCAATTTGCTAATTCTGTAGTTAAGTTCTCTGTAAAAGTAAAGGTTTACAATGAACATTCTGGTAAGAATTTCCTGTCTTAGTTTTTTGATTTTTCAAAATTTATATAAGCTTATATGTCTATGTGTGTGTGTGAACAAGTCAGTGCAGGTACCTGAGGAAGGCCAGATTGTATCAGATCCTCTGGAGAGCAAATTAGCAAGAGGTTGTGAACCACCAAGTGCGAGTGCTGGAAACCAGTTCCTCTTGAAAGAGTAGTACCATCCTTAGCCACTGAGCCTACATTGTAACCCCCAGGACTTTATGCTCTTAATAAAGTTTGGTAACGTGATGTTCTAACTCTCAGCCATTATATGCTCTGCAAAAGAACTTATTCTCCTTTAAATATTTTTAGAGTATTTCCATTGGTACTATCAGAAAGAAGCTAGAAGTTTTTTATACAAAAGTATGTTATTTACAGATTTATTTTTCTAATGAGATAAGTTATTATCAATAGCATTAATGTTATTTCATGTTTGAAAAGATATCTAAGTCACTTATAGTTTCAAATATATAGTTATAAATATTTTTATAAAATATTGTATTAAATATCTGTGACATATGCATATTTTACGTCATATATGTATATATATAGTAATTAATCATTCCACCTGAATATTGTTGTATTGTTATTTGTGTTTTTTCTTCATTTTATTTCAGTATGAGTAAAATTTATATATATATTTTCAAATTGGAGAGAAAGCTTTTGTTTTTTAAAATCAATTTAGCATTCATTTATTCTAAAACTCAACTCATGACTTTTTTTACTTCCTATATGTTTGAGATTATACTATAATTATATCATATCCCCTTTCCTTTCCTCCCTCCAGCCCCTTCCATATGCATTTCCTTGCTATCTTTCATATTAGTGACCTATTTTTATTAATAAACACACACACACACACACACACACACACACACACACACACACACCTAAATAGAAACTGTGAAGTCTATATAAGTGTTTGAAACTTGAATGTATGTTTTCAGGGCTGACAATATTTAGCATGTTTGTTATGGTTCTTCTGCTAATTTTTAGGAAGTCATGTTGGTGAGAGACTTTATGGGTGTAGCTTCTGATATTAGCAGGAAATGTCACAGCAAGATCCCGGAGTCTCTGGTTCTAACAACTTCTCCATTCCCCTTTTGCAATAGCCCCTGAGCCTGGTATGTGGGAGGGTTTTGTTTTGTTTTGTTTTGTTTTGTTTTGTTTTGTTTTGTTTTGTTTTGTTTTGTTTTGTTTTTGTTTTTGTTTTTGTTTTGTGGTTATATTCACTGGAATTGGGCTCCACAATTCTGCATTTTGTCCAGAGGTAGTTTTCTGAAATCGTTCCTGTCTGTTACAAGGAGAAATTTACTTGATGAGGGGTGAGGACTACATTTCTCTGTGAGCATAAGGGTAAATATTTAGAATGTAGTTAGGGATTATGGTGGTTTATTAAAGTGTTGGTTGTAGGCTCTCCTCCAAAATCCATGGCTCCACCAGCTGTAGGTAGGTGGCTAGGTTTTCAGTACTAGGCACAACTTCCCTCTTGCTGAACGGTCCTTATGTCTGATTAGAGAGCAGTTACTATGCCTACCACTACTTCACCATAGGGTTACTGTGCCATGCTGGTGGCTGTGATTTACCTGTGACATAGCAGGCTTGGACTGTGGGTTGCTTCCCTCCTTTGGAAGCTCTCATGTTGTTTTCTGGATACTGGAAAGGTAGTCCTTAAGGAGGAGGCATCCAGAGTAGTTCCAGATCAGAGACCTCTGGGATGGGCGTCGGAAATGCATGGAGTCTGCAGTAATAAGGACTTCCTTCCACCTCTGGGAAGCAACCACAGGCAATACCAGTAGGCATTATGTTCTGGGACAGACCCGGCTAACAACTGAAAAGAGTGCTTCTCATGCATGATGCTTGGATTTATGGTAGATGTCCTTTGGTTCTTGGAGGAAGCACTGTTAGCCCAAGGAAAAAAATGTATATTTAAGTAAAATATATGTATATGTAAACAGATACATATAATAAAAGTTGTTTTTTTTCATTTTGTAAGTGGCTCTACATCTTCAGATATGAGTAAATATCTTGGGGTAATTGAAGAATTCAGAAATATAAAGAGGAACCATTGCTTGGGTGCAGGAATTGGGAAGAAATGCAGAGAGGAGTTGTACATCACAAGGGATCTGATCTAGGATACGGGACAGAAAAGGGACCTCTAATTAGTGAGGTGACATGAAAATCATAAGGAATTACACTAATTCCTACTTAATAACTGCCTGAAAAACAAAACTATGAACAATGACTTTTAAAGAAACATTTATGAATTTTATTTAGAAACAGCTCATATAGAGTTTTGATGATTTTTAAATGCATATATTAATTTGGTAAGTTTTATTGTTTCTCCGTGTGAGTTTCTATGTGGTATTTACAGAATGAAAACATAACAGTGTGGTTTCTTATCTTTGAGCTCTTTCACATGTTCTTTTCACATGCGTTACAGAGTTTATAATGACACACCATTAAATCATCTTGATGATACCGAACATCCATATCCTAATACTATTGCATTTCATTCCTTTTATTCATGATGAAGGATGTTTGTAGAGGTTTCTGTGTCCAGTTATATTGATCATGAGGGGTGATTGCTGATGTTTATAACTAAGTTTTATTCCAGCTGATAAAGTCTTCCACTTTTAGTTTTGTGACGCCTTTAAAACATAAATGGATAGTGAAATATTTTACTTGATTTCTCTTACATATCATTATTTTATACTCAATCTACCACAATAATAAACAATGTTAATACATTCTGTGACACTGAACATTCTTTGATTTTTCCAGACTTTGTAATTATTTTATGATTTTTAAGGTAACAATTTTCTCCATTTATATCTAATTTTAGAAACTCTACTGGAGTGCAGAGCTCCTTGGCTGCAGGCCTGTGAGGACTTTTAATTCAGAAGCACCTAGATGAACTACTTTCCTTTTTTTGGAACCATACAAAGTTTAAGGCCCATGTTTAACTTTTTTCTGATTTACATACCCACAGTATCTATATTGATATAGTAGATATCCTTATTTTAAATTTTTAATAGGCACATTATTAGTGAATATTTATATCATCCAGTATAAATCAATATATACACACATTGTGCAATATAGAGATTATATTTTTATGTCCTCCAATATTTACCATTTATTGTTATTCTTCTAAACATTTGCAACTATATCCAGTGTTTAAAAGCTCCCATTTTATTCAAATACATTGTGAGCTTTATCAAATGAGTTTAATTTTTTTGGTCATTCTTATAAGCCAAGTAATATTAAGAGATTTAATAATAATTGAATTATTCACATACCTCTGGAAACAATCTAAATTTATATCAATTACCTTATAAGTATTTATTTACATTAATATTTATTTATTTATGTCTCTATCTTGTGGGAGTAGAGTCTCATGAATCCTGGGATGACCTTGAAGTTGTTTTGTAGCCAAGGATGACCTTAGACCTCTGATATTCTTGCTCCCTTCTCTCAAATACTAGGATTACAGGAGTACAAAGACAATCTGGTTTGTGTAGTGGTAGGAATCAGACCAAGAGCTTTGTGAATTTTTACTAAGCTCTCAGCAACTGAGCTACATTCTCGGCCCTATATAAAAAGTTTAATTGCTCTGTAGGATTATGTTTTATATGATTGATTTAGGATTTTACATTAACATATATACATGGCCATCTTTATATATTCTGAATGTGGAACTTTTTGTTCATCTATACTCTGGAAAAGTTTACAAAAGTTTGGAAATTTCCATTCTTTAAAGGTCTAATTGATCTCACCTGTTATTCCCTTCAGGCCTTGTGGGTTTTTACATGCTAATACTTGAAAATTCTTTCAATTCTGATACTGTTCAGATTTTACATTCACTTGTCATATTGTTTAAAACTTTAAAATCTATTGTTTTATAAAAGTAAACATAGTCCTTTCCAATTCTTTCTGATTTCTTTTTTTCTTTCTCTTTCTTTCTTTCTTTCTTTCTTACTCTTTTTTCTTTCTTTCTTTCTTTCTTTCTTTCTTTCTTTCTTTCTTTCTTTCTTTCTTTCTTTTTTTTTTTGTTGTTGTTGTTGGTTTTTTGAGACAGAGTTTCTCTGTATAGCCCTGGCTGTCCTGGAACTCACTTTGTAGACCAGGCTGGCCTTGAACTCAGAAATTGGCCTGCCTCTGCCTCCCAAGTGCTGGGATTAAAGGTGTGCGCCACCACACCCGGCTTCTTTCTGATTTCATTATTGGTTTGGGCCATCTCTGGTTATTGGTCCAGCATCAGGTCCCATCTTCTGTTCGATGGGAGTTGAAGTCAAATGTCCCATCTGCTCCTTCCCACCAGGTGACATTGCAAGTTCTTCAGTGGTTTCTCACAATTACCTGCTTGGATGGATGAGTGACAGGTAGTCACAGAAGGTGCCTGCTGACCATGACACTTGTTTATGTCCTTTCTTTTGTTGTCATTCTTCCCTGGCTATCTGATACTTTGGGAAATCCCCAAAGTAGATATTTAGCACCACAGTGCTTATCCCAGAATGCAAACTAGCCTAGGTTAAAAACAACTCCACAAGAAAAAGTTCCCTTAAAAAAAAACTTATGCTTCTCTTGTGCATTGCATCCTGACCACAGTTTCCCCTTCCTCCCCTCCCTCTAGTTCCTTTCTTGCCCCCATCCCCCACCCCTGGCCTCCAGATCCACTACCCTTCCATTTCCCTTCAGAAAAGAGCAGGTCTCCCTGGGATATCAACTCAATATATCACAAACATTTATAATAAGGCTAGGCACAAACCCTCATATCAAGGCTGGATTCAGCAACCCAGTAAGAAGGAAAGGGACACCAAGAACAGACAATAGAGTCAAAGATAGCCCCACTCCCACTGTTAGGTGTCCCACAGAGCATCAAGCTATACAACTATAACATATATGCAGTCTATGCTTAACGAATTAAAAAGGGAAACTTAGCATTGTGACAGGGTGGCTGTTTTCAACAGTTGTCTTTCTACTAAATATAGTATGTAAAATCATTGATGGCAAGGTAGAAAGGCACAGTACCAGACGCACAGCAGGGAGCATTAGGTACTTTCAGATGGTAGCTAATCATAAAAAGAAAGTTCTTTGTAGGAGTATAATCTTCAAATTCAACAGATTAGAAAAGTTACTGTACGAATCTTGGCAGTCATGACTCCATGGCCCATGGCCTCATTTTCACACTGAATGACAGAGCCTTTCTACCTTGCCATCAATGATTTTACATACTATATTTAGTAGAAAGACAACTGGTGAAAACAGCCACCCTGTCACAATGCTAACGTTCCCTTTTTAATTCGTTTTATTACCAAGTCTCCATTTGCTTAGGTGTTCCTTTTGGTATCTAATGAGAGATTTTTTTTAAGTCAGGGAAAGCTTTATGATCATAAACAACCATTGAAGATTTAGTGTGATGTGCACAGTGTGAACTACTTCCAACTAACGACAAACTAACTCTGAAGAAAGCACAGCAAATAGCATTGTTTCTCTGAAAGAAGAGACAGTTACCCTGGAAAGGGACAGACCACTAGTGAAAATGCATTGTTCACTCACTTGTTATTTTGATGGCTGAGATCATCTGTTGCCCTCAGAAGATGAGTTCCAAGAGTGACTAACCTGGTTAAGTGCAGGATGCTGTCTTCACTGCTGATTCTGACACACCGTAGCACTTATGACGTAGCACTGATCTCTAGTACTATCCTTTAATATTGAGGGAAGTACTGAAGCTTTGAGATGGACACAGCTTTTCCCCACTGATTATAACAGAGCATCTGCTATATTTTTTCAGCAAGCATACTGATGTTATGTGAAAAGCAAGTAATTGCCTTAGAAGACCATGGACTCTTGTCTATTTCAAGTGGACAGTATAAGTAAGTTGTTTCTTCCACTTGATGCATTTTTCCTGGGAAGTAATTTTCTTTTTTTTCCATGATTACTTAACAACTCTTTGATGTCCTGTTCTTAGTTATAGTTCCCCACCCAGAGTTAGCCTTCAACACTGCTCTTGGGTTTTAATGATTGCCTTAGCCTAACAGTTTCTATAAACAATACCCCTCTAAGGATAAGCACTTATTAATGCAAAAGCAATTAAGCTTGTTCCATTAAGGCTTATAATTTAACAAAAGGCAACTATAAAGGAAAATAACAGAACATTTTGCTTCTGACTTTGAAAACTGTCAAAACTATATGTGTATATACACATATGAGAGTAGTATGTTTTGATGGGCTTGCTTTAAAATGTTGTCTAAAATAGTGGAAGTGAAAAAGGAACACTTGAGAACCCTACATATACTTGATATTTCTTATTTTTAAAATTGTGTTTTATTGCTAAATACATTACCCCTTTATATTATTTCTAGAAAATGCTGTTTCAAAGAAAAATACTAGAATGTGATGGTAAATATGATGAACTGCTTTCTAAAGATGGATATTTAGCTATTACTAAATAAAAAAATTGTAAAGTAATTAAAATTTATTATGGAAATCTTTGCGGTATTTATTTATCTCTTTGAAGGGAGGAAAAGATAGACTAGGGTCAGTTATCCCATAATGTTGGGGAAATTACTAGTTCTGCTAATAGCCCTAATCTGGGGATGGAGGATAGCCTAATCAAACGAGGACTGTGGATACCAAGTTCATTTATCACACAAAGACAATTATGGTGTAAAAAGGAAACAGAAGTTGATTCAACTTTAACAAGGCCAAGTTAAGAGGATGATGTGCTTCCATTGATTGTTAATAAATAGCTGTTGTGGCTACATTTTAGAGCTGAACTCTCCCTGAGTTGCCAGCACCCAATATTGACCTGGAGACCTTCTACTATGATGAGAGCTTAGCCTTAGCTTGCTTGTTCCCAACTGGCAATGTAAAGTAATAACCCATTTATTCTAATGTATATTCAGCCGTGTTGCTCGGTACCTTTCCTCAGTCCCGAACAAACATCAGCCTTTCTCTTTGTCTGGCTGGCAAATCCCCTGCACCTGATGATTTCCCGAGTCAACATCTTCACCAGATGTTCTGCCTGTCCTTTTCTGCTTTGCTATGTGTCATCAGTTCTTTACTAAACCAACCAGAAGGTACCGTAGGCAGTGAGGAACACAGGGAGACATCTTCATAGAGTATACAAATAGGTGATCCCAACAACACTTAACAGTGAACACTGTTGTATCTACACAGCCATTCTTCTAAAAGAAAACAGATCAACTACAAAACCATTTTTTATCTCCAATGAGTCAAGAATGCTAACTACTGTTTTATTAATAGAATATGTGCAAAGATGTGGAATCTGCAAGTCCACGCTCCAGGGTGACTTCTGTGAGCTTCAGTTCATATTTGGCACCTACAGCAATCATTCCTCCTGCCATCCAGAGTCAGTATGTGAGAGATGACCACCCCCTGGCTGTCTATGTGTTTTTAGTCACCTACCCTTATCTATCACATCTCCAATCTGAATTTATTGCTTTACAATTTTGTCTGTCTTCCCCAGTGAATTTTAAGCTCTTTTAAAATCAGGAACCACACTCATCTAATTGAGTTCAAGTGTTTATTGCCTGAAATAAAGCAAGTGTCCAGGCAGTGCTAACTTTGTAAGGGAATGAGTCAATGGCCCTTCAGTGTTCCAAAACCCAGTGACTATTGTGCACTCAAATGACCTACTTGCAGTTTGTTTTTAGTGGTTACAGGTCAGTTTGGAGTATTTGCATCTTAGAATTTGCATGTAGAAGTATCAGTATTGAAATTCTGATAAAGGACTTTTTGAATACAATTATAATACAATGTAATGTGGACAACTCACTTTACATTTTATAGTTAATCTTTGACAACACGTGGAGATGTGTAGTAACATATGATAGATTCAACATGCTTTATGCAGGATTTGAGCCTGAGTAGGTTAAATGTTCCTTTGGCTGCTTAGAAATGACTTCTAGGAGATGTACAGACTCATCTACAGCTGTAGAGATGTGGAAAGTTCCAAATAATTTGTGAGTGTGTGCATGTGCATCTGTTTATAGTGTGTGTGTGTGTGTGTGTGTGTGTGTGTGTGTGTGTGTGTGTGTGTGTGCTTGTGTGTGTGTGTATGATGGTTGCTGAGACAAGGACTGTTCACTATTTTGGGTCTTGACTGGTAATGACTCTGAGTGCATGGGAATTAAAAAACACACACACAAATCATTAGTTCTCAGTTAGAGCAACCATTCCAAACAAAGCAATGTGTTTGGCATTTTCAGAAATGCTTTATTGGAATGATCAAGGGGTTGAAAGAGCTTGAGTTAGGTATAATGATCATTTCCTTTAAATGGGAGAAGGTCATGATGAAAGTTGCTATTTATCAGTAATTAGAGTTCTATAGAGGCCCCAATTATGATATTTAGACCATTAGCAAATGAAGTTATTTAGATTTTGCTATGGAAAATTACCCTAGGCCATGTGGTATCTTATGGAGTGATGCGGTATACCCCAGTTTGTGGTCTACATCTTACCAACTCTCCAAATTCGGCTACACATACACAGTCCATCTGGACTCACTTATTAAGGATACATTAGTGCTCAGTACAGAACTGGAAAGTGGCACCTCAGTGGGCTTGGAGATGAAAACAAACAACCCTGTATCTTATTAAATTTTGCACGAAATGGAAAACATTATGTGTGGTGAGATGCAGTGAAACTTATCTAACGAGCAATAAACATTTCTGAAGGACCATAGTTTCCTTTGAATGATGTTTTCAGACAAACTGGAAAGGCCTAGAGTGAGAAACTTAGAAATTATCTGGTGATGGTTACAGGGTTTTTTCTAGTGTGTTTTTATCAAAACTATTAGTCGACTATCCACATCTACAGGGTCAGGCAATATGCGGATGAAGCATCCCTGTCTGCATTCAATGAGTCTGAAATATAAAAACAAAAGTCCAGTCAAGGGATAATGAAGACTAATTGTTGGCCCTGTTACCTAGGCTCTTTTTGACTTTCAAGACTGGGAAAAGAATAATACTGCCACAAACACAGCTTGACGGCTATCACAAGAAGATTTTCTTGATCTGATTTATGTTGTTAGTCCAACTATGCTTACCATGGAGTGGCAAACTACGGTTAACTGAGCCCCTCACTGCTCAGTCACTTTGCACACAGAACAGCAGTATTAAAAGACTCTAAAAGCTGTCTTGTTTCAGGATTTTTTTTTTACTAATTATTCAGTCTAAGGTTTCATTTGTTTAAAGAGTTCCTCATCTGACCACCTAATATGCTTCCTTTCTCCTTTCTCCCTTTGCATTGTTATTTCCTTCAGCTCCTCTTGAGCCTAGGTATGCTTAATTTAATCTTTCCCCCAAACTCAATGCTTCTGACTTCAGAAGGCACAGGGCCAAAGGCCAAATGACTTTAAATGCCAGTGTATGAGAACTTTCAAAGCATGGCGAAGTGGGTGTCACTGATAGAGGCACCTAAATTGGGAAGGAGGTATATATACTGCCAGTCATAGGCAAGTGTCAACTTGGAGGCTAATTCAAAATGAAGTCCTTTTATTGGCTTTTAAAGGTCTTTTCTTTCTTGTTTATTTGGACATTTTGTCCTGTTAATTGGGAGGGAGGACTTGAGGAGTTCATAAGAAAGCATAAGAAGTGAAAGGGGCAGTCCTAACCTGGGTGATGTATGGCCACCAGGAGCTGTCAGAAGAGATGTGATCTGTGGGAAATACTTACACACACTTCTTTAAAATACTTAAGAGAATTCATCCAAAACATAAAAATGTTCGCAGAGCTTGGCTGAGCATATGACTTAATTGGCAGTGTGGTGAACATAAAGCAAGAGAAGAAATCTCAGAGGCATTAACCATATCAATATGTGTCCATTGTTCCTTTGTTGGTTCTGCGATTTTCTTTTGGTTAAAAAAAAATCAATGCCAGATGCATGAATACTTTAACAAATGCTAGTTAAATGTGATAATTTTTACTTATATGCATCACAATTTTCTTCTCTTAATTACTTGTGGTGGATATTCCATGAATTCTAACCTCATTTGCCATTCTTTCTTCTTTCAAGTTTAATTGTAAACTTCCTTTTCATTTCTTTCTGATATATTCATATTTTGTTGCAAAAATTTATACTATTTTTGAACATTAAATGTGTCTCTGTTCTACTTTTCTTTATTAGTCCTTTCCACTATAGTCACTGGTGAGGAAAGCTTATATTACTTTTAATTTGAAATAGCTCAAAATTGTCAATAAAATTATTTGGGTCCTGTTTTGACATTTAGGCTTTATATAATAATTTGATTAAAAGTGCGTCATATTTTGACTTTCACCATTTTCTACATCTTGAATTCTATAGTATCTTGAAATACTACTTATCTCATTTTATATGTTAAAAATTATTACAACCAACTTGCAAAAAAAAAAATCTCACAGTGAAATCAGCCAGACCCAAAGTCTGCACATCTCTTATATTTTTGGTTGTGAGCCTAGCCTTTAACGGTTGAGCCATCTCTCCAGCCCAAGTCTGCACATCTCAATGAGCTTCCATACAGTTTGAATGTGGAACCTCCCGTGGGACATTGTATTTTCACTATCAAATATACTTTTATGAACTTAAATGTAAGATGATGAGAAAATGGTAATGGATATGTGTGTCATGAAAGAGGATATAAAGTTAATTACTTTTTAGTTTGAACTCGGTTGTAGTTTTTTTTCTTCATTTTTTTTTCAGTGTCAATGATCACGGTTAAAGTCAACATTTCTTTAGCTGAGTATTACTTCCTCTAGTTTGTCCCAAGAGTAATATGTATATGGTTATATAATGTTTCAAAAATGGTATGCACCTAGCAAACAAAAGTTCTTTTCTGGTACGTGGCATACTTTGGATTCTAGAAAATAATTTCACCTAAATATTAATCTTCCAAGCCAAAAGTAGCATTCCATTTTAGATATTGGAAGATATCGATTGGGCATGGGGGCATACGCCTTTAGTTCCATTTCTTGGGAGAAAGAGGGAAGAGGATCTACATGAGTTTTTAGGCCAGCCTGGTCTGCTTAGAAAAGTCTCATGACAACTGAGACTACATAGGGATACCTATCTCAAAAAAAGTTGGAATGCTTTATTCATGATAAACCTTCTGTTTCTAAATACATACAAACTCGCTCAATTAGTTATTAATTGATACTTTAAAAATCCCATACTGTAGAAGGTTTCACTTAGCTGATGCTCTCAGATGTCTCAAAGATTGATCTGGAATGTTCCATATTGTGTTTATGGGAAATAACCAGAAGAGTAATCAAAGATACAATAGTGACCACATCCAGTATGGTGGTCACATTACAGGTATGATAATAAGCAGATATGTGGTAGACATATGCATTCTTCCCAGGTCCATGGAAAGGCTTACTATATTATGGCATATAATAGATGTATCTTGAAAAAAAACTATTCAGCATTGAAGAAAGTACAAAGTTTCATAATGCTTCTCTGAGGAGCAAATGATGAACTTATCTTAAGTAGTCATGAAGACATTGCTTTTTAAATAGAGATGCTTTCAATAAGAATAATCCAGGGACCACTCTCGTGGTGAAGTGCTTGCCACACAAGCCTGTGGACCTAAGTTTGATCCACAGCACTCATGTTAAAGAAGAAAAAAAAAGAAGGAGGAGGAAGAGGAGGAGGAGAAGGAGGAGGAGGAGGAAGAGGAAGAGACAGAAAAAGAAGGGTGAAGAAGGGAGAAGAAAATAGAAGAAGAGTAAGAAGAGTGGTGATACCCTCTTGTAAGCTGAGTGCCAAGGAGGCAAAAACTGGTGGTTTCCTGCAATCTTCTGGCCAGCTAACCTAGCATTTCTGAGAAATTTTGTCTCAAAAAGATAAGACAGATGGCATCCTAGGAACAAACCAGGAGTTAACCTCTGGCGTAAGCGTGCGCGCACACACACACACACACACACACACACACACACACACACACACACACACATACATACACCACCACACCACACCATAAAGAATAATCCTACTATTTACTCTCATCTGTGGTCCTATTATATGATCACTTCATTTTAGTGGCCTAATTTTAAATGTGGAGTTTTGTTTTGATTTGTTTTATTGAATCTTTGTGAATTTTACATCATTCAACCCAATCCCATTCCTTTCCCTGTTCCTCCATATCTATCCTCCATTCTCGCAACTTTCCCGCCAAAAGAAAACCAAACCTATGGAAGCTGCAATTTGTAACACAGCAGCTTTTGCCAAAACCACTTTACTTTCGAGTATTCAATGTAATGAGTCATTAATCTGATTTGAGGTCTCTGGCTCCTACTATACTATTAATATTGGTTTCTCAACTGGACCTCTCTCAGACATCCTTTGTTCCCCATTTTTCTGGAGATCCTTCAGCTTTGGTTCTGCAGGACCAGTATCTTCATGTGCTCCAGTAGTTCATAGATGGGGTAGATGTTGGGGTAGGCCAAATCAAAGCCCTGGATCTGCACCTGGGTGGTAGATGAGTTAGTCAGCCTGCCACATGAGGGACTGGGCCAGTTCTACTGCCTGTGGCAACTAGCAAGGGGTAGAACCAGTTCTGCTGCACTCATGTCACTGCGGCTAGCTCTTCAGCATCGTCCCACTCCGTACCATCCTTGGATATCAACATGGTCCCAGGAAGCAGCCCAGACCAAGGACACTCACTTTGGTGGTGTCCTTGGGACATGGTCCTCAATACAGATCCCTGCTGTTGTAAGGCCATGGAACCATATGTGACCCTTGGTGGCACCATGGGCCTAGATATCAGAAAGGCCTCAGGTAGCAGTGCAGGCTACCTAAATTGGGTTGTTCCCTGACACCTTCAGGTCTTCAATTCCTCCTTTCTTCACAGTGTACAAACTGTTTAGCTTCTCTTTCTCTCCCATCTATCCATCACATATTTACACATTGTAGTGGTATCCACCTTGCACAAGCTTTATAGAAACAAACAGGAGCCTCTAGAGAGTTTTAATTAGAAATACTCATCTTGTTTCATATATTCTAACTTCCTCTTGATAAACTTTACCAAGAAAGACAACTCAGTAAGCATATTATTTAACTACTTTTCTATTTTTAAGATAATTTTTTTGTTTCATCTATACCTTATGACACCAATTAGCTTTGAAATAGAGCTTTGTAAAAAAAATTGAAATAGAGCTTTGTAAAAATAGAGCTTGGTAAAAAATTGTATTGTCATATATCTGTTTAATCCTGGTAAACATGAAGTCCAAAGTGAATTCTCAATGTTAGCACCTAGACATTTCTCACCTTGACGTGTCACACATTGAAGAAGAAAAAGAAACACAGTGCTGTAAATTAAAATAAGGCAACAAATGTTAACAGACGCAGTCACTTCTGTAAGTGAAAATATTTTAAACTTTCCTCGGGCATTCTACCTATACTGGCTAGTTTTGTGTCAACTTGACACAACTGGAGTTATCACAGAGAAAGGAGCTTCAGTTGAGGAAATGCCTCCATGAGATACAACTGTAAGGCATTTTCTCAATTAGTGATCAAGGGGGAAAGGCCCCTTGTGGGTGGGACCATTTCTGGGCTGGTAGTTTTGGTTCTATAAGAGACCAGGCTGAGCAAGCCAGGGGAAGCAAGCCAGTAAAGAACATCCCTCCATGGCCTCTGCATCAGCTCCTGCTTCCTGACCTGTTTGAGTTCCAGTCCTGACTTCCTTGGTGATAAACAGCAGTATGGAATTGTAAGCTGAATAAACCCTTTCCTCCCCAACTTGCTTCTTGGTCATGATGTTTGTGCAGGAATAGAAACCCTGACTAAGACACTACAATATTAACATTTTTACTGAAGTAATATCCACATACCAATATGTATAAGTATATATGCAACTGTACCCAGAATATATACCAAAACCAATAAATGACACAGCATAGAGAAAGTAGTAGAGATGAAGTCTTAAAAGATCTGGAAATAGTGATTCCTTTTGTGTCTATATTAAACTCACTGGTTTGGCTGCTAAGTGGAATGAATAATAGTTGAAGTTATCCTTAGTTCAAGTAATACATAACTGATTTATTGTTTTTTGATATTAAAACATAAGTTTTTTGATATTTGATATTATATTAGGGGTTTTCTGGATTTTGTTGTTTGCAATATTAGAGAAGTGAGTCTAGGGCTTGAGTAATATTCCATTGTGTAAATGTACCATAGTTTCTTTATCAATTCTTCTGTTGAGGGACATCTAGGTAGTTTCCAATTTACAGCTATTGTGAATGGAATGGCAATGAACATAGTTGAGCAAGCGTCTCTTTAGTAGGATGAAGCATCTTTATGGTACATCCCCAAAAGTGATAGAGCTGGATCTTGAGATAGATTTACTTCCATCTTCCTAAGGAACTGCTGCACTGATTTCCATAGTGCTTGTACAAGTTTGCACTCCCACTAGCAATGGATGGATGGTCCTCTGATTTCACATCCTTGTCAGCATGAGCTGTCACTCTTTTTAATGGGTATCAACCATTCCAAGAGGTGCATGATGGAAACTCAAAGCCATTTTGATTTGCATTTCCCTGATAACTATGGATGTTGAGCAATATTTCTCAGCCCATTTAGTTTCCTATTTGGAGAACTCTGTTTAGATCTCTACCCCATTTCTAATTGGGTTATTTGTTTTCTTGATATCTAGGGTTTTTTCTTTTCTTTTTAGTTCTTTATATATTTTGAAGATTAGCCCTTTATTAGATGAGTAATTGATAAACATTTTTCCTATTTTGTAGGATGCCATTTTGTCCTTTGCTCCTCCAAAACTTCAGTTTCATGAGGTCTTATTTATTGTTTGTTGATCTTAGTGCCTGTGCAAATTGTGTTCTGTTCAAAAGTCTTTCTCTGTGCTAATAAGTTCAAGGCTATTCTGCATTTTCTCTTTTTTAGGTTCAGTTATCTGATTTTATGTTGTGTCTTTGATTCTATGGAGCTGAGTTTTGTGCAGGGTGTAAGTATGGATTTATTTGGATTCTTTCTATATGTAGTTGTCCAGTTGAACATTTGTTGAAAAAACTTTTATTTTGTTTGTCTGTTTGTTTCCCACTGTGTATTACTGGATTCTTCATTAAAAAAAATCAGGCTCCATAGATGTGTGGCTTTTTGTTGGGTCTCCAATTCCATTCTGTTGATCAGTGTATGTGTGTGTGTGTGTGTGTGTGTGTGTGTGTGTGTGTGTGTGTGTGTGTGTGTGTGTGTGTACACCATGCTATTCTTATTGCTATAGCTCTGTAGTTTGAGGTCAAGAATGGTAACACCTCCAACAGTTCCTTTATTAGTCAGTATCATTATAACTATCTTGGGTTTTGTATGTTTCTATATTAAGCTGAAAATTCTCAGCTGTGATGAATTATGTTGAATTTTGATGGGGATTGCACTGAGTCTGTAGACTGCTTTTGGTAGAATACATTTTGTAATGTTTTTATTATATTAATCCTACCAATCCATGAGCATAAGAGATCATTCTATCTTCTGATATTTTCTTCACTATTTTTCTTCAGTGTCTTACTTGTGTAGATTAGAGTTACCTCAACATACTTTACCTTTTGTGCCTATAGTGAAAGGTACTGGATTTTCATTCAATTTGTCATTTGTAGGTTGTACAGCTCCTGATTTTTTGTTATTGTTGCTGTTGATCTTGTATCTACCTACATTTCTGGAAGCATTTTTGGGAAGCAATTTATCAGATTTAAAAGTTTCCCAGTGGAATTTTTAAGGTAACATATAGGTAACATATACATATCATAATATTGAAAAATAAAAATACTTTGATTTCATCTTATTCCATTTGTACATATTCCACTGATCTCTCTCAGTTATCTTACTGCTCTAGCTAAGAGTTCGAGTACTATGTTGAATAGATATAGCAGAGAGAGTGGAAACCTTGTCTTGTTTCTGAGTTTAGCAGTATTGCTTTGAATCTTTCTCCATTTAAATTGGTATTGCTGTAAATTGCCTTTACTGTGCTGAAGGTATGTCCCTTGTTTCTCTAAACTTTCCAGGATTTTTATCATGAAGAGATGTTAGATTTTTGTTAAATGTCTTGTTTGTATCTAATAACTTGATTGTACTCTTTTGATATTTTAATATGGTTATTTACATATGTCAAACTATCCCTGCATCTCTGAGATTAGAGCTAATTGATCATAGTGGATGATATTTTTTATGTGTTCTTAGATTTAGTTTACAAGTATTTTATTGAGAATTTTTGCACCTATGTTCATATAGTCTGTAATACTCTTTCTTTGTTAGATCTTTATGTAGTTTAATACTGGAGCAACTGTTACCTAATAAAATAAATTGGGTAATGTTCCTTCTATTTCTATTTCATGAAATAGATTTCATGAAATGATTTGAGGAATGTTGATATTGATATTGGGAGAACTCTGTGGTAAAACTATCTGGCTTTAGCTTTTTTTGGTTGAGAGACTTTTTATGACCGGTTCTATTTCATTAAGATTTATAGGTGTGCTTAAATTGCTTAAATGATATTGATTTAGCTCTGGTAGGTGGTACCTATTGAAAAAATTATCCATGTATTTTTGATTTTCCATTTGATGGAGTATAAGTCTTTAAAATATGTCTTTCTGATGCTCTGGATTTCCTCAGTGTCTGTGCTTGTATCTCCTTTTTCATCTCTCATTTTCTTAATTTATATTTTCTCTTGCTACTGTCTAGTAAATTGGACTAAAGATTTTGTTAATCATTGATTTTTTTTCTCAAAGAAGCAACTCTTTGTTTAATGAAGTCTTTGTATTTTGTTGCTTTATTTGTTTTGTTTCTATTTTAGTGATTTTAGTCCTGAGTTTGATTATTTCTTGTCATCTACTCCTTTGGGGATTTGCTCTCTTTGCTGTAGATCTTTCAGGTACATTATTGAATTGCTACAATGGCAAGCACCAATCCTTACCACTATTAAGGATACTCTGTTATGCTAGCAGGCAGGACCATGTTGTCCTCTGAGAGGCTCTACTCAGAAGCTGACTCAGACAGATACAGACACCCATAACCAAATAGTGGATGAAGCTTGGAGACTCTTATGGAAGAATAGGAGGAAGGATTGTGGGCCCTGAAGAGGATAGAAACTCCATAGGAAGACCAACAGAGTCATCTAACCTGGACCAGTCTGAACTACCAACCACAGATCTCTCCATTTTTAAAAAATGTATGCACTTAGTGCTATGAACTTGCCTTCATTGTATCCCCTTATGTTTCTAACTTCAGTAATGTTATTGTGTTGTTCCTGATAAAACAATTTGCCTGTGTTAGGAAGTATACAAAAAATATAGGCCCCTCAAAGCCATTTTGTAATTAAGTTAACATCATAGATTTATAACTTACTCATTTTCCAACATCAATTAACTCTTCAGAATACTCTCTTCTGATAAGTCCTATACTCCTTTTCATATGGAGTCTTTTTTGACTAATGAATGAATGATAATGCATTGAATTATAATACAACTTCTGCAGTATTGTTGGTTAGGCTTTAGGGAGTTTGTTTTTCCAGTAAACAAAGACTTATGGCATGGAATTTGTCACTTTATTGGACATTGGTAACTTCACAGACATGTGACTATGTATAACACTATAGTCCATTGACTGCTTCTACTGGTGTAAAGAATCATTTAAAATTATTATTATTATTATTATTTTGGTTTTTCGAGACAGGGCTTCTCTGTATAGCCCTGGCTGTACTGGAACTCATTTTGTAGACCAGGCTGACCTCGAACTCAGAAATCCACCTGCCTCCGCCTCCTGAGTGCTGGGATTAAAGGCATGCGCCACCATGCCTGGCTTCATTTAAAATTCTTACAACTCCCACTACAAATGCATTTTCACAGAGCTCCAGATAGATTGAAGCATAGCATATACTTTTAAACTACACCTCACTAGGTGTATTTCTCTCTCTTTCCCTTTCTCTGTCTTTCTGTTTCTCTGTCTCTGTCTCTGTCTCTGTTCTGTCTCTGTCTCTGTCTCTGTCTCTCTCTCTCTCTGTGAGAAAGACAGAGACAGAAAGACAGACAGAGACAGAGAGACAGAGACAGAGACAAGGGAGAAAGAGGCAGGTACAAAAAGGGAGAGAAAGAGAGGAAGAGCGAGTGAGACAGAGACAGAAAGACAGAGAGGGGGAGGCAGAGAGGGAGAGACAGAGAAGCAGGGGCAGGACAAACATCAGAGCCTTTCTCTTGCTGTCTTTGATGGTTTTGTAGCATTTGAAATTGGTGCCCCACCCTCCATCAACTGCCTTACTCTGTTGGCTCCAGTGACCAGCCTTCTTGGTTGGCTTCCTGATTCCCTGATTAATCCTTTGTTTCCTGCACTGGCAATCCTCTCTGTTTCTTTGTTCAATCACGGACACTTCCAAGTTTCAGTCTTTGGCCCTCAGTCCTTTTTCCTGTGTACTCCCCTCTCAGCTGTGTTCGTGATTTTTAAAGATACATTTCCAGATCCTTCTCATTTAAGTTTGGCACTGTGTACATATAATTTGTGACATTTTTCCTTGTGGATTATCTGTTGTAACTGAAAAATTAACAAATATCTCCACTTTGTAACTCTCCATCAGTGTGCTTACTTTTAAATGAAGGTGAGATATTGTTTTAATACATGACTGTCTTTGACATACTCTGTAGTCAAATTTCAGTCAAAAATCAACATTTATAGTTTTTTAACTATATTATTTCTTTTTTTCTTTTTTCTTTTTCTCTTTCTTTTTCTTTTTTTTGGAACTCACTCTGTAGACCAGGCTGGCCTTGAACTCAGAAATCTGCCTGCCTCTGCCTCCCAGGTGCTGGGATTAAAGGCATGTGCCACCACTGCCCGGCAACTATATTATTTCTATCTAGACACTTTGTTCCAATATGATTGTTTAAATAAAATAACCCTTCAAAATTTGTGCCAACAAGTTCCCAATCTTCGCTGTTAACGGAGTCTGCCTTCTACTCTATCAGTTGTGATATATTCTAGTTCCTACCAAGGCAACTTTTAGCTTGTTAGCCTGGGCTCAAGGTTCCAACCTACCTGTCCTCACCACTATTCTCTTTTCCTATGTACATCTTTGTCTTTGAATGAAAGATATTTTCTTGATTTCTCTCATCAGAGAGCACAGTGCATTCATTGATGATTGACATGCCTGGCATCTTCCTTCATTCTTTCCTCATGAATCTCAGGCTTGCCTTTCAAATCTCACTTCCAAGTAATAAGGGGGCTTTATAAACATGGCCTCTGAGTTTGCTCACTGCTTAATAAGAGGTAGAGAAAAGTCTCTTGAAGCAGGAGACATACTTAATAGAATGTTGTACCTGTGATTGCACACAAAATATATGATTGATCACTAATAGTACATAGAACATTATCCTCAGATTCTTAACCATTCACATTATTTCAGTACCTTACCTGGTCATTTGAAAATGTATAGTGCACTCTCTTGACTCCTCACTTGGTCCTCTTGTCCTGCTCCCCTCTCCTGATTCCCCTCTCCCCTCTATCTCCACTTGTTCATAGCCCAGCCTCTATTTCTCCTCCTCCCCTCCCCTCCCCTCCCTCCCCCCCGCCCCCCCTCTCTGATTTCTCTGTCTCAACTACCCTCTCAACTCCCATCCCGATGCCCCAAATAAGCTCTATTCTATACAAGAAAGGAAGAGAGAGAGAGAGAGAGAGAGAGAGAGAGAGAGAGAGAAGAAAAGAAAAGAAAAGAAAAGAAAGAAAAGGAAAGAACAGAACAGAAAAGAAAAGAAAAGAAAAGAAAAGAAAAGAAAAGAAAAGAAAAGAAAAGAAAAGGTGTAGTGCACTTCAAGGATAAACTTAATGATAGATGACATTACCTTTTAAATTATGAGCTCCCATGAAAAGAGAATAAACATCAAATCATTGATTTTTATTTTTATTATTTTTGATTAAAGGGAATAATTTCACAGGTCTGGCTCTAAGTTTATTCTAATTTATTAACAGGAAACACCTGAAACTAGTTGTTGTCTGGTTTATAGACTATGGCTTTTCCCCCCTTTCCATTTATATAGAGAAGTAATTTTGGTAAATATTATATTCACTTATTCACTTATATTTAGAAATATAGTATTCTTTGTTTCCGTGGTTGGTTGAAATTCTTTAATTAAAAGTGATTTTAATTTGGAAACTTAAGACATTATGAATTAAATGAGTTTTAGATGAAGGAAAATGCTTGTAGTTATACTCTGGGTGTTCTATAAGCTATGGAAAAATCTCCTCGGTATAATCTTAATATATTCATTAAACTGAAACTTCTTTTGTTGAGTTATAGGAGTGAATTTTTATGTTGTGGTTGTTGCTGAGGATTTTGTTTTCTCTCAGGCTTTTCACATTAATGTTCTTAATCTCTTAGATTTTTCAAGCATATATTGTATTAAGGAGCTTATCTCTGAGATATTGCAAAATGAATTGAAATTTGCATTTTGTTTAAATTTTTAGTGATTTAGGAGTAGTATTTCTGGCAATTGCTACAGAATGTTTCTGGGAGATGGGGACATGAGTAGCAGAGTTTGTACAGCTGACAAATAAGTGTGGACTCACATCCTAGTTACCACACCTGTAACAGAATCTGCTGGTGTATCTATCTGAATACACCTGGAACAGATCTGCTGCAGTATCTATCTGTGAAGGTGGTACACACACAATCTTGCTGCTCAGTGGAACGGCAACACGTTTGTAAGTGTCTCAGGATTTCCAACCTTCACTTAGTAAGAACATTCCATATGCACCCAGTAACGTATATTTCCCAATATTTGATGATAATACATTTGAATAGGAAAAGTGGTGTTGTATTCATTCTAGTAGGATTTGTGTGGCAAGTTTTATAGACTGAGGCTATAGACTTTAAAAGAAGAAGGCCTTTTGGAACTGGTTATGAAAATTTTGGCTGAAATAAAATTATTAAGTCATAGTTTTGTTGGTAATTTATTTATTTTTAATTTATGAGATGTTTTTCATAGGCTAGGCTGAGATCTTAAGTGAGAATAATGGTAAAAAGACTCTCTCTTGAGATACAGTCACTAACTATGACTTTAAGAAAACTAGTGTTTTATTTTATAAATTATTTATAAGACAGTATTGATAAATAAAAGCATTTTTAATAATAAATTTTTATATGGCTATATGTGTGTCATCTGCCTCTGTGTTTGTTTCTGTTTGTCACCGCCAAATCCTTACCCACCTAGCCTTGAGGATCCTCATCCCAGGGACCCCCATATCTGACTAGGGTGGTTTGTGACAAGTGGCAAAGAAATCTGAACCTTAAGTCACTGTCATTTGATAGATATGATATAGGTAAATGTTCTATGAATAAAATACCCAGAAAATTCAATTAAACACACAAATATACCTAGAAAAATTGAAACATAATTATTAGATTATTTTAGACAAATGTTTTCAAATCTACTCTTCCTTTCTATTTCACTAATTCAACATAGGAATAGACATTTCTAACAACTTACAATGCACTTTTTATGATTTTTAATTATTTTTATTATTAATTTTGTAGACTTATACATCCATGTACATATGTAACACCATTTTAATTTTTAGAACTTATTGGGGGAATATAATTCTAATAGTACAAGGCAGTAAAAGTGTTAGTATTTCTACATAACATGTCATGGACAAAAGTAAAGTGAGGGGGGGAAAGAGCTTACTTCTTATACTGTCAGGTCCATCCTTCACTAATGGGAAATTTACTTGAATGATATTTCTCTCTGAAGACTACTCACAGAATGGTCTTATTGGCTTTTTCTTTAATAGAGCTGCATTGTCATGTCTTATATAGCTGTTTCCATTGGATTTGAACATTTCCTTTTGAAAGAGGAGTCTTATAAAACTTACCAGACTCAAGAGACGCATGAAACTCACAAGACAAACAAGACCTGTCATTGACATGAAGGAAGCCGTGATAACTGCTGACTTTGTGAGAGCCTTTGGGGTTGTACCTACCTGATATCGTTCAATGGACTTTAGCACAGGGGACAGTCTGAGTTGTAACCCACGCTGAGGGAGGTTTTACAGTGATGTATAAAGTCCAAGTCACTCATGTGCCTGCAAATTCATTGGTTCACCAATGTTAGGGTAGACAGAATCTCTTCTTTTGTGTGTTATCATCTCTATCAGAATAAATAGAGATAAACTACCCAGGAAGAGTTATATAATATTTTTAACCTTAATAGAAACATAACACAAAAATAATTAGTTTAGAGACAGACAGGCTCTTGAAGTGTTTGATAATATGTGAGTCACTCTCAAAGCTAATGCTCATTCATCTTTACCTACACAGCATGAAATGGCACACATTCTCATTCTAGTCGCAACTGTGGGACACTCCCCTAATATGGTTAAAAGGTAAGACTATACCATCTGGGGGAAGATCATCTTTTGAAAGAATCCCAAGGTGACCTTATAGCATGTGCTATGAGATGAAGCACTTTCCCTTAAGAATGTGATCCATTGTGTGGGAGTGAGGATATTCACAAAATGACATTTGAATAAATATACGCATTAGAATTGTAAACAGTCTCTGAAGAGAATTGTATTTTATTTACCCTGCCACGGTAAATAAAATACAAGGAAATATATAAGAAATCAGTCTCTAATGGACTGATTTCTAGAAGACAGTTATCACGTGCTGAAGGCTTCATGAATAGCAAGGACTAGACCAAGAGAAGACAGACAAACGTGAATGAGAATATTGCACATGAGATAGTGGTGTTTAATGTGGACTTCACATGCTCCAATAAGATTGTGTTCTAGTTGAACTAAGAAATAAGTTGACCAGGACCATCATGTTGGCATGGGACTTTATTGGCCTTGCACAACTCCATAGTATGCTCAATAATTTAGACTGGGATGGAAATCATGTTTTGAATTTGCTAAAACACTCTGGGGGGATGTTAAAATGGATAAAGCAGACTATAAGTCCTATCCATTTGTTGAGACAGTTCTTATAGAAGAAATTGATAAGCAAAAATGTTAATCAGTTAACTCTAGAAACTATTATTTGAAGATAGTAGTTTTCAACACAAATTTTGCAATCTAATTTTCTGTTGTGTTCTTGAATTCCAGATTCTTCCCTCAACAAACAATAAAGCAAAACAAAACAAAACAAAACATGAAAAAAATAAGCAAGCAAAAAAGATCATAGATTTCTCTACCTATATACTTTATATATTTTCTAAGCTTATAGTATCAATTCTGATTTTTTTTGTTTCAAAATTATATTTATATCTATATATGAATGACTGTTTTATATGTGCACCACATGCATTTTCTGGTGCCCACAAAGATTAGAAGCAAGAGTGTGATCCTCTGAAACTGGAGCTACAGTTTGTTGTGAACCTCCATGTAGATGCTGAAAACCAAACCAATGTCCTCTACAAGAGCAGTATAGACACTAAGCCATTTCTTCAGCCCCACTTTTAACTTAATTTTCTTGATTCTCTTATATACTCATAACATTATGCATTTTTCTACACATATATGGATATTCACAGGCATTCTGGCTTAACCCTTTGGCACATTTTATATTTAAAATGAGCATTATAATGAGCACTATTGAATTTCAACCTGATTTAGTTGAGTATTACCTAGGATTCTTCAGACTGAATTCACATTATTGTACCAGTAAACTGAGGAATGATTGGTTACCTTGAATTCTTGTTGATGTGAGACAAGGGAATTGATTAAGGGCTTAGTTAACCAGATGCACTTTTAAAAAATATTAAAAATTATCTTGCAGATTATAGATCCAAGTAAAGAAAGCAAAGAAGATGTAAATGATAACTGCCTTCATCAAGGACTTCTATGTAGTAAAACATCATTTACCAAAAGCACAACTCATATCTTTGTTTTTAGATCCTATTACAAAAGTTTATACTCAACTAAATTGGAAAATCTGGAAGAAATGGAAAATTTTCTAGACACATACTAGGTGCCAAAGTTAAAACAGGATCAGATAAACCATCTAAACAGTCCCACAACCCCTAAAGAATTAGAACCAGTCATTAATAGTCTCCCAACAAAAAAACCAAAACAAACAAACAAACAAAAAAAAAAACAACCCAGGACCAGATGGGTTTAGTGGAGAACTCTATCAGACCTTTAAAGAAGACCTAATACCAATACTCTTCAAACTATTCCACAAAATAGAAACAGAAGAGCACTACACAATTCATTCTATGAAGCCACAATTATGCCTATACCTAAACCACACAAAGATCCAACAAAGAAAGAGAACTTCAGAGCAATCTCCCTTATGAACGTTCATGCGGACCTTCTTTTAAAAGCTCTTCATTCTATACTGTGTAACAAAATCTTTCTTAATGGAACACCCTTTAAACATATAAGAACATTTTCTTTGGAGAAAGTTTGCCATGTTTTAAATTTTGATCATTTGTATAAGTGTTGATCAAGTTAAAAATTATTTTGTTTGTACATTTTAATATATTTGTCATAAATTAACTTTACTTTCTTAAGTGTTTATAGGTGTGCCTATTTGTGGGTATGTGTACATGCCCTCTGAGGCCAGAACAGGAAGTTGGAAATCACCTGAATCTGGGGATGGCTTTGGACTGCCAGATCTAAGTGCTGGCAACCAAATTTGGGTCACTTGGAAGACCAGTATCCAGCCCTATAAATTAACACCTGTAAGAGGCTTTGTTTTTGTTTTTGTTTTTGTTTTTCCTGCTGTTGTTGTCTTGGTCACTGTTTTAGTGCTGTGACAAGGCACCATGACCAAGGGGATGGTTAAAAAGAAGCCATTTAGTTGGAGGCTTGCTTACAGTTTCAGAGAGTTAGTCTGTTTTGTTTTTGTTTTTGTTTTTGTTTTTGTTTTTGTTTTTGTTTTTGTTTTTGTTTTGTTTTTTCAGAGCTGAGGATTGAACCCAGGGCCTTACACAAGTTCTGTACCACTGAGCTAAATCCCCAAGCCCCAGAGAGTTAGTCTGTTAGCATCATGGTGGGAAGCTTGGCAGCATGCAGGGAGGTTTGGATTTGGAGCAGTACCTGAGAGCTTTACATCCTGATCCACAGGAAAAGAGAGGGACTGGGCCTGGTGTGGACTTTCGAAGTTTCAAAGTCCAGTCTCTGTAACACGCTTCCTCCAAGGACAGACTTTCTCAAAGACCACACCCCTAAATCCTTCTATACAGTTATCAACTAGAAACGAAGCATGCAAATATGTAAGGGCATTGTTATTCAAACCACCCCAATAGTCTTTCTTTGAACATAGTTTTACAGAAGAGAATAAAATATGTTGGGAATTAAGCTGTTCTCGTGTACAGTGTTCAAGTTTGCTTCTTTGGTGCTGTGATAAAACTTGACCACACGTGATCAGAAAGGGTTTATTTGATATTGCACTTGATCTTTTTCCTAAGAGAGGTTTATCTATTCGTAGTCTCTCAGATTTTCAGAACTACAATGGATGTTGAAGAGAGTAGCCCAAGTGTTCTGCACCTGAGTGATGAAGAAAAAGGCATGGAATATGACTCTCACATGCCCCACGTTTGTTTCTTACTCTTCATTGGATGAAATCATCTACTTCTACATCCCAAACCTGTTAGTGATAGAATGGCTTTGGCCAGTCTCAGAGCCTTAGGGCTTACATATTTCCAGATGTTCTGACTGTTTCAACAACTGCCTCTCAAGTGAGCATTCCCACTGCAGTTACCACTGCCCTTCTGCTTCCTGTAAGAATTTGTAGCTCTTTCTCAGAGGGACATGTTTACAGCCACTCAGGCCTCTTCAGCTGTTCTTCACGTACTTGTACAAAATGTAAAGAAGTCCATGCTTAAGTAAAGCCCATGCAGGTCAACCACTTTATTTTAAAATATCTTTATTTGTATAAAAATCCCCAATGATTTTATCAAGTCATGTTTACATAGGCTAGATCAGTGACTTATCATGACAAGCACACAGTGCTATTACTACTATATTAATAATTATCTTATTGTCTATCCCATCAAATTTAGTTATCCACATTTGGCTTACAATAGCCACTGGTGTTTACAGTTCATTGTTGTAAGGCTCAGTTTAGATTCATTGGAGGAAGAGGTGTTGCCAGTAGTGCTGTTGATAACACATATAAGCCTTTACATACTTCCCTTAGTGGATGCCACGTGCACATTAAAGAGGTGCTACACAATCTTGTCTTCTCAATTTAACTTAAAAACATATTTTGCTAATCTAGATGATGCATGAGTATTCATATGTTTTAACCTTTTCTGGGCTTTTGCAGATTTATTATACAACTCTTCACATGCCTTCTTTTCTCTCCTGGAGTATACACATTTTATCTTTATTTGGCAATCACAAATCAGAACTGCACAAGAATTGAAGATGCTTAAGTGATTCCAGAACCAAATACATGTATGTATATACAAAAATCATGTGTCAGGCTTAATAGTGTAAATAGGTAGGGGACAAAAGCAGGTAGGAGACATATAAGATATGCTATTAAATGTCAGGCTTGTGAGATCCACATTTACAGCTTTTTAAAATCATTCAATAGACAATTCAGATCACAAAGGACTACAGAGATTGAGAGTAACAAATTCTATAAAACTATATAAATATTCATGGCTTTTCATTGAATGATATTGTTTAGTCCAGAAACTAAGTAATATATAATTAAACAAACAGTTCATAAATTTAACTACCTTATGATAGTTTTACCTTGTTGATAGTCTTCCAGCATTTGTCTTCTTAATATTCATAATTGTAGTCACAGAATCAATACATTTCTGTTCTCTTATTATCTGACAAAAGTTGTTCCTTGAGGTTCTGCTCTTCTATTGAATGAACTTTTAATAGTTCCATAAGAGGATTAACCAAGCTGTATTCTGTGAGCCAATTAACTGTTTTAGTAAATGAATTTCTATTTAAGTATTATCATGCTCATTTGTTTCTGTATTATTTACACATTGCACAGACAAGTATCTGCTACAGACTATAGGATCTGTAATCTTGTAGCATTAAAACACCATAAAGGAAGTAAATACGTATTTAGTAATTGAATAGAATTAACCCATTTCTAAAGCTAAATTCCACTTAAAAATTTAACAAAACACTGCAGATATGCAGAAACTAATGTCAAATTATTGGGTACATACCATCATACAACCAAAGATTGTCATAAAACAATATTTACAATATGATGCTACTTACATGCAATAACATGATCAGAGGCAAAGTTTATAAAACTGGAACTTAATAGATAGTGCAAGTTCTTCACCCACTTGTTTGCTGAACTAATTTATTTATCACAACCTTAGTATGCATAGGCCAGTAATGAATTCTGATTTTCAAATTCAAATGTGTTAGGGATTATAACTATAATATAACTTCTGACAGAGAGAGAGGGAGAGAGAGAGAGAGAGAGAGAGAGATAGAGAGAGAGAGAGAGAGAGAGAGAGAGAGCAAGAGAGAGCACTGTCTCACTATGTGTCCCTGACTGGCTGTAATTTTCTATGTAGACTAAGATGGCCTTGAACTCACAATGACTGACTCTGTTTCTTGAGTTCTGCCCTTAAGGTTGCACCGTCATGCTCAACACCATTATATTTATATATATTATATTTTATATAATACATATTTATTATATATTTTTGTAAAAAGATTAGCATATATTTGTCCTGGTTTTCACTTTCAGAACATGTGATATGGAGATATTTGACAATTGATTATTAAATATGCCTTGTGTTAGATTATTTTGCCTAACTAAAGGTGTTTGTAAATGCTCTGAGTATAATTATTTTAACCTCAATGTGCAGGAGGTTATGCGTCTTCTGTACTTTTCACTTATAATATTTTCACATTGCCGTGGGCTTATCAGGATATCATCTGGTTGTACGCCAAGAAGCATCTGTAATTCATTAGGGAGAAAAATATTAGATCATCAAAGTGCCTTTAAAAGACACTGGTGTGATACATAATGAGGTGATAAATACTGAGTCAGTAGCTACCTTTTTCTGAGAAATCTCAGTGTTGTGTGTTGGGGGTGTATAGTGGGAGTGATTGCATCCCCTTGGGGACACTTAAAAATGTCAGGAACCATTTTCCTTGTTACAACTTGGAAGAATGGGATGGGAAAGGTGCTACTGTCATCACATGGATAGAGTCCAGGGAAAGTGCTAAACACAGTAAAGTACAGGCACCCCCACCATCCCCACCCACACAAACAAGAAGTCACCCACTGACAATTAACGGGGCAGGGGCTGAAATTCTTATTAAGCAAAAATCAATGTGAAAACAGTCAACCTAGTGCTCCCTGTTTGAAGACCGAGGTAAAAGGCATACCTAAAGCAAAGTGATGATCAGTGTGCTGGAGAAATTGAGAAAACTACGTATCATTGGCTAGCATGAGAAAGGAGAGTGGAAGTAAGAAAACAGACTTTGTAGATCATTGTAAGAAATCCGAATATATTATAAATGCAAACTGAGAGGCTTGTGGTGAGCAGTAGCATTTCCTACTTTTTAGACATCACTTCAGGGGCAGCTTGTGCCACAACTGTTCTTTTTTGTTTGTTTGTTTGTATAGTTTTGTTTTTATGAATTAAAAAAATCTACACAAAGTATTTTTTTAATTTTTAAAGATTTATTTATTTATTTTATGTGTATAAGTACATTACACAAAGTATTTTATCATATTCTTTCCCCTCTTCCAATTCCTCCTAGACATTTGCTCCTTCCTCCCTACCCACCCAATTTTATGGCCCTTCTTCCTTTCTCTCAAAAAACCCTGTATTGTTTTTATTTTATCTATATTAACAAATCTTTTGCCATTATCTTTGAGGCTTGTTCAGTATTCAGAAAGTATTTATAATTGTATATCAGTTTCGGAGGGTCTATCAGATTAACAGGAATTCAAGTGGTCTTCTGGTGATAATCATTGCCAGGAAAATTAAGGAATTGTTTTCATCCCCATTTCCTTGGTGATAAGATGACTATTTAAAAGGTTACTATTGAACAGTAAACTATTAATAAATATAAACTATACTAAATCTACCTATATTAATGTTTATTTTTTATAATAAATAACTCATTGTCAATCACTTGTAAGATGTAGATGATGGTAGAATTCTGCACAAAGTACCAGGCACAATGGATTCTATTAATATAGTAATTGCACATAAAATGATAGAAAATTATAATTATAAAATTATTAAAAAGAAATGGAATTCAGACTAATGTATTTTATGCTTTCATTCTGAAGCTAATATGTAACCACTCCACCAAACATATTCAACTGAAGTTAAGTTAGTAAACTGTTGTATTTGTGGATGTTGGATGCTTAAAGATTATAAGATAACTGCTGTAAAGTCTGAAAAAACAAAACATATCCCCCTCTCCAATAAGCATCCTTACCCAGCAGAGATCAAGTTCCATCGCCAGCAGTCTGTCACCCGTGGTAATCTTCTTGTTTGATGGTGACATTCTCTGTAAGCATCAAAGTTTTACAGGAATGAAAGAAAACACATGAGACTTTGGCTCACCTGACGCTGGAGCAAGCATAAAGACGTGAAACCCCTAGCCTCTAATAAGGGGCTCATTATTTGTTCTCCAAAGGACTCACAGCGTTCCTCCACCTTTCCCCAATGCTGAAATGAACAGAAGGACTGTTGAGGGAAATCAGAGAGATTAAAGCCCTTTATTTCCACATTGTTCAATTAGAGCAGCTTGGGCATATCATTCCGTTGTCATCCAATTGAGAAGTTTATTCTGTGGAAGTGGTAACCAAATTTGCCTTGACACCTGATTTGTCATGGAAGATAAAAAAAAAAATCTAACATTGTTTGGATCAGTTTTTGAAACCTGGTTAAAGGGGATTGCTGTCTTCTTTTTTGATCTGTCCTTGCTTACAAAATTATACTGCACTGCAATCCCATGAGCAATGATGACAGCACATGGATATTCTTGCCTTGCCAACCTGATTATCTAGTTTTCCCCTAGGAATGTCTTTGATCTTGCATTGTGTGAAGGATAGTTAGAAGCATGAAGAAGGTTCTCAGCGTCTAATACCTGGAAAAGACAAGCCAATGCTACACACTAGAAAATAACAGAATAACTTTTTATTAACTGTTGTTTGAACTCTTTTTCTTTTTACAAAGAAGTTTAGTCTGTAAGGCTTACAGCACACCAAAAGCTTAACTAGTCTGTCTTTCTTCATCAGTGAAATTTAATAAGCTCGAAATCATTGCCTATGGCCTAGCAGAGAATTTTATGCTCAGGTTTAGGATACAGTGTGAATACCAAGCCATGTCCTCCACTGCTGAATCATAGAGTGTGTGCCAAATGACTTAACAGGAGAGTTAGGAGTGACGTGATTGAGGGGCTGGAGGTTCTCCATACCAGCTCTGTAGCTATGTTATAAAATGATTATAGCATATTCTAATTTAAACATATCTTGATTAGTGAATTCAAGAACAACTGTAAGAGGTTCAATAATTGTACTTGCTGAATTATTGAAAATGTTGAATTTACTGTGCCAGTTTTAAGACAATTATAGTGTATAATGTGAACATTCAATCAATCATGAAGTAACCTGGCCAATGCGGGAGCAAATGTAACTTCTGAGTGTTATAAGGCTGTAAACCTGAAAGAAGAGGGGGTGTCATTCATTCTGCAATACAGAATTGGTTGCTTTTCTTTATCTCTATATAAAAATGCTAGATTCCTTACCTAAGTGAGACTATTTTTTTAAATGTCTGACTGTTCCTGCTTCCTTCACATTACAATGGTCTTTGCAATTAGATTTAAAATATATCCTCTGCTGCCCTAGTTGGGACATAGCCCACCAAATCACATCCCCACCTATATTTAGAGTTGCTGCTTGAATTTAAATGTCTCTCTAGCATCCATAGTTTGAAAGTTGAACTTCCGATTAGGCATCTAAGTGGTAGGCTCTGGGTGCTGTGTCTCATGGATGGACTACTATTTCTAAAAACTATCTCAGTGAGGACTCTTGCTGGACATTACTATTGAGGCATGCATGGATGTGGCACGATGTGCTATCTTGGAAACAGAGGACATTTCTAACTGAATAGAAACCTTCCAGAGTTTTGTTCTTGGCTTTCCCAGCCTCCAATTCTATTAGCAGCTACATTTATGATCTTCTTAAATTACCGACTTTCAGGTCTTTAGTAGCAGAATGTTTTAATCCTAAATTGGAGAGTGGAAAAGGGTTACAGTAAGTGCATATCTTAGCGACAGAATGGAGACAGATGACAAAAACATCTCTCCTCAGACTGTTGTACACAATATATATGAGACTTCCATGTTACTTATCAGAACAGTTTAGCTGTTATTATGTAAATCTTCTGTTTCTAGGTAGCCTGAATTCTCAAAGATAATTTGTTCTGTATACAAACCCAGTATCCTTTACCTCCTTATGTATGTGGCTTATATACAGAAAGTGGATGGATGAATAATTTGAAAGACGAATAGAAGAAAAAAAAAGACAAATGAGAGTTCTTGTTCTTGACCTTTGATCTAGTTGTTAGGTATACATAGAAAATATTTAGTGCATGTTTGTTGCTTTATTTATTTAAAAAAAAACAATGATGAACTTATGTGCTAATTGTTTAAAACATGACCAAGATAACAATGTTTTCTCTTGAAAATAGGAATGAATATGTATGTTTGGAAAAATCCAGAATGTGTATTTTAATTCTCCTTTACTATAGTGTCTTGTTAATTAATTAGTTGCTCACTTTACATGAAAATTACAATAGGAATCTCCTACTTAATAACCTCAACTAAATTTCCATGAATAGAAGTATATGCTTTTATATGTTTAAAGAATTTTTTAAATTTTAGCATTAAATTTTACAATGATTGATCTTATTTCAATTTTATTTGCTTTTAACATAAAATAGATTATAGCCCTATTATTAATATGGTTTATAAAAATATGAAAATAGCTATTTTTGTCTACACAGAGATTTTTATTGTGTGCATGTATTGTATTTTTCTTTAACTAATTACACCTATATATCAACTCCTGTTTGTAGTTCTTATCTCTTACTACCTGGCTACTTGAGCACCTGGATCGATTTTGTTGGTGAGCCATTCAGTGTATCAGGACAAAAGCAACAACAACAACAACAACATATCATCAACAAGTAATATTATACCTTCTAAGGCCAATAGAGAGGATTTGGGGATTACCCACCATTCAGAATAATCTTCACTCTCCATTTCCTCCATTATTACTGTGTATAGTGGAAAAGTCTCTGCATGTAACATGACTTCTTTGCAGAAGAGCCATAAATTTTTCTGGCCTTTAGAGCACCTCAGTGAATGAAATTTAAAAAAAAAAAGAATTTTGAGATCTTAGTGATTGAATAATTGGAAAGATCTTTCAGATTACAGAGTCATGACTGGCTATTGGAGTAAATTCTTTGATTCCCCAGGCCATTGACACATGGTGTGGTGTTTTTACAACAACAATTCCATTTGGAAGGTTTGCTGACATCACAAGCCATCAGAGCAGAGAATGGGAATGAGGTACCCACTTGATTGTGCTTCCTCCTACTGATTTCATGCAATGACCTTGCAGTCATTAAGTATAGGCCAACTTGCACTCTCAGACCTCAGGCAACCCCCTTTTAAAAGTGATCATTTACTCCCCAACATTTCTACTAAAATTTGATACTCAAAGATCACTTAATGGAGGGAACCAATTTATCCCTGTCCCTTGGGTGGTCCCTAAGGGCAGTTTTTATTTTTTTTATTTATTTTTTTCATTTCTGTTTCAATACATTTACAAAATGCTTCCAGGCTCTGTGAACTTGGTTATATAAGAAGGTTATGGCAACAAAGACTGTTTTCTTTGGAAAATTTTAAGAAAGTGCTGACCTTCCTTAAGTATATAGCAATCTGAAAAGCCTAAAAGCCCAGATGCTTAACACTGTGAGAACCAGCGCCAAATTCTAGAACCAGAGGCATGAGTTAAAGCATAGCATGTAATGAACCAAGAAAAGAAGGAACAGATCTTTCCTTCTCTTGTTTTATGTCCTGTAGTATAATTCAAAGCAAAAATTTATTCACTGATTCTAAGGTATTTTCAGGAGACAAAGGCCTGGGAATGGTCCTTTAGTTTCACACATGAGCAAAGGAAAAAAAAAATGGAACCAAGCCAGGGTGACTTTGGAGATTCGATGAGGAACAAGAGCTCATTAGATGTCTTAGATGTCAGGAAGATCCCAGATGCTTCTGTGCTAGCTACCAAGCATCAGTGCCGAATGACTAATTATCTGATTCAAGTAAGACAAGACATGCCTCTGATAGGAAATAGTAGGCATTGCCTCAGATCTATTACTCTTAGAGTCAGGACATACACATGAGATAACAATTGTTTATCAAATAAGGTGTTTTCTAAGCAAGAACGTCCGGATAAGGGATGCTGTTCACTGAAAGTGGGTAGAGAATACGGAGGCAGAGGCCATCTGTGCTAGCCAGCACCCACAGAGGTAATTACAGACAGCAGCCATCTCTACCCAGGGGAACCAGGGAGAAGACTTAAGATTCACTTATCTCCAGACCCACAGGAATATTGCATTTTTTATTTATTCCCTCTTATGCGTCTGTTTTGATGATGCATAGAATACAATAAGCCTTTTGCTTGGCTCCTTGAGCATCACTGCACATTTAGAGAAACAAATAACCCAAATAATGAAGCAAGGAATAGTCTTTAACTACAAAACCAGTGTTTGTGGTATACTGATTTCCCTGTACCCAGATTTTACTGAAAATTTTATACACATACTTATTGCATAAAAATCAGACTAGGACTATATCAAATAATGAACTGTTATACATACAATCATTTTCATGTTAGTGAGTCTTTATTTTAATTTCTACTCTATATTTCAATATGTTACATTTTATCAGGATAGTGTGAACTATCTCAGCTAATGCACAGTGAATTTCACATGTGGAATGCTTGTGGGGGTATATTTTTAAAAAGTAATTGCAGACACAAAGGTGCCCTGTGGGCTCTGGGTATATTCATACCATATAATCATAAAGAACAATAGAAAGAAAAAATGAATTGTTCTTTTCTCTTGCTTCAGTTTCCTATTGAGTAAAAATTTCTTCATACTGAAGAACCACGAAGCAAACACTGATAAGTGAGTATTACGGTTTTAGTGATTCTGTTGGTAATTATCTACCCTTTAAGAGAGGTCAAGTTCTCAAGGAGCTTAGGGAATTGCAAAATAGATTGCTAAATATCTTTTAGCCTAGAAAACTTGTGGGAGAGATAATAGAGGACTGGAAATAAATACCAGGATTATTGACGAAAAGTGAGAGTGGACGTTCAGCTTTAATTTTTAAAATCTAGAAATTAAGTAACTTGGCTTTGACACAAGGCTTGGTATTAGCAAGCTCATCATTAGGTTTTCTGCCTTATGCACACATGCACAAATGCACACACACTTATATGCATATCGTTCTTAGTAGTGACTTGAAATCTACTGTAGCTCCCCTCCAATTGGAGTGAGTGATCAGTTCTCCCACTTGTCAGTCATGTAGCTCACGGAAAGAGTAACACAGCTGGCAGATCCAGGACAGTACTCCAGAGCTTCTGCTTGGCTGGGGCCTAGATGCCAGATTAAGTGCAAGGATAAATTCTATCAAGAATACATTGTAGTCCAACTATAGGGTTGCAGACTCCTTCAGCTCCTTGGGTGTTTTCTCTAGCTTCTCCATTGGGGGCACTGTGTTCCATTCAATAGATGACTGTGAGCATCCACTTCTGTATTTGCCAGGCACTGGCATAGCTTCATACGAGACAGCTATAACAGGGTCCCTTCAGCAAAATCTTTCTGGCATATGCAATAGTGTTTGGGTTTGGTGGATGATTATGGGATGGATCCCCAGGTGGGGTAGTCTCTGGATAGTCCATCCTTTCGTCGTAGCTCCAAACTTTGTCTCTGTAACTCCTTTCATGAGTATTTTGTTCCCTATTCTAAGGAGGAATGAAGTATCCACCCATTGGTCTTCCGTCTTCTTGATTTTCTTGTGTTTTGCAAATTGTATCTTGGGTATTCTATGTTTCTGGGCTAATATCCACTTATCAGTGAGTGCATATCTAATGACTTCTTTTGTGATTGGGTTACCTCACCAAGGATGATATCCTCCAGATACATCCATTTGTTCAAGAATTTCATAAATCCATTGTTTTTAATAACTGAGTAGTACTCCATTGTGTAGATGTACCACATTTTCTGTATCCATTCTTCTGTTGAGGGACATCTGGGTTCTTTCCAGCTTCTGGCTAAGACTGCTATGAACATAGTGGAGCATGTGTTCTTATTACCAGTTCGAACTTCTTCTGGGTATATGCTCGTATCTGTAGCTGCATATGTAGCAGAAGATAGCCTAGTCAGCCATCACTGGGAAGAGAGGCCCCTTGGTATTGCAAACTTTATATGCCCCAGTACAAAGGAATGTCAGGACCAAGAAGTGGGAGTGGGTGGGTAGGGGAGCAGGGCGGAGGGAAGGTATAGGGTACTTTCAGGATAGCATTTGAAATGTATATAAAGAAAATATCTAATAAAATAAATAAAAAAGAATACATTGTAGTCAAGTAGTCATTGAGGGGGGGGATATGATCTTAATCTAGAAATGGGCAGTATAGGACTACAAAAATATGCTTACCACCTTTCAATTCTACCATTAAAGCAATATATTTGGGGTAATTCTTCCCTGTTAGGCATTCCTCTAAATTTTGGAGATTTAACATGATCTAAAGAAATACCAGGTTTTGGTTTTTGTTTTGTTTTTGTTGTTGTGTTGTTGTTTCTTTTGTTTGTTTGTTTGTTTTGTTTTTTTGGATATGGAACTGCTTAGATCGTTAATCTGATCCTGATTTAACTTTGGTACCTGGTATCTGTCTAGAAAATTGTCCATTTCATCCAGGTTTTCCAGTTTTGTTGAGTATAGCCTTTTGCAGTAGAATCTGATGATGTTTTGGGTTTCCTCAGGTTCTGTTGTTATGTCCCCTTTTCATTTCTGATTTTGTTAATGAGGATACTGTCTCTGGTCCCTCTAGTTAGTTTGGATAAAGGTTTATCTACCTTGTGGATTTTCTCAAAAAAACCAGCTCCTGGTTTTGTTGATTCTTTGTAGAGTTTTTTTTTTCCACTTGGTTGATTTCAGTCCTGAGTTTGATTATTTCCTGCAGTCTATTCCTCTTGAGTGAATTTGCTTCCTTTTGTTCTAGATCTTTTAGGTGTGAAACTCATGAAGAAGGAAGATCAAAGTATGGATTCTTCATTCCTTCTTAGAATGGGGAACAAAATACCCATGGAAGGAGTTACAGAGACAAAGTTCTGAGCTGAGATCGAAGGAAGGACCATCCAGAGACTGCCCCATCAGAGGATCCATCCCATAAACAACCACCAAACCCAGATATTATTGCATATGCCTGCAAGATTTTGCTGACAGGACCCTGATACAGCTATCTCTTGTGCCCGGCACATACAGAAGTGGATGCTCACAGTCATCTATTGAATGGAACACAGGGCCACCAATGAAGGAGCTAGAGAAAGTACCCAAGGAGCTAAAGGGGTCTGCAACCCTATAGGAGGAACAACAATATGAACTAACCATTACCCCACAGAGTTTGTGTCTCTAGTTGCATATGTAGCAGAGGATGGCCTAGTCAGCCATCAATGGGATGAGAGGCCCTTGGTCTTGAGAAGATCATATGCCTCAGTACAGAGGAATGCCAGGGCTAGGAAGCAGGAGTTGGTGGGTTGGGGAGCAGGGCGGGGGGTGGGGAGGTATAGGGGATATTCAGAAAGGAAACTAGAAAAGGGAATAGCATTTGAAATGTAAATGAAGAAAATATCTAATAAAAATTAACATTAAATAAAGAAATATAGTTTGTAACTCAGAAGCCATGTTCTAGAATGGAATGTATATGATATATCAATAATAATTATATTCACAATTCTTGGTAAAAGGTAGCAAATATAATTTAAAAAGAAACAGCTCTTGCATTTGCAAAATAATTTCATGGTCTGTGACTCAAGCATATGATGCCTCCAGCAACAGGGATTCAGCCTTAAGTTTTGAAGGGAAACCACGAACAATTGGAAAAGACTGGAATGTAGGAGGTATTATGTGAAGCCATTGGTCAATGTCTTCAAAAGAAGCATTCCTGGCACCAATCTTTTCATTTGTTAGTCTTGGTGTCTAGTAGGTGCATTGTCATCTTGTGGGGCAGTGGCTGTGAGAGGCAGCCTGGTCCTTGGTCAAGCACAGGTTGGAAACCCCAGTGACCTTTCAGGAATGGTAGGCATTTTGCCTTGCTCCTGGGCTCCTGGCTTCTGTCACATAGCTACTGCCCCCTGCAGCCCCTCCGTTGAGAGGTCTGTGGCCATCAGTCACCTAGGAGCAGCACCCCAAGCCCTCTTACATGCAGATAAGGCATCCCGACGCTCTCAGATCAAGCCATTGGGAAGTACCTGCTGTCAGACCCTGACCCATCCCAAAAGGATCCTATCCAGGAGGAATAAACTCATGTGAGAACTATTCCATCTCTGAAAGCTTCTGTCATAAGAGCTGTAACACTGCCATTGGGGAAGAGATCTGATTGCTCTAAATGCCACCAGAAGCTCCCTGCACTTCTCTTTGGCTAGTCAGCCTCTCTTCTCAGCCTGGTCCAACTCACTGCAGGGCAACAGGTATAGTGTCTTGGAGAAATTGAGGTGGCACCAGCACTCTCTCCCCTTTATCTGAACCCTCGTACCCGGCTTGGCCAGAGATCTCTTTGGAAAGCCTCTTGTACAAAGGCCCATATCGCCCTTTAATAAAGTCACTTCATTTTAATTGCCCCTCTGTGTGTGTGTGTGTGTGTGTGTGTGTGTGTGTGTGTGTATGTACGTGCCCATGTGAGTATTTAAGAAGCTTTCATTGTAGTAAGTTTCCATGTGGCTCTTTCACAAGATCTGTAGTGTCTCTAATGTTACTTAAACCTTCTTGCATTCTCTCCTTGACACTTCCCTCCCCCCAGTTTTTATCAGTTTTCACCTGCACAAGCAGTGAATAAGTTTTCTCTCTTCTTACATCAATATTAATATTTGTTCTCATTTGGCTTTACTGGTATTAGACATTCTAATTGGGGTAAGATGAACTCTGAAATTAGTCTTAATTTGCATTTCTCTGATGGTTAGAGATGCTAAATATTTTTAAACGTTTCGCAGCTGTTTGTATTTCACCATGTTTTCTTCTTAAAAATGTTTTCATTGTAATTTGAAAATTTCATGTATGAGTACTGTACACTGCCTTTATATAATTTAAGAACGCCCATTTAATTCCATAAGTTTAAATTGGGTTGTTTGTTTTCTTGATGTGTAGGTTTTTTTTTTTTTTTTTTTAGTTTCTATCACATGTTCTACATGATAAGCCTCTGTCAGAGATATAGCTGATAAGGACTTTTTCTCATTTTATATTCTGTGTCTTTGCTGGAGTGATGGTGTTCTTTGCTGTAGAGAAAACATTTAGTTTCATGATGCCGTCTTCAATAATTATTTGTCTTAATGCTGGTACTATTAAGGTTCTGTCCAGAAAGTCCATTCAAGTGAGTTCAAGTGTATTCCTTAATTTTTCTCCTCCATCATCCTGAGGTTATCATGTCTTAACTTGAGGTCCTTGATCCATATGAAGTTGAGTTTTATGCAAGGTGAGAGATAAAGATTGAGTTTTTTCTTCTACATTTAGCCATGTAGTTTGATCAGCAGCATTTGTTGGTGATTCTGTCTTTTCTTGACTATGTATTGTTTGTTTGCCAAAAATCAGGTGACTGTCCTTTCAAAAGACTAGTTTTCCACAGTACCAGAACATGATGTTCAATCTGGCAAAGGGAGAATGCAAACCGGTAGTTCTGTGATGTCTAAAAATCACAGTGATGAGCATTATGGCAAGATATGCCTAGGGGTGTAATAGTGATGTTCTAACTTGACAGTAACCAGCTTGCCTCAATTTCCCTTCAAGACTGACTTTAAGATGTAAAGCAAAATAAACTCTCTCTTCCCAGTTTGCTTTTGGTCATAGTGTTTATCATAACAATAGAAAGCAGAGGAGGAATGGAGGAGCTAGAGAAAGTACCCAAGGAGCTGAAGGGGTCTACAAACCTATAGGTGGAATAACAATATGAACTAACCAGTACCTCCAGAGCTTGTGTCTCTACCTGCATATTTATCAGAAGATGGCCTAGTCGGCCATCATTGGGAAGAAAGGCCCCTTGGTCTTGCAAACTTTATATGCCCCAGTACAAGGGAACGCCAGAGCCAAGAAGTGGAAGTGAGTGGGTAGGAGAGCAGTGTGGGGGGAGGGTATAGGGGACTTTTGGGATAGCATTTGAAATGTAAATGAAGAAAATATCTAATAGAAAGCAAAGGAGGACACCAAGCTTCCTGGTGGATAATGGTACTGATATACTACCATATAATGGAAGGAAAATCCAAGTCATTGACTTGCTTTGCACAAACCAGAAACAAGTGGCAGGGAGCCATTAACAATATATTATCCTAAATATAATATTTAAGAATCATGACTATAATATTTGGCTCTCACTTGAATTGTAGGTCTGGCACTTAGTCCAACAAATTTCACAGAAGTTTGCATTTATTCAGCGAACACTGGTCTTTTTCTCTAAGCAGAAAAGAAAATGTTTAGAAAAATCCAACTCAGTGGTTCTCCCACTGATATAATTTCATATGGAATGTGTGCATGGAAATAGTGTTAACCAGTTAAATTCACAGGAATTCAGAGACTTCACTGCCAAATACAGAGCACTAAGAAATAGTGCAGCTTACTATTCTCTCCACTAAATTTCAAAATGAGTCTGCACAATGACTGAACATAAGAATTAGCCCCAGGACTTGTTGGAATCCCACTCAGGCTCAGACCACACCTGAGGACGCTTGTATTGGCATTAATGATATAAAATACTCCTGGTAGGATCCCAATGTGTATCCAAGACAGAAAATTTGTTATAAGATAGTATAGACCTTGTTTTTACCTCGAAGCGATTTTATAAAAAGTATTTGAGGATAGATTTTTGTGACAAAACAAAGTAAAACATATTCCAGAAAAAAAAATCCCCCAATTGGATATGTTAGAGTCAGTCCTCTCATACTAGCTTATGTAAAATCTAAAGGCATTATTTTTTTTCAAGAAGTAATTGGTGGGTAGTAAGGTGATTTTAATACAGGTTTTGCATGATGTCAGCCTCACCCCATGCCACTACTTTCAAAGATGACGGAATCATCTGCTTCCATTTTTCCACTTATAAAAACCTTATGTCAGAAGTGGGTCTTGAGAGTTTGAGCTGCATTTAGCCATAAACATAGGAAATGACAAGCAATTCTGATGGACGTTTACGAAAAGCCAAACCACTATGTGCTGCTTTCGTTGGCTTCAATGCAAGTATATAAGGATTTGCTTGTGCCCTTGGTATCTGATGGGCCACTGTCAAAGGCTCTGAAGATGGATGCAAGTGCTGAGGACTCCATCTGTCACTCGTTAACTTGGCTGGTTTTAGGAAAGTGCTAATGAGGCCAAGGTTGTGGGCTTGGCCAGTTGAATTCCTCTGTTCCAGAGCCACAGTGTTACTGCTAGCTCTAGCCAGCTGTCCCCAGATTGGAGCCCCCTAGTAACAAAGATGGGTGCGAAAGTCCATGTGAGTCAGTTAAGACTATCAGCTGCAAGAACGACTGAGAGCACAGCTAACAGAGCATGAACGCCCTGCACCACATTTATCTAAAGTCTAACACGCAACTTCAAGTTTGCTCTCACTGGAAGCCAGCTCAATACACTGAAAGAAGTTGGCACCATATTCTGTGCAATAGTCCAGAGGCACTTTATGGTCTTTGTGTGGAGATATGGCCAAGCAATTCACTAGGAATAATAATTATAATTGTTTAGCACACAGTTTTATTAAAAGAGAGAAAACAATTGTCATTGGTCACTTTCTCCCTTCTCGTGGGCTCAGATACAGAAATTAAATGGCTCCAAAGATAATCAGAGCAAATGACTTTTGATCTACCTTTTATGGGGAAACTCCAGAATTCCATCTCATTATATCAGGATTTAGTTCATTGTTTTTTGTTTTTTTGTTTTTTTGTTTTTTCCCCTCCTACTTTTCTTACAGAACTCTCTTCATCTTGATGCTAAATTTAATCACCATCTTCTGAAGAAAGTCAACTATACCACAGTAAGAAGAAGTTCCACAAAGCCTACCTGTGAGCCTCCAATACTCCACATACTTATTTATGTTACTTTACTGTCAATTTAAAATCCTACAATCCATATAGAACAGGGGAACAAACTGTGATTTATGCTACACAAGTACTCAGGTTTGTTTATGTATGGGGAAATGTGTGTGTAAAATTTAAAAAATCAAGATATTTGACTTTGGAGGGCTTTGCCGGAGCACCTGGGAAAGCCATCTTGGTTCCCAGAATCTGCTGAGACTAGTCTGCACAGGTGAGAATGTGGACTACAGAAGCTAACAGCTTCTGGGACAGGCCCTGTTTCAGGCCTTCATCTTCTGCCAGGAGGCAAGACCAAACACCAGATATCTGTGCACCTTCCCTGCAAGAGAAGAGCTTGCCTGCAGACAGTGCTCTAACCACTGAAACTCAGGAGAGAGCTAGTCTCCCAGGTCTGCTAATAAAGGCTAACAGAATCACAAGAGGAACAAGCTCTAACCAGAGACAACTATAACAACTAAATCCAGATGTTACCAGATGGCGAAAGGCAAATGTAAGAATCTTACTAACAGAAAACAAGACCACTCACCATCATCAGAACCCAGCACTTCCACCTCAGCCAGTCCTGGGCACCACAACACACCCGAAAAGCTAGACCCGGATTTAAAAGCATATCTCATGATGATGGTAGAAGACAACAAGAAGGACTTTAATAACTCACTTAAAGAAATATAGGAGAACACTGCTAAAGAGTTACAAGTCCTTAAAGAAAAAGAGGTAAAAACAACCAAACAGGTAGAAGTCTTTAAAGAAAAACAGGAAAACACATCCAAACAGGTGATGGAAATGAACAAAACCATACTAGACCTAAAAAGGGAAGTAGACACAATAAAGAAAACCCAAACTGAGGCAATGCTGGATATAAAAACCCTAGGAAAGAAATCTGGAACCATAGATTCGAGCATCAGCAACAGAATACAAGAGAAGGAAGAGAGAATCTCAGGTGTAGAAGATTCCATAGAGAACATCGGCACAACAATCAAAGAAAATACAAAATGCAAAAAGATCCTAACTCAAAACATCCAGGAAATCCAGGACACAATGAGAAGACCAAACCTAAGAATAATAGGAGTAGGTGAGAATGAAGATTTTTCAACTTAAAGGACCAGCAAATATCTTCAACAAAATTATAGAAGAAAACTTTCCAAACCTAAAGAAAGAGACGCCCATGAACATACAAGAAGCCTACAGAACTCCAAATAGACTGGTCCAGAAAAGAAATTTCTCCTGACACATAATAATCTGAACAACAAATGCACTAAAGAAAGATAGAATACTAAAAGCAGTAAGGGGAAAAGGTCAAGTAACATATAAAGGCAGGCCTATCAGAATTATACCAGATTTTTCACCAGAGACTATGAAAGCCAGAAGAGCCTGGACAGATGTTCTACAGACATTAAGAGAACACAAATGCCAGCCCAGGCTACTATACCCAGCCAAACTCTCAATTACCATAGATGGAGAAACCAAAGTATTCCATGATAAAACCAAATTCACACATTATCTTTCCACAAATCCAGCCCTTCAAAGTATAATAACAGAAATAAACCAATACAAGGACAGAAACCACGTCCTAGAAAAAGCAAGAAAGTATCCTTCAACAAACCTAAAAGAAGACAGGCACAAGATCAAAATACCAACTCTAACAACAAAAATAATAGGAAGCAACAATTACTTTTCCTTAATATCTCTTAATATCAATGGACTCAATTCCCCAATAAAAAGACATAGACTAACAGATTGGCTACACAAACAGGACCCAACATTTTGCTGCTTACAGGAAACCCATCTCAGGGCAAAAGACAGACACTACCTCAGAGTAAAAGGCTGGAAAACAGTTTTACAAGCAAATGGACTGAAGAAACAAGCTGGAGTAGCCATTCTAATATAGAATAAAATCGACTTCCAACCCAAAGTTATCAAAAAAGACAAGGAGGGGCACTTAATACTCATCAAAGGTAAAATCTTCCAAGAGAAACTCTCAATTCTGAATATCTATGCTCCAAATGCAAGGGCAGCCACATTTATTAAAGAAACTTTAGAAAAGCTCAAAGCACACTTTGCACCTCACACAATAATAGTGGGAGACTTCAACACACCACTTTCATCAATGGACAGATCATGGAAACAGAAACTAAGCAGGGACACAGTGAAACTAACAGAAGTTATGAAACAAATGGATCTAACATATATATACAGAATATTTTATCCTAAAACAAAAGGATATACCTTCTTCTCAGCACCTCACGGTACCGTCTCCAAAACTGACCATATAATTGGTCACAAAACAGGTCTCAACAAATAGTTGAGGTCAAGGAGGGAATAAAAAAAAAATTAAGGAATTTTTAGAGTTTAATGAAAATGAAGCCACAACATACCCAAACTTATGGGATACAATGAAAGCATTTCTAAGAAGAAAACCCATAGCTCTGAGTGCCTCCAAAAAGAAACTAGAGAGAGCACACACTAGCAGCTTGACAAAACACCTAAAAGCTCAAGAACAAAAGGAAGCAAATTCATCCAAGAGGAGTAGAAAGCAGGAAATAATCAAAATCAGGGGCAAAATCAACCAAGTGGAAACAAGAAGAACTATTCAAAGAATCAACTAAAGGAGGAGCTAGTTCTTTGAGAAAATCAACAAATAGATAAACCCTTACCCAGACTCACTAGAGGGCACAGGGACAGCATCCTAATTAACAAAATCAGAAATGAAAAGGGAGACATAACAACAGATCCTGAACAAATCCAAAACACCATCAGATCCTTCTACAAAAGGCTATACTCAACAAAACTGGAAAACCTGGATGAAATGGACAAAATTCTAGACAGATACCAGGTACCAAAGTTAAATCAGGATCATGTTAATGATCTAAACAGTCCCATATCCGCTAAAGAAATAGAAGCAGTCTCTAATAGTCTCTCAACCAAAAAAAGCCCAAGACCACATGTGTTTAGTGCAGAGTTCTATCAGACCTTCAAAGATCTAATTCCAGTTCTGCACAAACTATTCCACAAAATAGAAGCAGAAGGTACCCTACCCAATTCATTCTATGAAGCCACAATTACTCTGATACCTAAACCACAGAAAGACCCAACAAAGATAGAGAACTTCAGACCAATTTCCCTTATGAATATTGATGCAAAAATACTCAATAAAATTCTCACTAACCGAATCCAAGAAGACATCAAAAAATTATCCATCCTGACCAAGTAAGTTTCATTCCAGGGATGCAGGGTTGGTTTAATATATGAAAATCCATCAACATAATTCATTATATAAACAAACTCAAAGACAAAAACCACATGATCATCTCATTAGATGGTGAGACAGCATTTGACAATATCGGACACCCAATAATGATAAAAGTCTTGGAAAGATCAGGAATTCAAGGCCCATACCTAAAAATGATAAAAGCAATCTACAGCAAACCAGTAGCCAACATCAAAGTAAATGGTGAGAAGCTGGAAGCAATCCCACTAAAATCAGGGACTAGACAAGGCTGCCCACTTTCCCCTACCTATTCAACATTGTATTTGAAGTCCTAGCCAGAGCAATTTGACAACAAAAGGAGATCAAGGGGATACAAATTGGAAAGGAATAAGTCAAAATATCACTTTTTGCAGATGATATGATAGTATAAATAAGTGACTCTAAAAATTCCACCAGAAAACTCCTAAACCTGATAAACAGCTTCGGTGAAGTAGCTGGATATAAAATTAACTCAAACAAGTCAATGGCCTTTCTCTACACAAAGAATGAACAGGCTGAGAAAGAAATTAGGGAAACAACACCCTTCTCAATAGTCACAAATAATATAAAATATCTTGGCGTGACTCTAACTAAGGAAGTGAAAGATCTGTATGATAAAAACTTCAAGTCTCTGAAGAAAGAAATTAAAGAAGATCTCAGAAGATGGAAAGATCTCCCATGCTCATGGATTGGCAGGATCAACATTGTAAAAATGGCTATCTTGCCAAAAGCAATCTACAGATTCAATGCAATCCCCATCAAAATTCCAACTCAATTCTTCAACGAATTAGAAGGAGCAATCTGCAAATTCATCTGGAATAACAAAAAACCTAGGATAGCAAAAACTCTTCTCAAGGATAAAAGAACCTCTGGTGGAATCACCATGCCTGACCTAAAGCTTTACTACAGAGCAATTGTGATAAAAACTGCATGGTACTGGTACAGTGACAGACAATTAGACCAATGGAATAGAATTGAAGACCCAGAAATGAACCCACACACCTATGGTCACTTGATCTTCGACAAGGGAGCTAAAACCATCCAGTGGAAGAAAGACAGCATTTTCAACAAATGGTGTTGGCACAACTGGTGGTTATTATGTAGAAGAATGCAAATTGATCCATTCCTATCTCCTTGTACTAACGTCAAATCTAAGTGGATCAAGGAACTCCACATAAAACCAGAGACAGTGAAACTTATATAGGAGAAAGTGGGGAAAAGCCTCGAAGATATGGGCATAGGGGGAAAATTCCTGAATAGAACAGCAATGGCTTGTGCTGTAAGATCGAGAATTGACAAATGTGACCTCATGAAATTGCAAAGCTTCTGTAAGGCAAAAGACACTGTCAATAAGACAAAAACACTACCAACACTTGGGAAAGTATCTTTACCTGTCCTAATTCAGATAGGGGACTAATATCCAATATATATAAAGAACTCAAGAAGGTAAACTCCAGATAATCAAATAACCACATTAAATAACGGGGCTCATAGCTAAACAAAGAATTCTCACCTGAGGAATACCGAGTGGCTGAGAAGCACCTGGAAAAATGTTCAGCATCCTAAATCATCAGGGAAATTCAAATCAAAACAACCCTGAGATTCCACCTCACACCAGTCAGAATGGCTAAGATCAAAAATTCAGGTGACAGCAGATGCTGGGGAGGATTTGGAGAAAGAGGAACACTCCTCCAATGCTGATGGGATTGCAAGCTTGTACAACCACTCTGGAAGTCAGTCTGGAGGTTCCTCAGAGAATTGGACATAATACTACCGGAAGATCCACCAATACCTCTCCTGGGCATATACCCAGAAGTAGTTTCAACTGATAATAAGAACACATGCTCCACTATGTTCAGAGCAGCCTTATTTATAGTAACCAGAAGCTGGAAAGAACCCAGCTGCACCTCAACAGAGGAATGGATACAGAAAATGTGGTACATTTACACAATGGAGTACTACTCAGCTATTAAAAAGAATGAGTTTATGAAATTCCTAGGCAAATGGATGGACCTGGAGGGCATCATCCTGAGTGAGGTAACACAATCACAAAAGAACTCACATGATATGTACTCACTGATAAGTGGATATTAGCCCAGAAACTTAGAATATCCAAGATACAAGATACAATTGCAAAACACGTGAATCTCAAGAAGAATGAAGACCGTGTGGACACTTTGCCCCTTCTTAGAATTGGGAACAAAACACTCATGGAAGGAGTTATAGAGACAAAGTTTGGAGCCGAGACGAAAGGATGGACCATCTAGAGACTGCCATACCAGGGGATCCATCCCATAATCAGGCTCCAAATGATGACACCATTGCATACACCAGCAAGATTTTGCTGAAAGGACCCTGATATAGCTGTCTTTTGTGAGACTATGCCCGGGCCTGGCAAACACAGAAGTGGATGCTCACAGTCAGCTATTGGATGAATCACGGGGCCTCCAATGGAGGAGCTAGAGAAAGTACCCAAGGAGCTAAAGGGATCCGCAACCCTATAAGTGGAACAACAATATGAACTAACCAGTACCCCGTGGAGCTCGTGTCTCTAGCTGCATATGTATCAGAAGATGGCGTAGTCAGCCATCAGTGGAAAGAGAGGTCCATTGGTCTTGCAAACTTTATATGCCTTAGTACAGGGGAATGCCAGGGCCAAGAAGTGGGAGTGGGTGGGTAGGGGAGTGTGTGTGTGTGGGGGGGGTAAGGGCATGAGGGACTTTTGGGATAGCATTGGATATATAAATGAAGAAAATACCTAATAAAATAAAAAAAGGACATTTGACTTTGAAAATTCCCCTAAAAGAAACATGCTATATAATTTTAAAAATTTGAATGTATTAATACATCTTTGCAGATTTCTTTAATAAAACATGTATCAACATCAAATTACAATGGAATATTATTGCACTTTTTCATAATTATAATGTAAGAATTAATGAAATGTTGCTATAAGCATTAATTTCCAAAGGAGTTAGGCCATTTTTGCTATTTTCTGAAGTTTCATATGTAAAAGTAGGACTTTTAGCTAAACTGCCTGTCTGTTGTTATGTATGTTCAGCTCCCAAAGCTATTTATTTCCTGAATTTTGTTTCATTTTGCTAGAGGGTGTGTGTCTTAGTCAGGGTTTTTATTCCTGCACAAACATCATGACCAAGAAGCAAGTTGGGGAGGAAAGGGTTTATTCGGCTTACACTTCCATACTGCTGTTCATCACCAAAGGAAGTCAGGACTGGAACTCAAGCAGGGCAGGGAGCAGGAGCTGATGCAGAGGCCATGGAGGGATGTTCTTTACTGGCTTGCCTCACCTGGCTTGCTCAGCCTGCTTTCTTATAGAACCAAGACTACCAGCCCTGAGATGGTCCCACCCACAAGGGGCCTTTCCCCCTTGATCACTAATTGAGAAAATGCCTTACAGTTGGTTCTCATGGAGGCATTTCCTCATCTGAAGCTCCTTTCTCTGTGATAACTCCAGCTGTGTCAAGTTGACACAAAACTAGCCAGTATAGTGTGCTTACAATGTTAAGTGAGAAATGAAAACTGAGAGTGTATGGTGAAGAATAAGTTTGCAGCTTTATATATAATTCTACTTTAAAATAAGCAAACACATAATACATCTTAAGAATTTTCTTTTTTGTCCGTTATTTATTTATTTTTGACACTTCAGATTTTCCAACCCACAGTCCACCCTCCAACTCTTCCATATCACATACCCCTTCCCCACCTCCCTGTCTCCACAAGAATGTCCTCACCACCCACCCTTCACTTAATCAGACCTTTAACTCCCTGGGGCCTCTGATCTCTTGAGGGTTAGGTGCATCTTCTGACTCAGATCTGGCAGTCCTCTGCTGTAGATGTGTTGCGGGCCTCATATCAGCTGATGCATGCTGCCTGGTTTGTGGTCCAATGTGTGAGAGATCTTGGAGTTCCAGGTTAATTGAGACTGCTGGCCTTCCTACAGGGTCGCCCTCCTCCTCAGCTTCTTTCAGCCTTTTCAACCACTGGGGTCAGCAGCTTCTGTCCATTGGCTGGGTACAAATATTTGCATTTGACTCTTTAAGCTGCTTGTTGGGTCTCCCAGAGTGCCCTCATGATAGGTCTCTTGACACTATTAAGATTTTTTTTTCAAGTTTACCCTTTTAAGTTAAGCACAAGCTCACTAAAATATATCAGGATACTTCAGTCTATTTCTTGTATGACCCACTTTCGACATTCACATTTATTATAGCAAATCTTTAAGAAGGCTGCATTATGTTTTATTATTTTGATCATGATACGTTCCTTTCCTTTTATAAGCTGCAGCACCTGATGCAACAGAACACATGGCATGAGCTCTGTACTGAAGATATATTCAGGGGCAGTGAGGGCCTAAGCTGTGTCGTGGATTGTGATGCAAAGACTTTGCAAATGATGATACCTGAGCTGTATATTTTATTTTATGATAGAGAAACAAATCCAGCTGTACGTGCTGTGAAATTTCCACTGACCCCTCACCGCAGGCCACTTTCCTTTTCTTTGACGCCAGATGAGCTCGTGATGGGGAGAGAACATGGGTGGGCTGTGCTTTGTCTATGTCATGATGACCAATCCATTCAAGAGAAAGTTCAAGAGGGTAGGCAAGTCTAATCAAGAAATCACTTCCTGATTAATAAAGCACTGCACTTTACACAAAATTCTTTATCAGCATCTGTTCCTATAAAAAATGTTCAGAATGAGTACATGATACAACTCACAGACCATATGAAGCTTAATAAGAAGGAAGGACCAAGTGTGGATGCTTTGATCCCACTAAGAAGGGTGAACAAAATAATCACGAGAGGCAGAGGGAGGGAGGGACTTGGGTGGTAGAGGAGAGGGAGAGGAAAAAAGAGGGCAGGATCAGGTATGGGGAAGACAGGAGAGAAGTCTAGAGAGCCAAGAGAATGAATAGAAATATGTGGCAGTATGGGTAGGGGACAGAGGGAATCTCTAGAAAGTCTTAGACACCAGGGATGTGAGAGGTTTCCAGGACCCAGTGGGGATGACCTTAGCCAAAATGCCCAATGGTGTGGAAGTAGAACTTGAAGAGACCACCTTCAGTAGATATACATGGCCCTCAGTTGAGGAATGGGTCTACACACCTGTCTCAAATTTTTCACCCAGAATTGTTCCTGTCTAAAGGAAATGCAGGGTCAAAAATGGAGCAGAGACTGGAGGCCATCCAGAGACTGCCCTGCCTTAGTATCCATTCTATGCACAGGCACAAACCCAGACACTATTGCTGATGTAATGTGTTTGCAGACAGGAGCTTGGCAGAGCTGTCTCTGAAAGACTCTCCCAGCACCTGACTGAAACAGATGCAGACACTGACAGCCAACCTTTGGACTGAGCTTAGGGACTCCTATGGAAGAGTTAGGGGAAGGGCTGAAGGAAGTGAAGGGAATGGCAACCCCATAGAAGAACAACAGTATCAACTAACCTGACCACCGAGAGCTCCCAGGGACTAAGCCACCAGCCAAAGAATATACATGGGCTGGTCCGTAGTCCCCACTATATATGTAGCAGAGCACTCTCTTACCTTACTTCAGTGGGAAGGGACGCACTTGGCTCTGTGGAGGCTTGATGCCTCAGAGAAGGAGGATTTTAGAGGGGTAAGGTGGGCAAGTGGGTGGGAGAGCACCCTCTTAGAGGGGAAGGGAAGAGAGATTTGGGTTGGGGGCTCATGGAGGGGAGACAGGAAAGGGGGATATTTATAAGGCACCTAAACCTCAAGAGACTGGAGGCCCCAGGGGGTCTAGATGTCTGGTGTTTTGGGTGGTGGGGACATCCTTGTGGAGATAGTGAGGAGGAGGTATGGGATGTGGAGGGTGGACCAGGAGGGGAATAAAATTTAGAGTGTGAAAGAAAGAAAGAAAGAAAGAAAGAAAGAAAGAAAGAAAGAAAGAAAGAAAGAAAGAAAGAAGGGAGGGAGGGAGGGAGGGAGGGAGGGAGGGAGGGAGGGAGGGAGGGAGGGAGGGAGGGAGGGAGGAAGGAAAGAAAGAAAGAAAGAAAGAAAGAAAGAAAGAAATTGAAAAAAATCCAAAAATAGTTCTAATGCAAATAAATAAAATACTTACTAATAATAATGAACTAAACAATAGTCAGTTTCTTTCAGCTCTACATTCTAATAATGAGTTGATTGTAGGGCTAATCAGAGTCTAAACTGTGCAGAGGTTTAGAGTCCAAATCCACAATGTCTTGCTCACATGATGTCTTTTAGTCTTTTATCTCATACACCTTCAAAACTAACCTTCGACACAGCCCTGAATTTAGTGATCATACTCACAAACATTTGGCAGATATACATTTCCAAACAAGATCTTGCTTTGAACTTCACAGTGAAGTATGGACTTTACATGTCCTCTTGGACACTCATAGACAACCTCTAGTCACTTCTGTCCCTATCTTTTAATCAAGAAAGTTTTCCTGCTTACTTCTGCCATTCAAATATGATTACAAACGTGTTTCACTTTTCCAATGCCTCTGCTAGACTGCAACCAATACAAATGTGTCACTGTCATAAATAATGGCAGTAATAAATAATATGTTTATCATTTAGTATTATTGTCACAAAGGTTCAGGTATAAAATCCTAGGCACCTTCCTGAAGTTTCCCAGTTGGTCACTGTAACAGAGTCTTTTTATCCAGATCTTTTTTTTTAATGGTTAATCTTTTTTTCTAATGATATGTTATTTACTGTCGATAAAGACATCTTTCTGACTAACAAGTCTATACTGTGAACCTTCTTTATTGTCTCAAGAGTAGACACCTGAAATATTTGCAGTGGTCACTCCTTATCATAACTGGTATCTGGGCATTGGCCCAGATCTATGGGATAGAGATAAATGATTCTGCTAAACATCCCTCAATTTAGAGGATACCCATTTTTCCAACCACAAAGAACTTTCAAATTCATCATGTCAAGAGTGGCAAGGTCAAGAGAGGGTACAATAGATGAACGAAATTGTTAACTCTCAGCTTGTATGTGTGTGTCATCTATTGTGGAATACAATGTTGCTGGTAACTGACTGTATCTGGCCCTCTGCCCATCAGCTTGACTGGAAAACACAGAGAAGCTTCAGTGGTTTCAAACTTTAAATAATTTCACGCAGTCTTGGAGGCAGTGCCACAAATGATCCCAGATCTTGCACACGCCAGAAAAGTAGATTTCACAAAGGCAGGAGGAAGATAACTGCTGCTTTTGCCTTTGCCTTTGCCACCACCTATCAGGTAGCTCCTCACAGCCAAGCCATGGATGTGCACATGGTTGGCTTGAATGTGTCTACCGAATGTGAAATAGTATCTGTATGATGCCAAACTGCAGAATTCAGAATCCCAAGATCTATTTCGACAGTAATTATCAACCCCTATTTCTGCTGAGATGATTTTTTTAAACAAAACCAACATGCCTTGTAGATAAGAATAACTTGGCTTTTCCTCAATTTTATATCAGCCAGCATGAATTTAGTAGTAAACTGGGTTCAGATTTATATGTTAAATTACAAATGGCCCCAACTGCTTGTGGAAAAGTATACAGATTTGTTACCTTTACTGCCAGTGAGGAGGTGAATATCAGTCTGTTCAACACTTGAATAGACAGTAATAATCAAAACATTAGGATATTGTGATAATTTATATGAATTTCTTCTGGGAACAACAGAGTGATGGAAAACCATGGTGGAAAAAAATGTTGGCAAATAAAACTCGAGGGCAAACGACTTTACCTTGCAGTGAATTGAGCCTCGTCAAGCTCAGCATCTGCTTTTAATTTCTGTATGTTCTGTTTCTCTGGTAACTCGAAATATCCTAAATGTAACATAAAATGATCCTTTTGTAGTCCATTTTACTTTTTTTTAACAATTCTAAGATTGTTCTTTCAACAAGAATTTACCTTTTTTCATCTTTCCTGAATGACAACAATATGCAAATTGTCTTAAAACAGTTTTAGAAGTTTAACATCATTCATTGGATTGACTATAATGACTAACTTGTGCTAATTGTGGAATTCATTTAGAAATCTATGGTAATCTGTGTGCTAAGAAATCTCTGATCTGGAAGGAGGAGGTCACTGGAGCCTTACCTTAGAAGTTAAGTGGGGGAAGAGTCAGTTTTCATTAGGGAAATGGCCCTGCTAGGTTAACCAAGCTCCTTTGAAAGACCACACACATAAGAGTAAATGGGCGATACAGATTATTAGACTTAATAGGTTTAAAAAATAAATGAGGATGTGAAGTTGTGTGTGGAGAAGACGGGACAATCTGGGAGGAGTTGGGGAGGGAGTCAAATATGATCAAAATATCCTTGTGGAAACTCTCAAATAATTAATTGGGGGAAAAAAAGTTTAAAAAGTCCATTCAACCAACAGTTCAATTCCACTCCGTGTACAGGAATCCAGGCCGTAAGCTCACACAGGGGAAAGTGTAACAACAATAAACAAGCAATAATGCCAAATGTCTCATGTCAGCCCAGGAGCCAACATGAGAGCTAATTTGGAGCTCCCAAGTTTGTTTTAAATCAGTCAAAAGTTTGCTGTGGTTCCACATCCTCCCCTCCTCCTCTCCGCAATTTTTCTGACAAATGTTGAGTCGCCAGAGCACTAGTGCTATCATTCTCTACCCACCCACCCCATACATCACAGGCCTGTCCACTAATGAGCTTTGATTCCACTGATACCCGTGGTACATATGATTTTCAAGTACTGGTCATGCCTACTGAAAAGGCCATGTGTTTTCTGTCAAGCGCTTTCCCTGTGCATAACAGACAATTTCCTAGATATCTTTGATGACCCCGAAGGAAGCTGGGGAGTTCTTGTCGGAAGTTGCTCTTCTAGCTCGTTCACTGAGTGGATCTTCTTTCTAGATATAATGGAGTATCTTCCAGAGATTATTGGCTTATTATGTTTATTGCCCTGGTTAGAAAAAGACCAGACTTTCTATAGCATGGAGGGCAAAAGATATAGTTTTCCTTGTTTACATTCTTCTTTCTAATGAAGCTCTATCTAAGACCCTGCAGAGGACTATATAGTGACTCTCAAATAAAAAGCCAAATTCAGCTTCTTAAAAACACTTGGCTTGGTTATGCAGGTTGAGAATTTACATTTGAACTTCAGCTGATGTTAACTAACCATGCATATAATAATAGAAATTCATATATACATATATATATATATATTGAAAATTTTATATTTCTTTGAATCTAAAATCAGAAGTGAATCCAAAGTTTAAGATAAAACAAATTCCATTTTTTACTATGCTTTTATCTCATCTTCCCATCCCTAAAACTGTGGTTCTCAACCTTCCTAATGCTGTGACTCTTTAATACAGTTACACATGTTTGAGATGACTGACCATCAAACAGAAGATTATTTTTATTGCTACCTCATAGGTGTAATTTTAAAATTGTTATGTAAGTGTGAATATCTGTGTTTACCATGTGAAGGGTTATTTAACCCCTAGAGGCGTTGCAAGCCACGAGATGAGAACTGCTGTCCTCCATGCTCTAAATTAATGACGAAACATAAGAGCTTAAGAAAAGAAATAGAAGCTGATGAAAAATGCCAAGGATAGGAAGCAATAATTTATTTTAGGAATAAAACTCAGGTACTTTTATCCTGTTTTAAGGATCCTCTAATTGTATTTTGTTTGATGAGATGAAGATATCATGACTCTTGATTTGCTTTACATTGTACTTGCCCCATAAGTTCATAGTAAATTAGCTAAGCAGGAAGACCGAGGCCGTGAAGAGTCTTTTCTCATAGGAACTTAAAATTCATTTTCTATTAATTCTATAAAGGTTTAAGTACCTTGCATGTGCTAGGCACTTCCCTGTGAGCTACAAGTTTAATGATAATTAAGACAGACATACTTCTGCTCATAATGAACAGTCACTGCAGTTAGTGCACTGGAGAGTAATATATGTATAGGTTATAAATGCAGTTGTGAAGTGTAGATACAAAACAGAGATTTTGAATAGGGTACGAAGACAAAAGCCTACATTAAAAATTATTTTTTTTATTTATTATGTATTTTCCTCAATTACATTTAGAATGCTATCCCAAAAGTCCCCCATACCCTCCCCCCCCCCCACTTCCCTACCCACCCATTCCCATTTTGTTGGCCCTGGCATTCCCCTGTACTGGGGCATATAACGTTTGTGTGTCCAATGGGCCTCTCTTTCCAGTGATGACCGACTAGGCCATCTTTTGATACATATGTAGCTAGAGTCAAGAGCTCCTGGGTACTGGTTAGTTCATATTGTTGTTCCACCTATAGGGTTGCAGATCCCTTTAGCTCCTTGGGTACTTTCTCTAGCTCCTCCATTGGGAGCCCTGTGATCCATCCAATAGCTGAATGTGAGCATCCACTTCTGTGTTTGCTAGGCCCGGGCATAGTCTCACAAGAGACAGCTACATCTGGGTCCTTTCAGCAAAATCTTGCTAGTGTATGTAATGGTGTCAGTGTTTGGAAGCTGATTATGGGGTGGATCCCTGGATATGGCAGTCTCTAGATTGTCCATCCTTTCGTCACAGCTCCAAACTTTGTCTCTGTAACTCCTTCCATGGGTGTTTTGTTCCCAATTCTAAGAAGGGGCAAAGTGTCCACACTTTGGTCTTCATTCTTCTTGAGTTTCATGCATTTAGCAAATTGTATCTTATATCTTGGGTATCCTAAGCTTTGGGCTAATATCCACTTATCAGTGAGTACATATTGTGTGAGTTCCTTTGTGATTGTGTTACCTCACTCAGGATGATGCCCTCCAGGTCCATCCATTTGCCTAGGAATTTCATAAATTCATTCTTTTTAATAGCTGAGTAGTACTCCATTGTGTAAATGTACCACATTTTCTGTATCCATTCCTCTGTTGAGGGGCATCTGGGTTCTTTCCAGCTTCTGGCTATTATAAATAAGGCTGCTATGAACATAGTGGAGCATGTGTCCTTCTTACCGGTTGGGACATCTTCTGGATATATGCCCAGGAGAGGTATTGCTGGATTCTCCGGTAATACATTAAAAATTATATTTAGAGTGATATTTGACGATAAAAACAAAATACCAGGTAAAAAATGAGGAGGAAGAGGACCATGGCAGAAGAAACAGAACAATCGCTTTGAGATAGGAAATGGAAATAAAAAAGCAAATTTTAAACCATTCTAGCTGTCCAGTGGTGCAGGTGTATGTCTTTAGTTTCATCAGTTGGCAGACAGAGGCAGGCAGGTCTTTGTGAGTTCAAGGCCAATCTGTTCTATAGAGCAAGTTACAGGACAGAACTACAGAGAAACTCTGCCTGGAAAACTAAACAAAACATTTTAACAGTAGCAGCATAAATGATAGTTTATGAAATTACACTCGTCATGGAATCAGGAAACAAATATACAGAGTCTGGATCATGGTAAGAAAATTGATTGTTATTCAAATTAATGGAAACTTCAGTTATTTTAAGCTAAGCACTTCATTTGACTTTTCTTTTTGACTTTGTTTCCAACAAAGAGACAAATTTGGAGACTATCATATATATCTCTATATACATAAAGCTCTTCACATCTGATTTAAGAAGGGAGATAACCATGGCTTGGACTACAATGGGGTGTGGGAAGAACATAGACAGAGCTCCATGTGTTTGCAAATATTTAAAAGATAGATGAAGGAATGCTTGTTGACAGCTTATGGATTTGATGAAAGACGAGGAGAGCAAAAGAGGACCAGCTCTTTGCCTTGCTTGCTTGCATACCTGCAATGGCATTAGCTGACATGGGGGCATGTGGGTAATCAAAAACCAGAGTTGGTATATCAGCACATTTTGGACAAGATAACATGGAGATATTTATCAAGCAGACAATTATAAAGACATATATGGAGCTCAGTGAATAATATGATCTAGTCATAACAACATACAACTTCAGCAGTTGGTAGTATCGAAAGGTAGAATGTATGAGGATAATAACTGAGTAAATAGATAATATATCTTAGAAAGAAAATTGAATAGAAACAACATAAAAAGTTAACATAGCTATAGGAATAATAAGATGCACTGCAAATTATATGGGAAAGTTTTTCAAAAGAAAAACACACACGAGTTTATGATGTTAATGGTGACAAAAAATTTTTTTAAAGGAATGAATGACAGTGGAACCAAAAGAAAGGAAGACAGAGACAGACATAGGCAGGAAAAGAGTTAGCTGGCTGATTTAGGTGAATAAAAACAGGAATTTGGGAGTTGGAAAGATGGCTTGGTAAGCAAACTGCTTGCTGCTTAAGCACGTGGGCCTGAGTTTGGATATCCAGCACTCAAGTCAAGATGTCATTCTGGGCTTGACATCATGGGTATGTATGGGTATGGGTATCTCATTACTTTGATGGAGATAGGCAGATACCAGAGAAAGGAGGCAGAAAATCCCAAAGGCTCACTGGCCTTCAGTTCAGCTGAAGTGTTGATCTCTACTCCGTTGGTTCAATACAGCTTCCTTACTCCTGGTCACCAGGAGCCTCAGCCATTTCTCAGTCATTGAAGACAAACTTTACATGTTATAGTCTCCAGTCCTTTCTGCCTCATCAGGGGCTGATTGCATAATTTCTTATATTTTCCTTGCCTTCAGCATCATTTGCATAGGACACATATTTCTATATCCCATCTTTACTAACATTAATTTCCTGTGAATGGATTTTGCCTCCCCAACTGCTGCTTACTTTTCAATTTTCTTTCTAAGATATATTATCTATTTACTCAGTTTCAGAGCTTACTTTCTGCTGACTGGCCAGTCTAGCGGAATGGTAATATTCATGTTCAATGAGAGAGTCTGTCTAAAAAAAACAGGATAGAAGTGACTGAAGAAGAGGTCCCCATGTCAGCCTCAGGCTTCAGTATGTGCTTGCACAGGTGTCCATGTGTACATACACACACACACACACACACACCATAATCACCAGTACAACTCAATAAAAATAAAATAAAATACAGTAAAGTAAAGTAGGAGCTCAGGCAATGTGGCAGGAGTGAAGGACATGTTAGAAGGAGTAAAAGTCGAAATGCAAAGTACAGATGTGAAGCCTACACGTGACTGTTTACATACCAGGCTCTACTAGGAAACCATACAGAATGATTGTTCTTAAAGATAGTATATGGAAAACACATTATAAATTCTAGTGAGAATAATTCAATAGAAAGTAAAGCAGTACTGATGAAGAGAAACACATGACATGACTCTACCAATTCTGAGAGAGAGGGGAAGGAAGGCAGCCCCAAGCACTTACAGACTGCTCATAACCGACAAAGGCAGAACTGTGTCTCCTGTTGACCAGCATCAGGATAGCTATATGAGGGCAAGTGAGTCAATGTGTGGTACAAAACAATAATTTTGTCTGATTCACTTTGTTAATTTAAAAATGAATTATTTCTAGATTTTCAATGAAGCATAGGAGAATGAAGGCTCTAAACCAGGGTTTGAAGGTTTGCTTATGTGGAGGGGAAGAGGGTAAGCAGCAGGAAAGAGAATGTATCACATTATTTCTGTGGAAATGAAAAACATATTACCAGTGCAGGATAGAAAAACTACAAGCGTGCAATGTTAAATGTGCACTTGTTTTTTTTTTAAATATATTTTTATTAGGTATTTAGCTCATTTACATTTCCAATGCTATCCCAAAAGTCCCCCATACCCTCCCCCCCACCCCCCTACTCATCCACTCCCACTTTTTGGCCCTGGCGTTCCCCTGTACTGGGGCATATAAAGTTTGTGTGTCCAATGTGCCTCTCTTTCCAGTGATGGCCGACTAGGCCATCTTTTGATACATATGCAGCTACAGTCAAGAGCTCCGGGGTACTGGTTAGTTCATAATGTTGTTCCACCTATAGGGTTGCAGATCCCTTTAGCTCCTTGGGTACTTTCTCTAGCTCCTCCATTGGGGGCCCTGTGATCCATCCAATAGCTGACTGTGAGCATCCACTTCTGTGTTTGCTAGGCCCCGGCATATCTCACAAGAGACAGCTACATCTGGGTCCTTTCAGCAAAATCTTGCTAGTGTGTGCAAATGTGCACTTGTTAACTTAAAAGAAAACCAGTCAAATCTACATATATAAATTTCCTTGTTTGTTCACAAGCGTATAGACGATAGAAAAGTTAATTCTGGGATGGTTCAAAAGCTTTGTGCACAGCCATCATGTGCTCTCAAGTGAATGGTTACTATTGTGTATGATTAAGTGAAGCAAAATAGTGAGTAAGGGAACTATCAGAGGCAACTGGATTAGAGATGTTAACGCAGTGGGAAGAACTGAGGCATCGAGGTGGAAAGTAAAAACAATGATCAAACTGGAAATCTTTGGATTTGAATGAGGTGGGGGTCCAGTTACTAATGGTGATGTCCATAATCCCAGGGGAATAATTTGGACATAACTATTAGAAACCATTGTTGTTAGTGATTGTAGTATGTATCAGATAAAGGAGCCTTTTGCCAGTATACATCACAGCCTTGGATGCTCAAGATGTTAGGAGCATGTTAGGCTTAGACACTAAGAGGAAGATATGCACCTTGAGTGAAGGAGGAACAATAAGAGAAACCCCAGAAAGCAGAAATGAGTAAGAGAACAGTTCCTATAAAACAGCTGAAATGAAAGTTGAAAGGTCCATGCTCTGCAACAAACAAGGAGAGAGGGAAGTATCCTTAAATCTCTAATGGATAGAAAGGGGTCACAGAACACAGTGCCTAGTCCTATGGGAGGTGGGAAATAAATCGAGCAAAGAGTGTCTATTTCAAAGGTCCTCTGGGAAGTAGCTTGATTGGTTTTAGCCAAAGCGAAGAGCATTTGATTATAGGAGACTGTGCTGAACACAAATGAAGCATGTCAGGGAATGTGAGCGAAGGAACCCATGAAGGAGAGCTCTGCAAGATAAATAGCACAAGATTAAGAAACTTAGAGATAAATTTTACCTTTCAAAGCTTGGACTTCTTATGCTGCATTAGAGGAAGACAGAATGTCAATTTTGATCTTATGTCTGATATAATACACTCTTATGAGATAGAGAAGAACAAATAAATAGGTTCTGGTATGGCTATCTGGTTTTTGCTACTCCTGTAAGACAAGGTAATACTAAGAATATAGGCTGCAGTTTAATGCACCGGTGAGCCAAAGACATCATTTGGAAACAATTTAAGTAATGAGGCCATTTCTCTATGCTACCAAGTCCCTTTCACCTTTCCTGAATCAAAGGACACCCTTTGATTATTACAGTTTAAACTCCATGCTTTATATATTTATACTTATTTTTTCCCTTTCCAAATGAAATTATATCGTATTTCCCCCTCCACTTATGTACTTAAGAAATCTGCGATCTGTGTTGTACCATGGAATAACATCTGAAAGTGAGAGAGCATAGCCATGTGGTCCTGCCTCTTCAATGGACTTTGAGAGAAGAATTACCACATACTTCACTTTGTGAACTTAGGCAGAGCTCAGGTAGAATGCTCAGAAATCATCATCAATAAATTATATTCTTATTTTTTTCCTTTATTAAATGTCCCTGTCTAGTAATTTAATACATTGGTGCCACGGAAGTTACATAATGTGGACTTGGAATCGGGTCTCCTTGGAATGGTGTCTGTGATGCCCTCTGTACCCATTGATTCTCTCTTAGGAAATTTAAGTCTCTGAAGTGCAGTTGATGATGCAGGCAAGATGTGCATAGTCAGTAATCTCCCAGACCCATCAAATGCCCTGGTCATCATATGGGCTCACTTTTCACTCTAATGTAGATATCTTTTTACTTATCTGATAATAGATAAGGCATCCTACCTCAACAAACTGGACATTTTCCCTTTGTGGAATGGAACATTATGGAATTTCATTGGGCAGATTATGCCGGAGGCAGCATAGGAGTTTACAACAGAATTAATTTGGAAGGATACATATGGAAATTACATCTTTCTTGTCACAAATTTCTCTTTGGTTATTTCAACAGCCTGCTAAGTTCTCTTTCCGTGAATCAACAGCAAGAAGAACCTAACAATAAACCATGTTGATGATGACTTTGTTTTTAATTGACATATGAATTTTGTACATGTTCATGGGGTAGAACACTGTTATTCTATATATGTGTACAGTGTATAATGATCAAATCACAGAGCAACTGGTATTTATGTATTCTCAGGCATTGTCAGTTGAGCATGTTAGAAACCACCAAACTCTTTTTTTTAGTTATGTTGGAACTGCTGTCGACTAGAGTTGCCTTCTTATGACATATAGCACTGGAGTTCCTTCCCCAAAAAGTATTTCTGTAGCACTGTGGTTTGAATGAAAAATGACCTCTGTGGGCTTGCTTTCTATTTAAAGACACTGTTTTAGGTAATTGTGAAATCTAAGTTTTAAAACATGGTGGATGGAAGTGGGTCCCTGTAAGTGGTCTTTGAGGTTATGGAGTAGCCTGGGATCCTAACAAAGTCATTGTCTCTACTTCCTGTTTATTTATTCCATTTGGGCTTACACAACCCCAAGAGGCATAGACTATATAACAAACAATTCTAGTACCAGGTATCAGAACTCCCCTTTGTTCCAAGAGTCTCTCCAACAATATAGGCTACTGCAGTTACCTTTGGATGCTTCACAGAGGTCAAAGGTGAGGTCCTGCTGAAGGCACTGTGTACTTGGATACAAAACTCTGGGGATCAAAGCTGGATCTGACCTGAAAACCTCCTCCCTGAGGACCAACTTTCACAGTCCCGGAAGGTGCTATTCAAGCTTCCAGAGGAGGTAAGCAACCCATAGTGCTGTTTATTGCGACACCTATGAACCACAAATAATGCCCACAATAACAAAATATCCCTAAGCGTACTCACATCTTCTCAGTAGCCAACAGCTATGCAATTAAACATAATCCCTACTCATCAGGATGGAATACGTGCTTGGCTTTGGAAATCTAGCCAACTAACGAGGGCTAGGGAGGACATGGATCCTAGAGGAAAATTTACAACTGCCACTTTACTAAACCAATCTAATTCAGAACTGCATAAATACTTCTTGTACTTTGATAATCTATATTGCTTTTTTACTGTTTCAAAAATATTTAATTGTTTTAGAAACCCCCTTTTAACAAAATTATATATAATAAGATAAAAAAAAAGTAATCACATTGAAGGTAGATAAAGCAACAAAGCAGGAGGAAAAGAGCCCCAAGGGAAGGCACTAGAATCACAGACCCACTCATTCACACACTCATTCTTTGGAAGTCACATGAACTAAGCACCTGCTCTTTGTGGATTTGAGGCTCACTCCACAGAAAAGAATACATATTAGGTACTAGAAGCACACTAAAAAAAATCATGGAGGAGGAAGATACAGGATTTAGAAAGAAACTTAATTCTGTTATTGGCTTAATACAAATAGCATCAAATCATCTTCTAAATATAAATGTTTGTATCTATAGAAAATTGCCACTCTTGGCTTGAATCAGAAAAGCCTCTCTTCCTAATTGTGTTTTAATGAGCTCAAAGCTTCCTGGGGGACAAAGAATGCTGAGAATAAGCTAAGGGCCCAGACTTAAACAAGACATTCAGACCATCACCTCTGAAGCTCAGATAACATTGTAGAGGTTATGGAGAGCAAAGGATTGGAGAACTGAAATGTAGGGAGATGGATAGCAAAACTTCAATTTCAATGGCCAGTTCTCAACAAGGATAGATGGGCCTTCACTGTAATGGGCCCATTAACAGCCAGGGCTCAGGATGCCCTACCTTCATTTCTGACCACTTTCCCATTGATAGATTCAGGGAAAGAAGTAGTTGTTTTCCATTGACTTAGTGATGTCACCATGCTTCAATGCATAGTCTCAAACCAATGGCAACACAGATGAATCTGGTTAAACCAAATGGTAGATAAAACCAAACCAAAAGTTTGTGAATTTGGCAAAGAGTTAGAGAGGAGGTTAAGGACTGAGAGAAGTGAAGAGCGGGAAAGTAATAGCTAATAGTAATAGTAATAGCTGTAGTGAGAAATCTGAATGTATCATGTGCATCTCAAATTGTAAAAATAATAAGTAAAAATACAAAAGAAGGATATGTGAACTTAACCCAAATTATTACCCCATTATTTGCCTATTAGAGAAGCTCAAATTAAATTGCAAAATATCCCAAGTACTGCTTAGGATGAGGCAGTCCTAATTAAAACGTAAAGTGTTAAATAATTTCACATGATTCGGTTTTACTCTTCACATAACTCAGCTATTAATTTTTTTAGGAATTTTTCTATTAGAAATGAAAGCATACATTCAAAGGAAGGCAGGTAGGCTAATAGACATATTCTCTCATTCCTAAAAATCTTAAAAGAACCAAATATGTATTGTGAAAGCAAAGGACCAAAGGGCAGATTGCCACACAGTAGTATGGAAAGTCAGTTCCCCATGGCAGAAGCAGTAAAGCACACATGTATGATATTCATATGTGATTCACTGTGTATAAGAGGTCAGATTCAAAATAGACCATGTTAGAAAATTTAACTTATACGATACCTAGAAGACATAACCTGTAACAAAATAAAATGGAGCAATTCTGACAGAGGCCAGGGTTGAAAGTGACACTTAGGGCAAAGAAGCATCAGAGGATATTCTACAAAGCTGAGCACAGACAATGCACTCTTGAGGATCTTGTAAACAGAGGGTGTGTGATCTTTCAAAGCTCCATAAGCAATATCTAAAATACAGGCACGTTATTTTATAAAAACTCATACGTTGATGAAGTTCATGCGAAAGTTGTGAGTGGTCTAATCAACACAGTGAGAAAATAATGACCCAATTCTTAAAATTCAGATCAGAGATGATCCTGTACGAATTCGCCAATATTAAAAATAAGCCTGAACAACAAAGTAACTCACACGTAACAAGGATATAAATTCTTTGGCTGCATGCCCTACATTCTAAGCGCCTAGATGACATTTCCTACCTTGTTATTTTCAGTTTGTTTCTTTGCGTTAATGAAGCTATTTTAAGATAAGCCACAGGCCAAATGCTCTTTCTTTCAATATAATGACAGGGGAAATAAACATTTCCCACTTTTTCCCTACTAATGCCGGGTCACCCTCAGCAAGCTCTCTGCTGTCATAGGTAGCAGCCTGTCTCTTCCAAGAGCGAGAATGCATTAATCCATCTGATAAAGGCGCTTTGGGGAAGGTGAGTACTGCTCTGAGCTCTTTAATCTGTCATGTCCTATTTTCTTTGCACCATTGAAATGTTCCAGAATCCCCTTTCCGATCTGTCACGGGAACCCTAACATCCCACCCCAGCGTTTACATGAACGTTTAGTAGTATTATGGGAAGACATGAAGCCAGTTTACAAAACAAGGTCATTTTCTGTGAATTTCTGTATTATTAGTGTCAGATGTCCACTACAAAGCCACCTTTCCTACCTTTGTTAATGAGAACTGTGCTCACATGTACACAGCATTTCTGGACCGCAAAGGGGAGAAATTCAAGTCCTTTGTTAAATAAATGAAACAGTGCTTAAATACTATGAAAACTGGGCCTTTAATTAGTTTTCACAATTTCCTGAAAATGTGCTAAATATCATTCAAAGTAAACTAACCGCCACACTGTACCTACAAAGCACACCATTCTGAGTGGCAAACAAAAGCTGTGTGTATTAGAATGCGAAGTGGAGGCTTCCTTCTTTGAAAGCCTCTGTTATAAAAGCGAGAGAGATTTATGGGCAACTAATGCAATTGTTTCAGTGAATTATAAAATTAAAAATCACCCTGCCAGATAAATCTCTGGTGACAATTTCATCCCACCATTCCCAAATGGCTTCTCAAAGTCTGTGCAATAGAATTAACCACCCAAGCATACCACTAGCCCTCACTGGAAAAACTAATATTTCTAACTTGTGTTTAGAGGATTCGCACTAGCACAACTGAAAATACTCTTCCATTTAGTGAGTGATGGATGACTTCCCTTTCATTCACAGCTTTCATCTGCTCTACTTTTGAGGTTGTGCTTTCTGTGGGAACTCTTAATTACCAATGGTAATGATCACACATTCCAATTATTTATGTATTACAAGTCTTACATAACCTTTAATACTTGTATCATATTAAATGTGCTACATAATATGTAATACAAAGGTATCACTAGTGTGAGATCTTTAAGGTCTCTTGGCCTGTGTCTATTCTTTGGTAAGGAGGTGTGTTTAATATTCATGAATGTGATCCAGCGCTCTTCTATATGTCATAGTGGAGCAAACTAAAGTAAAACTTCTGCCTTCAAATAGTGTTTTCTTTTTTCTTTTTTTTTTTTTTGTTTTTACATAATGAAAGCACCTACATGTGAATCAAAGGTGAGTAAATTGTAACTGATACAGAAGCGGATTGGGGCTGTGTCTGTATGTCTGTGGAAAAGAAGGAAGGAAGAGATTATGAAAATCGGCAAGATAATTGGCACTTGGTAATTTCTATGTAACAGGTAGTGTGGGAGACTTTAATCTTATAGTAATACAGAAGGCTAGTATTAGTCCTGTTTAGTAGCAAGGAGCAACTAACACAGAGAAACTAAATCCCCAACATGCATGCATACAGTTCACTATACTTAATTGTTTAGATTTCAATGAGCATTTATTAGCTTTGATACTGTTATGTCATTAAGCAAAATAAAATGCTGAACTTACTTTTTCGTGGATTTTTTCCTCATGACTTAAAGAGAAATGCCAAGTGAAATTATCAGCTTAGTGAGTTCTATCCAGCCATGTATCAATGTGTCGTTTCCTGTAACATAGAACTGAAGAGATAAGAAATAAAGTAGGAGTATGGAGAAAAATAAAATATCAGTCTGAGTACCAAATATTTAATAGCCATTAAGTAGGTTTGGTAAGACCAACTACTGTCATTATTGACAAGCTATCCCTAGAGACTGAGCTATTTAGACCTGATTCTTGCAGATTATAGGAGAAAAGAAATCCTAAAACTCTATAGATAGCTCTCTGACCTCCATACATAGTCTTTTTTGTAATCTAACTATAATTCTTTATGATATCCTTTTTTTTTTCTAAAAAACAGATACTGATAAGATAAATGTTGATTATTTGGCTTAAGTGGGTTTGATACAAAATGTTTTCATTTCAACATGATTCATTTTCTAGAAGTATTTCTGTAAATATCCATAGTAATATAGAATTTCAATCAAATTATCAATCCATTGAAATGTATAAATGTATGTTTAAACATTGATGCCTCAGAAATAATAAATAGTGTACAACAGAATTCTTTCTCATGGAACAGCAACTAAGTATCCAGACAAGGAAAACATTTAAATGGAGATATGAATTATTTCTTAAAAGATATACTTGTGTCTTTGGAAATGCATACTTTGTTCATTCTTTGACCATTCTTAGTTGTGTCTCTAATAACTACAAAGTGATAAATAATTAAGTAGCTAGTGCTTAAATTAAAGTCATAATTGGAAAGTCAGTAGAGCTTAGACATAATTTATATCACTAGAAATAAAGACAAACTGACTCTTCACTTCAGCCAAGGACTTGAGAAAAAGTTAGGAGACATTATATGAAAGTTCTGAAAATAAAATTCCCTCAAATAATTGCAATATTATATTTCTAAATTTGCTCTCTGGACAAATCATTCTCTAAGGCTATACTCCAGAATCAAAATTCTTTAAGCAAATAATCATCACTTTTACTCAGAATGAATCAGTAGGCTCTTGTCAAGAAAAGTCTAAAAGTCCTTACAGATAGTAATGCATTTCTGAAAGTACCAATATGTGCATATCAAGATTTGGTCTCAAATTCCAAATGACCCATCATAGTATCAAGTTTGAAGTAGTCATAATTATTTAGATTTTGTACTGTTTAAAGCACAAAAGACAGAGGATTAGAATACAAAGAAAATGTGGATAGATTAAAAGGAACAGAGCTATATTTCTTCAGGAGGCTTAGACTCTCCTGCCTGGGTTCGAGACACAGAATTCTCTTCCCAGCATGGCTGTAATTTGGACGGAGTTGAAGTACTTACTCAGCAAAGGTTGGCTCTCTCTAGTAGCTTGTTTCCTTCTAGTCCAATACACGTGGTCACCCGTTTTCACACAGTGTAAATCTTCCGAGTGAATAGATTTTCTAAATGAGAGTTGGAGTCATGAATCACTGGAAGAGTTTAAAAACATTCTCACTAATCTGGAATTTGTAGGATTCAAGCAACAGAGCTTTGCTAGGGGGGAAAGGCTATGGTTTGACAAGACAGATGATTTGACCTGAGAAAAATACTTAAGCTAATAAACTAAGATGGTTGGATAAATACTCTATCAATCATTCCAAAAGCCCAGATCATACACACCATGGACACAGTACCCTTGTGTGGAAGTGCTTCTGGGCCTTATGATCAGCATTGCACACTGTTGAGAGATTTCAAGTGTAAAAACAAATCCAATATGTCTAAAAGGGTAAAAGGGGAAGGGGATCAAATTATGATTAATTTTTTCAGTATAATGTGACAGTTTAAGATGACACTTACACAATTTTAATTTCTTAAATGCTTATGAAAAATATTGGAGCCTAAAGGCCATTTGTGATTTCAACAGTGGATTTTCTTTTCTTTCTTTCTTTCTTTCTTTCTTTCTTTCTTTCTTTCTTTCTTTCTTTCTTTCTTTCTTTCTTTCTTTTTTTTATTTATTAGTTTTATTTTTCCACAGTCCTTCCCATCCCCCCCCCTTCTCCTCTTGGCATATGAAGATCCCCTGGGTATCCTCCCACTCTGAAACTTCAACTCTCTGCAAGTCTAGGAGCTTCCTCTCCCATTGAGGCCAGACAAAGCAGCCCAGCTAGTAGTCAGGAACCCCAGTGAGTGATAGAGACACCAACCCACCCACCAAACTTTCAACCTCAAATTTTTTCTGTCTACAAGTATAGCAGGCATTGGGGAGGGAGCAGGGACTGAGGGAATGGCCAACCAATAACCTGCCCAACTTGAGATCCATCCCACGGGCAAGAACCAATCCCTAACACTATTACTGATATTCAACATTGGATTTTCAAACTGGCATCATAGTTGTACCATGATCCCCCTCAGTTATTCTCTGCCATTGGGAGAGCATTTAACCTACTGACAATGAAAAGTTAATACAGGTTATATGCAAAAAGCCATGTCCCTTTTTATATGTGGGAGCAAAACAAATTGGGACGAAAACTTGCACTAAACACAGAAGGCCCTTCTTGATTTCCCTCTGTATATCTCCACCTCTTCAATTTTCTTTTTCAAGGTCAACCTTCTGTATTTAACTTCATTGTAGAAAAGCTATTCTCTGTTTCTCTCATATTTCCATATGGTAAAATTAACAAGAATTTTTAAATGGAATCATTTATTCTTCACATCATATCCCTCCCCACAAAGAACATTTAGCAATTTCCATCACCAGAGGCTATTTTAGAAGGTTGCCCAAATTAAATATGGATGAAATATGGAAACACAAAAGTAAAATTTGGTCCAGTGCAAAGTTTACATTTTTTTCTCTTCCTTCCTGTGATTAAGTCATAAACTTGTGGTCGTCTTTGGTCTGTAGTATAAGTGTAAAGGCAAACAATGTTTTGCAGTTTAGTTTCTGACTCCCAAAGTGCTTAGCACAGAAAATAGAGTAACTAGGCAATGGGAAAGGGGAGAAGCGATGAACTCATTCTTAGATTTCATATCAAAATGATCTATTATCTATAGCCAATGGTAAAAATAACAAGTACCAAGCATGGGAGACTGAAAATGCCAGGTGCAACCATAAGCATCACAAATACCAAGGCATTCAATCTTGAAAATGGCCCAGGAAGCAGATGCCATGCTAACACATGCTCCACAGTGCGAGCCGGTTGTTTCCCCCACACAGCCTGATGAAAAACACAGGCCACCTATGTGTTGTGGGGAATCTTATTCTGACCTTGGCCAGTGATCCTCTTAAGCAAATCTGATATTTTGAGATTCAGTTTTACCAAATGCACACATGTATCCCTCAAAAGTGCAAATGAAGAACATCAAACAGAAGACCGGTTCATAGTGTGGTGGTGACTGAGGAAGACCATCAGGAGGGTGTGGTACTTGTATCATCAGAAAGGATATGCCATGTACAGTTACCAAAGCCAGACACTATTGTGAATGCCAAGAAGTGCATGCTGAAAGGAGTCTGATATATCTGTCTCCTGAGAGACTCTGCCAGAGCCTTACAAATACAGAAGCGTATGTTAGCAGCCAACCATTGGACTGAGTGTTGGGTCCCTAATAGAGGAGTTAGAGAAGGGACTGAAGGAGTTGAAGGGGTTTGCAACCCCATAGGAAGAGCAACCATGTCAACCAACTGGACTGCCCTCCCCCCTCCCCCCAAGAACTCCAAGGGACAAAGCCATCAACAAAGGAGTACACATGGCTCCAGCTGCATATGTAGCAGAGGATGGCCTTGTCATGCATCAATGGAAGGAGAGGTCCTTGGTCCTATGAAGGTCCTATAGATGCCCCAGTGTAGGGGTATGCGAGGACAGGGAGGCGGGAGTGGGTGGTTGGGTGGAGGAACACCCTCATAAAAGCAGAGAGAGGGAGGATGTGATAGGGTGTTTCCGGGAGGGAGGGAAGCCAGGAGAGGAGATAACATTTGAAATGTAAATAACGAAAATATCCAATAAAAAAAAAGAGGATATGTCAGTTTCAAGAAAAAAAAAAAACAAGGAAGTCAGGAAGTCTTTTGGAACAGGAAGTAATACTTGAACACAACGGGGGCAGTTAGAGCCTCTGGGAAAACGGAGTAGGATTGATTCATTAAACTAACCCACAAATCACATATGCACCCCGGCAAAGGCCTGCCTGGCAGAATTCCCAGACACATCTGAATCCCCCGTAAAACTATAGATTGCCAGGCTCTGTCAGACCTACCACATCTGATTCTCCGGGTGAAATCTGAGGATTTGAAAAGTTGAAATAGTGCTTCCAGCATCAACAAGTCAATTGATCCCAGGCCTTTCAAACTGCTAGAAACATCCTCAGACCCAATCACCTCACCCCCAAACCTGGAGAACCAGTCTGCAAATATTAGCATGTTTTCAAACAGTAAATTTCCGAATGGAAGGATTGTGTACCTCATAACTCACATCATCTACTTCATATGCAGGTTGAATCTGCACTTTTGCCTCACTTTTAATCCGGGATGGAGACGTTTTATCATGTTTCTAAAGGGCTAGTTTGGAAAAAAGTTATAAACAATACAACCCAAATTTGGCTCTCTGTTTTTACTTTGGTACAAAAAATATCACCAAAAGAAGAAAGAAAGAAAGAAAGAGAGAGAGAGAGAGAGAGAGAGAGAGAGAGAGAGAGAGAGAGAGAGAGAGAGAGAGACAGAGAAAGGAAGGAAGGAAGGAAGGAAGGAAGGAAGGAAGGAAGGAAGGAAGGAAGGAAGAAAGAAAGAAAGAAAGAAAGAAAGAAAGAAAGAAAGAAAGAAAGAAAGAAAGAAAGAAAGAAAGGCTGTTAAAGTGTTGGGATTTTAAAGAGTGATTTTTGGCATGCTTACCCAAGAGAATGCCTGTCTTCCAACATCGACCATCAGGCACTAATAAACTGTCACAGTCCTGCAGGCGTGTAAGACTGAGCTTACGCTATTGCCCCTCATGTGAATAACCAAGTACCTCTGAAACCACCAACATGTTGACTTTTATTCCGTTTGTTGTAAGAGTCATTCATCTGTCTTGTTTTTCTTACAACACAGTGAGCACGTTCTGGATCAGAGGTAGCAACTTCCCATTCATTTAGGTCTAAAAGCCAGCCCTAGAAAACCACTGCATCCTCTGCTTCTCACTACCTCGTGCATGGTGCAACCCTGATAGCACATAAGCTTTTGGGTTTGAAACTCTCACTATGTGCTTATGAAAGAGTAGAAGATCTCATTTACCAAAGCAAGTGAAATCCTTAAGTAGAGGAAAGACTGTGCTCATAGACACTGCAAATTCTCCTGAGTATTTCCCGCATGCTTGCCAGCCTGACTTTCAGGCAGTGCCATTCTGCCTTTGTCAGAATGGAAATCTGAGGCACTTTGCCTGGACCATGGCTGTTTTCCCCAATTCTCAGGATTAAATATCACAGGTTATTAGGAGACTCAGTTTTCATCAAAAGTTACTAGAAGCTAAATCATCAGATGAATGGATGGATGCATGGATGGATGAATGGATGGGCAGGTGAATGAATGGATAGATGGATAAAAGTGAATCCTTCTAGCATTCTAAATTTTTAGTCGAAAATAAATAACATTACCAAAATTTCAGCACATAACTATTAAAATGTTAAAATTTTAAGCTACATTATAATCTTCTTCTAAGTACCTATTTACATTTAAGTCCTGAACTTCACTGTCTAACTTCCATTCATGAGTTACCTCCAAGTGAGTTTGTTAATACAAAGGAAAATTAAAGACCAAGAGAACTTGATTTATTTCAATAATATGTCTTGTAGATTTACATTCATTACTCCCTCTAAATAGTAACACGCAAGCCAATATGTTGTGTCCTTGTCTTTCTCTCTATTTGGAAAGCACACAGCATGCTGCCAGGCATATAACACGTGTTTAAAACACACTTATCAAATCATACTAACTATTGCCCAGCCTACACATAAATCGCTGCCTGAAGAGAAGCAGTGTGTACAAGCACACTGTGTAATGACCCCATCTGCTAGGGAGATGAAAGTCAGGGCATAGCATTTCACTGGCCTGATCCATCTGCCACCAGTCACGGTGGGCAGAGGCTTCTGTTTCTTGTCAGCCAGCAATAGGAAGCAAAGCAGGATTTAGGAGCTGCTGAAGTACCAAAGGAAAGGGCAGAGCACACACCATTCATGTCAAGTCCCTTACAAGATCCATGAGATTCAGGCTTCCTTATCCTCCCCATCCTGTAAATAAACACTCTCCTTGGGCTGTTTTGCTATAGAAGATACCTTACTTGCTAAGTCGGAGAAAAAACAATATGTTCGGCTAGAAGATGTTCGATTAACCCATTCGCACAAGTAAAAGGATGTGATTTATAGTGTATCTCAGTGAAGCTTTATTAAGACAGTATCTCAATTTCCCACCCCATTTTCTATACTTGAATGACTTGGAAGGGAAACTATGGTAAAATTTCTTGTCAAAGAGAAAGTGAAGTATTTTCAGTCACTTATACTTTGAAAAAAAAGGGGGTGGGGTACTGTGGTTACACTCTCTGGTCCTGTGATTGGGAGGTATAAAGTTTGAAGCCATATTAATAATGGTGTGTGTGTGTGTGTGTGTGTGTGTGTGTGTGTGTGTGTGTGTGTGTGTGTGTGTGGTGTTTATTTCTGGGGATCAAATCTAGGTCCTTCACTATACATACATTACAAGCACTCCAGAAGTGAATCAAATTCCTATCCCTCTGATGATTTGGTTGGTTGATTTTCATTTTCGTACCCACAGAAGAGTCAATTTGTTTAGTATCTAACGTCTTCTGGTGTAAAGGAGAAGAAGAAAAGTCCTTTGGTGTCCAAGTGCTGAATGCATCTTCACTTCAATGGCAAACAAGACCTGTTTTACAACATAAGACAGGAGTGAGCAGACAAACTGAGCCAGCAACTAGGAGGCATTGAGAGAGGTGTTGGAGACATTGTGGAATTAGTCCGTGTCAACAGAGGGAAGAGAATAATCACATTAAATGAACAGTGTGGACCAGAGATCCTTCTGGAGACTATGTGTGAGTTTCTACTAGGTTATATATTTTAATATCGGAAATTTGCACCCTGTTTTTGAAGAAACAACTGAGAAAATTAGGGGTGAAGAAAGTGATTTTTTTGCACTTGTAATAAATTTTATGCATTTAAAAGGTATTTATTTATTTATTCTGCAGGGATGGGAGACTCTATTTTGGGCAGGGTCTAGGACCCAGCTTTACTCTTGCTATTTGGCTACTGAGGATACCCTTGAGTTCATTATTCTCTCATTTGTCTCTCCTATGTGCTACAATTACAGGCATGCACAAACCCAATTCAAAATAACTCATGAGATAAGTTTTTAAATTATATACAGGTATTTTATAACCACATGAAATAAAGTTAGAAATCTATAAAGGGAAAAACTTTGGAAACTATATAGATACATGGAAATTAAACATTAAAAAAAATCAGTAGATCCAGGAAGGAGACAAGAATACAATTAAATAAATGAAAACAAAGAAAGAGTTTATCAAATCTTTAGGATTCAGCAGAGGGTTACAGAGGAAAGTTTTAGAAATAAACACCTATATTTAAAAGTAGTAAAATCTCAAATATCCTATAACTATAATGAAAGTAACTAGAGGAATGAACATAAAACAACAGAAAACTAGAAAAAAATAATAAACAGCACAAAAATACATGAAATAGAAACTAAGAATACAGATGGGTAATTTAAGGGGATTTGGTTCTTGAAATGAGTAATACTATATAAATGGAGACATCTCAAGAAAAACAGATAGAAATATGAATACAGAGACCTAAAAAGTTGACAGCACAGAACCACAAGGGATTACTAGAGTTCATTATAAACAAGCATATGAAAACAGATTAGATACATACAAATAATAGACATATAGACTGGATAGACTGGACCATGTGAAATGGAAAATATGAATAGACCAAGAAGTAACAGAATTGAATCAGCAATAAAAGTCTCCATCAACAAAAACAAACAAACAAACAGCAATACAAACCAACAACAAAAGTGCCTAAGCCTTAGTGGCTTCATTGCTGAGTCTTATTAAATATCCAAAGAGCAAATCCTGACTTTCCTTAAGAAAGTCTCAGAAGCAGAAGAGGAACTACTTCATCAAAAATGAATTCTAGAAAGCCTTTATTGTCTCAATATTAGAACAAGATAAAGACATAAAAACAACAACAACCAACCTATCATTTTATGTCTTGGATGAGGACAGATATAAAGATCTTAACAAATACTAGAATACTCAAACCAAGGACACATTTTACAATTATATTCCATGTTAAAGTGTGACTTGTGAATGAACAGATGGTTCCACACCCACAAATAAGAAACTGTGATATTAAAAATATTTGACAGAATTAAGATCTCAAAAGAAAACGAATGAAGAAATTAGTTCTAGAAGGAACTCCTCAGCATGATAAAACATATGGATAGTAAGCTGATATGTAACATTATTCTGAATGAAGAAAAACCCAAGGTCTTCCTTAGGAGATACAGAACATGAGAAGGCTGTCCACTCCCAGCACTGGTCGTCAACATGGTGTCAGCAGTCACAGCTGGAGCATCATACAAGAGAAGGAAACAGCCTCCAAATTGGAAAAGCAACTGCTGTGTGCCTATAGAAGCTGTGTCCTTAGAAATAGAAAACCCCAAAGACTTTATTCAAACCAATACAGGAATTCATCCTTGTTGCTGAATACAAAATTCCTATTAAAAATAAGTAAGAGATTTTTCCTATTAACAGAATACCTGAAATGGAATAAAAATGGCAGTCCTACTAGGAGTGGCATAAAAGTAATCTAGGAATATTTTTAATTAAAGAAGTAAAATTCCTTTATAGGAAAACTATAAAATTGATGAAAGAAACTACTTAAGACACAAAGATACTTCATGTTCCTAGATTAGTAAATCATCAATTTGTTAAAAATGTCCAGACACTCCAAATAGCTCTCAAGACTTCACTAATATCATATCAGTGCTATCAACATACCAGTAACATTCCTCACATAACAAGAAAACAACCTGAATGTTTACAAAGAACTACAAAGTATTTAAGAAGGGACTAGGTAGATGGCTGGGCAGGTAAAGCTGTCTTCAAGCCCAGTGCCCTAAACTAAGAGAACCTCTGAGTATAAGATAATCTCTGAGCTACACACATGCACACACACACACACACACACACACACACAGAGAGAGAGAGACAGAGAGAGAGAGAGACAGAGAGAGACAGAGACACAGAGAGACACAGAGAGAGACAGAGAGACAGAGAGAGAGAGACGAGACACAGAGAGACACAGAGAGAAACACAGAGAGACACAGAGAGAGAGACAGAGAGAGACAGAGAGAGACACAGAGAGAGACACAGAGAGAGAGAGGTTGAAAGAGACATAAAGACAGAGAAAGAATGTCATGTGCTGTTGTGGTAAATCTCTCCAACCCAAATATGTCCCAACAATGAAAACACAACACAATTAATATGAATATATGCTGTGTGCCTAGATTGGGCAGATCTAACCATCTTCCAATAAAAAAGAAAAAAAGAAACTGCAAATGCAGCTTCAAAATGATGGCAAGGCATTCTGTAGTGAGTCCTGCTAAAGAATTTTTGAAACCTTTGATGTCACTTATTCTTAAAGAGATGCAAGAAGACCTGACCATAAATCACACACTCTTGCTTTAAAATCTGCCTAAAATGCTGCAAATGTAAATGTTACTTTTGTTTCCTCTAATAAAGGGTTGAAAAGAGAGACATACCCAAGATGTGACAATACATGGGTTGGGCTGAGCCCAGAGCACTTCTATAGAGCTATCTCTAGGCCTAGGCCTGGAAGTTTCTAGCTTCCATACTATCTAATCTTCTGCTAGCCTGGACCTTGAATGCTTGTTTCCAGCATCGGTCTGCTAACCTAGGCCTAGAATATTTCAGCCTCAGAGGATTAATGCTGAGTAAGCTTTCAAATTCTTTCTGAGCTCTGGCTGGCTGGCTCTACTCAGCTGTTCTGGCTCAAAGTCCTCTCCAAGCAACTGATCAAATCGGCTTCTCTCAGCTTCTCACTGAATTGCTCTTCTTGGCCTCGAAGTAACTCTGGCAATTTACTTTAAACTTCTGGCTCCTTCTCATTCTCTGGCTTCTTCTGTGTTCACCTATAATCTGTCTCTGAAAAACTGCCTCCTCTCTCTCTGCACAAAATGAACAGCACCAGACTCACTTAGCTCCACTGCCCTGAACTCCCAAGTGACTGTTTTTAAATAGCTTTTCTCCTGATAGTTGAGTGAATACAGTCTGTCTCATTCTGCCAAATCTTTCTCTGATTTGTCACCTTGCCCTCAATTAGCCTTCATTGTTTGGGATTAAGGGTGTATACCAAGGGTGTGTCCGTATTTCCGCCAGAGAGATTAAAGATGTATGAGCTATCTGCATTCCAGCCAGATCACAAAGAAGTAGGTCTTTGGATGTGATTCCCTAGCCAGAGCAGCCATGTTTCTGGATTAAGATTCCTCTATAAAATGTAGTTTAGTGGTGGAAGCCAGGAGTCCAGACACACATGTTGCCGAGAATGGCCTTATCTGACATCACTGAGAAGGAAGGCCCTTGGTCCTGTGGATGCCTGATGTCCCACTATATGGGGATGCTAAAGTGGTGAGGCAGGAGTGGGTGAGTGACTGGAGGAGCACCCTCATAGAGGCAAAGTGGGGGCAAGGGGATGGGATGAGGGGTTTGTGGAGGGGTAACTAGAAAGAGGGATATCATTTGAAATGTAAACAAATAAAATGATTGATAAAAAATACACAGTCAGCTATTGGATGGGTCACACGGCCCCTAATGGAGGAGCTAGAGAAATTACCCAAGGAGCTAAAGGGGTCTGCAACCCTATAGGTGGAACAACAATATGAACTAACCAGTACCCGGGAGCTCTTGTCTTTAGCTGCATATGTATCAAAAGATGGCCTAGTCGGCCACCACTGCAAAGAGAGGCCCATTGGACTTGCAAACTTTATATGCCTAGTACAGGGGAACGCCAGGGCCAAAAAGGGGGAGTGGGTGGGTAGGGGATTGGGGGGGTGGGTATGGGGGACCTTTGGGATAGCATTGAAAATGTAAACGAGGAAAATACCTAATAAAAAAATACAATGAAGAAGGAAAAACTGTAGTTTGAATTTACTCAAATGAAAGTAACATTTACTCCATGTATTGATTCTTTTCTAACAGAACATATCCTAATTATGGTTTCACTCCCTCTACTCCCCCAGTTCCTCCCCATCTTCTCTCCCATCTTGACCCATCCCTTCTTGTCTCTCATTAGATAAGAAAAAGGCTTCTAAGAGATAGTAATAAAATATAGCAAAATAAATATAATTAGATAAAATAAAAGCAGGAAAGTAATTTTTAATAATGCCCCAACCTCTGTTTCTCTGATTCTCTGTTCTTCCATTCATTCGTTGAAACAAGATTTACTTTAGTAAATTTCTGACAATGGGTTCACCTCTGCCAAGTTTTTCTTAGTATATTGTGTCATCAATGTCAACATTGATCAGGTGATAATAAAATAGAGCTCATATAAAATAGGCTATCAGGCCAAAGACATTCTGTTCTAGCAGAGGAGACAAGGCGGCTCTTCATGGAGATACTATGATTTGGGGGTGTTCCCTCACCCCTACCTTCTTGTCTCCCCCAGCACATTCCTTTCTCTACTCTCAAAGTCTACTTTTAATGTTAATTTCTCTCTGAACCTTTTTACACCTCATATTCAATTTCAAGTTCTCCTACCTTCAGTATTTTTCCAGGCAATTAAATGATAAAGCTTCAGAAACTCTCTCACAGTCACAAGTCTATGTTCTTTTCTAGAAACAAGTGTTTACTAAATTGACAGTATTTGATAAATTAAATACATAGTAGTGTGATTACTATAACATCAAGTAACATGGCAACACAAGGAGCTCAAGGTGAGATTTTAAAAGCATGGTACAGACCTGTTTTAGCAGAAAGCACGGCATAGATTTGTTTTAGCAGAAAGCACAGCATAGCTTTGTTTTAGTAGAAAGCACGGTATAGCCTTGTTTTAACAGTACTTTGATTTGCTTCATGGATGACTTAGAATTAACTAAACAGTTGTAGTCAGCAAGTAATGTTTATACATGAGCTATTTTTCCAAAAGAAATCAGGATTATAAAAGAAATGTTTTATATCTATGACAATTTTCTGTTACAAATAAAGGTCTTGATTTTGAGTTGAATAATTTTAAATGTCAAAGTAGAAACAAGCTTACTTTTCCTTCTGTGAACTGACTAATAACATAATTACAAAACTAGAAGTTTTTTGTATCGTGAATTCATCAATACTCATTTTATGTTTTCATAATAGGACATAGTATCATAAAGTATTGAAATAGTAAATTTATGTCATTAACATTAGATTTATATAGTACTATATTGAGAATGTACTAGTAAATCAATTTGTTTATTATATTCCTGTTGTTTTGATAAAATACACAAACACATAAAACAAAAGAAAATTATTTCTTTGAGGGATTTTACATATCAAAATCTGAAAATACCTCAAAGGGAGAAAAATTCTGAAGGTTGGACATAAGGCACTTCAAGATTTGAAGTCAAGAAAAGGTATAGAATTTGACAAAGAAGATGGCAATGTAGGAAGAAAGTAAGGAGTGTGTGCATGTGTGTGTGTGTGTGTGTGTGTGTGTGTGTGTATGTGTGTGTGTGTGTGTGAGAAAGAGAGAGAGAGAGAGAGAGAGAGAGAGAGAGAGAGAGAGAGAGAGAGAGAGAGAGAGAAGAGATCACATGGAAACCAAGTGAAAGTGTTCCTGGAATAAAGGATTGAGTGTATGCTGTTACTTGAAAAGATGAAATAATCAACATGTGTGATTATTTGAGGAGTTTTATTTAAGAGAGACTAGAGAGCAATAGTGAAGAATGCTGAAATGAGATTTATTTTAATCAGAATACACATGTGTGCGTGCACATGTTTAAGTGCCCTGTTTAGCAACACAGTCTACCTGCTTTTGAAACAGAACTTGTCACTTGTCAGAATGTTGGTCCAATAAGGTCCAGGGACCTTCATTCATCTGTCTCCATGGATTACAATTCCTGCTACATTTTACATAGGTTCTGGGGATTAAACTCACGTCTCGATCCTTACAAAGCAAAAAATTTGTAAAGCAAGATATCTTCCCAGCTTGAGAATTTCCATAATATGATTTGTATTAAAATACCACTTAATAGAGGAGAAAAATGCAACTAATCTAATGGTAATAGTATAAGAGAAAAGAAAGTGGACATTTTCATAAACAAACAAACAAAAAAAACCCATCCGTTATAAGCAAAGATATTGTCTGCCATTATTCAGGAACAATAACAGCCATGTTCTCCATATGGGAGACACAAAGAACATGCTTATGCACAGTAAGATACAGGAACGTTCATGGAACTAATGCCTACTAGAAAAGGAAGTGCTTCTTTACATTTTCTAACTTGAAAAGAAAATTTAGTTAGCCAGCCAAGAGTTAAAAGAAATAAAGGAAAATTGATATATAGAGGGCTAGGAACAACTTATTTTTTAATGTAGCAGAAATAATAGCAATGGTAAAATTCCAATAGATAATTAAGGAATTTGCAGTAAATCTCATCTGTGTGGTGGTATGATATTTCTCTAGGAAGAAGGGTAAAGCAAGTAGCTTAAACCTCATCTGGCTTCAAGTTTTGTTATCCCAGTAGCAGAGAGAAGAAAGAAGTAAAAGAGAAAATTCGAAGGGCTATATAATGGAACAATTATGTGAACATTGAGGCTAAAAGAGTAAGCCCAAAGGAGGCACAGGGAAAAGCCAGCCATCAAAGACTAAATTGGGCTAATTAACAAAATCTGAGCCAGTTAGTGACTTATAAGGAGGGGATTAGGAGAAGGAGAATGGAGGACATATGAGGATACCCCAGAGTAAAAAAACTTAAAACTGAAACAATCGAAGTAATTCTATTGCTACTTCCAAGAAGACTCGCAGGAAGATCCCAAGAGTGGTGATGAGACAGAGGTAAAGATTACTAACTATAGAAAGGTCAAGGATTGAATTTCATGGTAGAAAGTGGATCTCATACATTGATGTAAAGGTCACCATAAATAATGATAAAGTATAGTAACAAATGACAGTGTGTGGAGAGTCAATATATTTCATACATGAGGTGGGATAAGAACACCATCAATAGCTGACAGGAAAACATGGTGAGTGGCCCAGTCTTATAGTATTTATCTACAGGAGATAAGAATCTTTAAGCAAGGAGAAGAATATGGTGTGGAAATAACACTGATTAACAAGAAAGATATCTGTATTGGCTTACCAATATTGTTATAACAGACAACCATAAAATTAATGGCTTAAGCCAATGAGCATTCATTATATTACAGTTTCAGAAGCCAAAGGTCTCATATGTGTTACACTGACTAAAATCAAAATGTCAGCAAGGATGCATTTTTCTGCTCCCTTGTTCTTTTGAGCTTCAAGAGGCTGGCCATATTCCTGTACTCGGGGCATCCTCTGCCATCTTTAAATCCACAGTCAGAAGATAGCCTCAGCTCTCTCTTTGATCCTCACATTCTTATTTCTCTCTTCTAAAGATCTTTATGACATGAAAGGCCCAGCTAAGTAACTCAATACTGTATTCCAACTTCCACATCTTAAGCCTAGTCATATCCCCAGTGTTCCTTTTTGCCAGATATAGGAACATCTTCATAGGTTCTTCAGTTCAGATATTGACATGGTGTCATAATTAGGGTTCCTGTTGCTGTGACAAAACACCAGGACCAACAATGCAAGTTGGGGAGGAAAGGGTTTGTTTGGTTTATCTTTCCATATAGCTGTTTATCATTGAAGGAAGTTAGTCTCCAGGAACCCAAACAGGACAGGAACTTGGATGCATGGGCTGCTGTAAAGGCCATGAAAGGATGCTGCTTACTGGCTTGCTTCCTCTGGCCTGATCATCCTGCTTTCTTATAGAACCCAGGACCACCAGCCCAGGGATAGCACTGCCCACAATAGGCTGGGCACTCCCCCATCCCATTGCTAATTCATTGAGAAAAATGCCTTGTATCTTGTTCTCATTTTCTCGATTGAGGCTCCTCTCTCTCTCTCTCTCTCTCTCTCTCTCTCTCTCTCTCTCTCTCCCCCTCCCCCTTCCCCTCCCCCTCTCCCTCTCCCTCCTCCTCCTTCCCCCTTCCCCTCCTTCCCCCTCCCCCTCCTTCCCCCTCCCCCTCCTTTCCCCTCCCCCTCCTTCCCCCTCCCCCTCCTTCCCCCTCCCCCTCCTTCCCCCTCCCCCTCCTTCCCCCTCCCCCTCCCCCTCCCTCCCCCTCCCCCTCCCTCTCCCTCTCCCTTTCCCCTTCTCTCTCTCATCATCATCATTACTGTGTGTGTGTATGTGTGTGTGTGTGTGTGTGTGTGTGTGTGCGTGTGTGTGTGTGAAGGGAATGTCAGGACTTTACTTCTTTCCTTCTTTAGCACACATCCATTATTAAATAAACCATTTTGAGCTTTTTACATCTCAAAATTTAGTAGAGCATGCCATTTTTTCCCTATAGGCCATTCTTTATCTTGTTGTTGTTGGTGGTGGTGGTGGTAGTGATGGTGGTGTATGTAGGTGTGTAGGTGTGTTTGTGTGAGTATATATGTGCTTGTGTGTTTATGCATAAGAGATAAAGACACATACAAAGAGGGAGAGAGAGAGAGAGAGAGAGAGAGAGAGAGAGGAGAGAGAGAGGGGGGGAAGAGAGAGAGGGGAGAGAGAGAGAGAGAGAGAGAGGAGAAGAGAGAGAGAGATCACTTATAAGGTATTTCACTTAAACAAGGCATCCTGTAAAGGCATTTCCTAGAATGGCATAGTACTCTAAGAATCAAAATTCAACAACTATATGTGTGTCCTCAAATAATCTCTTTTCTCCTTATAAGTGTCATAATTAAGCCCATTTTATAAGATTACTGGGGATTAGACAAGATAGATGGGCATAATAGGTAGCAATGTCTCTGGTCTTCATAGTGATTGTTTTCCTTTTAGTATGTTTATTAAGTCTACCAAGTCAAGAGGGCTTCAAACTACACAGAGGAATACAGAACAAGGTCAATGTGCTGCAAATATAAAGGTTTGCTTCTGTGCAGTGGGAACATTTGGGCTCCTTTGTTCACCTTGATAGCAATTTTCAAAGTCTCCTGTATACTCCTTTTATGCTTCACCCTAGTGATCCAGGAATTTGCTTTGTCAAACCTTTGTTAAAAGTTCAGAATCTAAAAGCTGTGACAATGGAGTGGATACAAGTAACAAGAAGCAGAAGCAAAACAGCATAGGAGACTGGAGGAGCCGTGAAAATTGGAACTCTGGCTACCTGGTTTCACTAACATTTTGAAAAGAAGTTTTGGCTTTTCATACCGTGGCTATCAAGATTCAAGCCAATCTTATCTAGATCTTTCAAGGAGGCCAAGGTGGCCCCGGCTGACATCTGGGTTATATAATTAATGTCCAAACATCCAGGGCGGGGAAATCAGTCAAACTAACTTTTCTGGTTTCAAGTAAACAAAATAACCAATCGACAGAATGATTACTTTCTTTGTTTGGGATTTCCATATACATACCCATATGTCAGTGATCACACACACACACACACACACACACATCATTTTCTTTTTAAAGTTTAGAGCAACGTACAGGACTCTTGTATATTGTTCATGATAACCTAAGTTACAAAACAAAACAAGAAAACTACAAGTCTGTCAAATTCTCCATCTCTCCTAATTTTACCAGTGCAATGAAAATTATATTAGAACTCAAATAATTAAAACTACATGGAATATGAATAAAATCTTCCCCGTATTTTTTGGCTTATTTGCTTTGCTTCCTTCTGTCAGTGTCGTGCTATTTGACTACTTATTGTTATTGATACAATAGCCTGGGCTGAGAAAAAAAAAGAACTTATTATTCATATTTCTCAAGTGTCTTAAATGTTTAAAATGGAGAAAATGTCTGCATAGTGACTAAAGAAATTTAATATCTTCATGTATTTTCTATTCTCTATGTTTTAATTTCCCTTTTTTGAGGAATTAACACTATTCCAACCAAGAAAAATGAACTAGTTATTATCCTTTCCATGAACAGCCTAGGCATGTATTTTCTTCTATCCTTGTGAGTGTTTTGTCAACTTGACACAAACTAGAGTCAGTTGGGAAGACAGAGAATTGAGAAAATGGCGCCACCAGATTGTCCTGTGGGGCATCATTGATGTGGGAGAGACCAAGTTGTTGGGGACTGTGTCACCTTAGGGCAAGGTGGTCCTGAGTTGTATAAAAGATCAAGCTGAGTAAGCCTCATAAGCCAACACGCAGTGGTTCTCCACAGTCTTAGATTTAGTTCCAACTTTTAAGATCCTGCCTCCAAGTTCCTGCCTTGACTTCCCTCAGTGATGGAGAATCACTGGCGAGTTGTAAAATAACACAAACCCTTTCCTACCCGAGTTACCTTTGGTCATGGTAACTGAGACAGCTTACTTCTTAAAACCCATTCGACACCCATCTTGTGCGTTTATGCAGAAGCACCAAGGTAAAATTTACCAGATTTCCTCTATCAGTTCCCAGTGCTCACATTTCTGTCTCATTTTGGAATGTGAGATCTCAATTGAGGGTCAAATTTATTACCAAACTAACATAGTAAATCTGCTCCTCTAGACACATTTTATTAATTATTTTAAGTACAGCGCTGTATAGTATAGTGTTGGAATGTGATCTCCAAACAGAAAATGAGTAGTTTCTTCCAGGGTTTTACAGGCTGAGATCATGAAACTAATTTCAGGAATCTTCTATTTTCAATGCTGCTTTTTTTTTTTTTTTTGCACCTTATGTTTTCTAAAAGTGCTGTTTGGTGATGAATAGTATTTAATGTTTCTTTGCAATCTCCTTTTTATGTCTAATATTTGGTTTGTTCAGATCCTTCCTGGATTCATTATTCTATGTCATCTTTTAACTCCCTTACCATCCTCCTTGGCTTTAATGATCACTTGTTCAAAATGTATATCTGAACCAAATTTTCCTCTCAGATTGTGTATATAATATATATATATATATATATATATATATATATATCTTAGTGAGTACACCATCCTTCTCCTGCGATTGTGTCCCATCCCCCAGGAGCAGTCACTCTCCACTAACGTTATTCCTCAGCGTTCCTTGGTTCTGATTTTTTTTTCTTTCTTTGTTCGCTCTAGTCTCATCTGAGTAACAAAGTCTACATGACAGGCTCCTGGGAATTGTACATGAATAAAAAACTGGAATTTTCTGTGGCTTGAATATTCGTATTGAAATTGGCCTTTGTAACAATATTAAAAGGTAGGATCTTTAAGGGTTAATACTCAATGAGGATGTTACCCACCGAGGTTGCTTTTGCACTGTTATACAAATGTCAAGTTGATCTTCTTGTCCTTTGTTGCCATCTCACTGACAACCCAGTGATCATAAAACAAGAAGACCCTCCCTAGGTATAACTTTTGACATTGGGCTCCTCAGTTGTCAATACTATAAACCTTTCTGCTTGTTATAAATTACCCAACTGAAGAACCTTTGTCATAGGAACATAAAATAGTCTGAGACAGACCCTTTCTCATTTTATTTTACACAGCATGCTCTTACAATCTCCTCTCCACAACATTAAGTAACTCAGTTCCTTGAACTTGTCATATTGGTCTTCTCAGACATCCTCCAGGCAGGATGTAATGAATACTGTCTATACATAAAAATATACCACCAGCATATTTATGTATAAAATTCTATGAGGTATAATCATCTCTATGATACAATCATTTATCATCCTTGGGATCACTAGCAAAGCTGGGGTTATTATTCCTCCCATATTATCCCAAGATATGTTACATTATAAACAGAGAAATTATTATTTGCTTAATTACTTTATGTCAATCTGTTTTAGGTTGATAAAACAAATTACTATAACTATTATACCTTAAACAGAATTTTGGTTCATTCTTACAACTCTGACAGCTAGAAACTGCCCAGATTAAGATCCAGTGTGGTCAAAACTATGTGTCCTGATCAAAGATGACAATTTCTCACAATACAAAAGAGATCACGGGAACACTCCTCCATTGCTGGTGAGAGTACAAACTGGTATGACCACTTTGGAAATCAGTTTGGCAGTTTCTCAGGAAACTGGCAATAATTCTACCTCAAGACGCAGCTCTACCACTCCTTGGCCTATACAAAACATGTTTCAGCATCCCACAAGGACACTTGTTCAACTGTCTACAGCAGCTTTGTTTGTAATAGCCAGAAGCTGAAAACAACCTAGATATTCCTCAACTGAAGGAGAGATAAAGAAAATGTGGTATATCTACACAATAGAATACCATTCAGCTATTAAAAACAAAGACACCATGAAGTTTGCAGGCAAATGGATGGAATTTGAGAATATAATCCCGAGTGAGATAACCTAGTCCCCAGAAGAGCTTATTTTAAGCCAATATTCAGAGAAAAGCTGAGAGAAAGAAGTGGGGGGGGGTCCCCACAATCCTGGATTTTGCACAAGGCTATGCCTGTTAAAGATCTAGAATACCTCATTTTTTTTCATTAATTCATTTATTTACATCCCAATCACAGACCCCCACCTCTTGGTCCCCACCTTACACAGATCCTCCTCCGTCCCTTTCTTCTCTGAGAAGGGGGAGGCCTCCTACATATAACTCTACCCTAGTATATCAAGTCACTGAACAACTAGATTTATCCTCTTTCCCTGAGGCCAGATGAGCTGGCCCATTTGAGGAACAGGATCCGCAGACAGGCAATGGATTCAGGGATAGACCCTGCTCTACTTGTTGGGAAACCCACATGAAGACTAAACTGCACATCTGCTACATAGGTACAGGAAGCCTAGGTCCAGATCATGCTTGTTCTTTGGTTGGTTGTTCAGTCTCTAGGAGCCTTCAATTTTCCAAGCTAATTGAACCTGTAGGTCTGCGTGTGAAGTCGATCACACTCTGGTCTCCCAATCCTTCCCCCCAAAATGCCACAAGACTTCCAAAGCTCCATCTAATGTTTGGCTGTGAGTCTCTGCATCTGTTTTCATTGACTGGTAAAGCTCTCAGAGGATACTTATGCTAGGCTCCGGTCTGCATGCATAACAGAGCATCATGAGTAGTGTCAGGAATTAGTTCTTGCCCATGGGATGGCTCTTATGTTGGTCCAGTCATTGATTGGCCATTCTTCCTGAATGAGGTAACCCAGACCCTACTCACTTATAAGTCAATGTTAGCCATAAAGTACAGGATAGCTACAGTTCAGTCCACAGACCCAAAGAAGCTAAATAACAAGGAAGGATGTTTGAATCTTACTCAGAAGAGGAAAAAAAAGTAGACATAAGTGGTGGATGGAAGGAGGGAACTGGGTGAGAGAGGAGATGGGGAGGGGAATGAAGTGGGAGGGGGATCAGGTTTAGGGAGAGGAAGAAAGGAAATCAGTAGCAGGAAGGGGAGGGGAGCATCTCTGGGATGTGTCAGAGATATGGGGAGGGTCAGAAAACATAAGAGAGTCTGTGGGATTGACTCTAACTGATACTTCTAGCAATAGGGAATATGGAGTTTGAAGTGGCCACCTCCTAAAGCCAGGAAGGACTTCCAGGACACCAACCCAGACACAAAATTGGTTACCCAAAATGTGTCCTGCCTACAAGATGTACATGGACAAAGATGTAGCAGAGATAAAATACCTCTTAATAGCACCAGTTTGGGGACCTAGTTTTTGTGTATATGCTATTGAGAGGCACTGATTTAAGACATGGCATTAACTAAATCATATTGGTAAGAGCATTTCCTCATGATCTGATTGCTACCAAGAAACCTCATCTTGGGGATTACCATGCTAACACATAAATCTATGAGAACATTTAGACTGTAGGACATTTTCCTGATTTTGCTCTTTAATAACATCAGGCATGTCTTTCATCATTGTTTCAATATCTACCATGATTACAAACCAACACTTAGGAAACACCAAACCTAGAGAAATATAGGTTACAAGAGCATATGTTTGGATTTCAGAAAAAGATGTTAAGAGAAGTATCAGTACTTTCTTGAAATAACTATAATGAATCATCTGTTTATAGATAAGAGCAGTACCACTGTTTCGTTATAAGCAATGCATAAGCTATAACATGCATAGTTCTTCTCTAAGATCAAGAACTGACCGAAATTTCCCATTCAACCAGAAAAGACCCAGGAAAGAGCAGGGTTAAATGGCAGGCCCTTTCCAAACCTTACCGTGTTAGGATATGACAGCTCAGCTCTAGCCAAAGACAGCTAAACAAACCCCCAAGGACATCATTAAAAAACATTCAAGTTGCCTGCTGAATGTCCTCCAAAACAAGGATGATGAGGACAACAAAAATCATGTAAATAGAAATGAATGAAGAAGCCATGGCAGGTCAAATGATCTCCCCAGGGAGAGTAAAGTCCTGGCCTGAGTACTCACTGTGCAGATCGTAAAAGCAATCAGTGATGGAAATCCCACCTTCACCCACGGGAGGTGATTGTGCAAGCATGCTTACCATTGCTTCTGCTCGGAGGAAACATTTTTCAATCTGCCTTTCCCTCAGAGAGTACTGCATAACATGTCATATATTTATGTTTATAAATGAAAATAAATTGTTATAACATCTTCGAGCAGAGATGTTCATTCAACCCAGCCCAGGCTCTTAGCAGCAAAATTCCTCTTTCTATCTAAAAGGATACTTCTATAGTGATGAAGTCCTGTCTCTACTGAGCTTTGTATGATTTTATTCTGTCTCTATGTGAAAACTATCAGGGGTAATTAGTTAGAATGTTTCAATCCTATGGTCTGAAACCTAGTCAAGGGGATAGGGTGATGGTTCAACAATTAAGGACATATATTCCTCTTGCAGAAAACCCAAGTTTCTCTATGTCCATTTTGGGCAGCTCACATGTGCCTATAACTCCAGCTCCAAATGATCCAGTGTGTTCTGGTCTCCTTGGGAACCCACACCTCATATAAACAAACACACACACACACACCACTGCCACTGCCCCCCAATCAAATAATAATAATAATAATAATAATAATAATAATAATAATAATAAATAAAACTCAGTAAATGAAAACTTGAAGAAGTCCACTAGTATCTCTTGCTGTGATTTGACAAACTGTAATGAAATACTGCTTAACTAAATTTCTCAGGGCTGAGAACATTTTTAGCTTGCATTACAAATTATCATTTTGTTTGTTTGCCACTGGGATCACATTGCTCATTGAGATTTCTCCTGTATCATTTTAATATAGCATCTCCTAATGTAACTAAAAATGTATGTTGTTCAGTAGAGAAGGCAATGTCGGCCTTTTGACTGCAAAATTTAGAACAAAATGAAAAAAACCCACTGTTTTCTTCACATTGGGTTATTTACTTGTCATTTAAACGTGCTTTAAACAATATTTACATTATGAAATTGGCCTATATTCCCTACTTTGTAAAATTTGAAACACTACTACCTAATTGCACAATTGTATCACAATCCACATTTTTAAAACTCTTAATATTTCATCATGAATCTAGAGAATTTTTCTTCAATAGAACATGCTGCCTCCAAGCTATAGTCTCTGGCTTGTGCATCTGCTTCAGCTCTGTATTAGGGTTGCTACATTTTAAATTCATTATGCTTAATGGAAATCTGGTATGACAGTTTAAAAACTTTAGACAAATTGCTAGCATAAATGTATAAAATTAAAATTGCAGTTTATTTCTTTTTCATGTTTCTAATAGAAATGTTACTGACATTAATAATCGTGGCAGAATTAAAATACTAGTATCTGGAGAATATTTAAAATACTCTTATGTTTAACGGCATCATCATTTTTTTGAACTGTATGCAAGTATATTGTTCAACTTGTAGATTCAAGCTAAATATAAATTAGATGCTGGTTTGCATGGGATCTTACATTGTGCTTAAGATTTTATATTTGTCTAATTTGGAAAATGTTTGTACTTCCATGAGATTTTCTACCTTTATAACTAGTAGACCTTTTAAAGTTCCGGCCATTGAGAAACCCTTCTGCAGTCATTTTCAACGGGCACATTGACATCTTTGATTTTTTTTGTTTATGATCTTTCAGCCAGTTCCCTGTCCTTGTGACTCTGTTCTCATCCAAGGCAATTGTAATTAATTTGTAAGGAAAAGTTCATGCTCCACTGTTTCATGTGCTTCACTGGAGCCCAAATCTGTGACGTCTGTGTAGCCTCTTCATCTCGTGAGATGAAGGATATAATTAGATGTTGCATAACCTTATCAAACAAGTAAATGGTGATGATCTGCCATGATTTCTTCATTATGGACCAAGCTGTTGAAGACTTGGGATTCCATTGCTTTCTAACTGTTTACAGATTTCCCTTTCTTACTTCACTCCTAGCAATAATTTTTTTATTAATCACTGGAGAACATTTTACCTGTAGGAATACATTTAGGAAGAAGGAAATCTAAAAGAAAGTAGTTGTGAAAATCACTTTAGTCGATATTTTTGTTTTATTTGTTGATTTTGTATGTGTGGGGTTTTTCCATATTTTTTAATTTGGGAAGAATTTTTATAAATACTTTACAGCATTTCATTCCTTCCTCTCCACAGCCCAGCTTCTCCCATTTCCTCTCAATCCCTTCAAAATCTCTTCTACATTTTAAAATACTGTTGTATTCTTTGTATTCACTCTCATGTAAAATTATATTCTAATTTATATTATAGAATGTATTATATTACTACATATTATATATAATAAACTATATATGTACAATACAAACTGACCAAGTCCATTTAATTTTTATTTTGATTGTGTATATGTATGTTTAGGGCTGATCCCTTGGAATCAAATAAATTGCCAGCAGCTATTTCTCTGGGGAAGAATGATTCTCTCGCTCAGAAACCACTGATGGTTTATATCCCTTGATATAGGGGTGGTGTCTTGTGAAATTTATTCTATCCACATTAGCATGTCATCTAGTGTTTTCTTTATACTGGTTTTATTTAAGCAGCAAAACTTAAATGCCCAAGTTTGAGCTTTCAGGGGTGCAACTTCCCTCTCCCATCTAAATATTATCTGACAGCAGATATCCTGGTCCTCCGACTCTTATAATCTTCATGTATCTCTTCCATGATAGATAGGTTTTCTATTGTAGATATAATTGGGAATGTGCACCTCATGTTTATTGTTCTTTATATTTTGACAACTTGTGGATCTCTGTAATAGTCTCTGTAAGTGTGTACGTGTGTGTGTACGTGTGTGTGTGTGTGTGTGTGTGTGTGTGTGTGTGTGTGTGTGTGTGTGTGTGTGTGTGTGTGTGTGGTTATGGTAAAAATGCTGCCTCCATTACTGTGTAATAAAAGAACCAGGCAGGGAAAAAACCCAAGAATTTCAGATGTCTAAGAGACTGAGATACACCTCAAAGCAGTGTAGACGTAGCATTTTCCATGTTGCCGCCCAAAACTTGAAGGTAAGTTCTTATTGCTGAAGACATACTTTAGACATGGTACATGAAGGAATTCAGCTGAGAAAAACCTGGAAGTCTCCTCCCTAACCCCATAATATGGAAAGGTACTGTGCAAGCTGCCAAGGGAGAAAAGAAAACTGGTGTGTGTGTGTGTGTGTGTGTGTGTGTGTGTGTGTGTGTGTGTGCATCTCATAGTCACAATATTAAATGAGTTATTTTGAGAGTCTTTGGTCTTCTCTTTTATTTCTCCCATGTAACATTCTTTCCAAGAGAATGAGTAAGGATCCAAATACTGTTAAATAATAAACAGTTAGATTTTCAAAGGAAGATGAAAATTAGATATTTTGTTGCCTAGAGGGTCTGTAGCATGAAGGAATGGGTCTCATTTTACTTCAGGTAGAAAAATACTAATTTGACTTTAAAAGTTCAATAGTGAAGCTCTATAGATGTTTTGATGAATGGTGGTAAATATTCAAGCTTTAAGAAAACTAAATTAAGTGCAAATATTTAAACTGTCATATCTAATATGTCATATGTAAATAGCTGTAACACAACTCATTGTAAGTAAAGCACTCACAACTTTGAGGAGTTCCTGATACACCAGCTGACTTTTCATGACATGTCTTCACAAGAACAGCAATAAGTAGTGATTTATTGACATAAATCACCAATGGCAGTTTCTGTATCAACTAAATTAGTTCTTCAAGGATGGTTCCAGAAAAGTTATTCATATAGATACTCCTTCTTAAAACGTGTTGATATTTGCAAAAATCTTTCTTTGGCAATAGAAACAGGGCCCTTTTGTTTTGACCTTCAAAATTAGTGAAGTCTGGGAAATTAGGCACACCCTTCCTCTGATTATATTTTCTTTGAGTTTGAGCCAATTTAAAAACATTTATGAAAAGTTAATAATTTTAATAGAAGTCTTTTATTATCCCCGGAGACATCGCAAATCAGGCTTACAATTCAGTATCTTATTTCTGGAGCTGAGTGACTTAGGTCTTACTCAGCAGAATGCTGAATTGCTCCTTTTTCCGGCTAATAGATGCCATCCAAAACTTTTCTGATATCCGTGTTTTGAGCTGCTGTGTCTTGTTGAATCAATGCCAGTGAATTTGAAACAAGTTCAATATCATGTCCTTTAAGGATTAATTAGCTTTCGGGGCTTGAAAAGCAAAACAAGGGACACCTGTCCTCATCTGAACCCTGCAGATATATCTTCCAAGACATCTCTATTTCAATCAAAACCCCATTCTCCTGAATAACAATATTAGTAGACAAGTGACCATACACTGACATAACCTTGAAACAGAGTCCAGTGAAACAACCTTGATCATGTTCTGAACATGACTACATATAGTTCACACAGTACCCAGAGTCTTCCCACTCCCCATCATGTACCTACCCAGAGCCTCTTCTTTTTCATTCCAAGGAGACTCAGCTCAACACTCATGCAAATGAATTCCTTTACCGCGGGCCCTTCATGATAACTGCACCAGTTTAGAGTGATATGTACGTTTTCTGGAATGTCAGCAGTATGATTGCTGACATGGTATTCATTCTCGAAGTAGATACAACAGAGAGACTTTAAGGGTTGTTTTGTTGTTGTTGCTTTTGCTGTTATGTTTGTTGGTTTATTTAAGCTACAAATTCAGTATTGTCTAAAAAACTTGTGCAAATTTCTCAATTACCCAGATTATTACTTTTAAATACATTTTTATTAAATGTTTGAGAATTTCATTCCTGTGTATTTTCATTATATTCACCCATACCCCTCCCCAAGGGCCTCCTAGATTTCACAACATCCCTCCAAATTTTCTTTTCTCATATTTAAATGTTTTCATTTTGTAAAACAATTTCATACATTGTACTATATTTCCATTATTTCCTCCTCCAAATCTATATGCATGTGTGTGTGCATGCATGCCTCGTGTGTGTGTGTGTGTGTGTGTGTGTGTGTGTGTGTGTGTATAAAAATACATGTGTGTGTTTAAAGGGGACCACTTGGGATTGGATAGTTTATCAGGAATCTTGTCTGTGAAGAATCCCTCTCTCAGCAGCCCTCAATAGCCTGCAGTGGGGCCATGTGATATTTCTCCCACTCACATTGTCATGTAAACCAGTGTTGCTGTTCTGGTCTTTTTTAGGCAGCCATGTTATTTGGATTTCATTAGTGCATTTTCCCTGCCATATAGAGAAGACACTATCCCACAGCTGATGTCCTTGTCCTCTGTCTCTTACAATCTCCCTACCATTCTTTTACAGAATTTATTTATTGAGTCTTAAGTATAAAAGCTATGAATCACAACAACCTGCAGCATGGAAAGATACCCTCAAGAATGAAACAATGGCTCTTATACCTTGGGGGATATCCAACAGACATCTAATTGGACTTATGGCCCACTCAATTATCATGTATGTTTTTGGGAGGAGAGAGAGTCATGCCTAATACTGTAAATTCAACTATGTATATGTGGCTGGTAAGGTCATAGACCCTAGAAGAGACCCTATTAGTACTGCTTTCCTAAAATTATAATTTTTAACTGAATTCTCAAATACTTATCCCTATACACACAGATGAGTATAGCTTTCAGCCTTCTTCATTATATCTTCTCTTTGCCTCAGATGGAGGCTGTTATAGAAATGTATAACTGGTCAAAATGCAGACAACAAATGACAATGGACTGCTAATCCCAGCTAGCACATCTACAGTAGACTAGTACTGTTATGTGAAAATATGTATAGATGTTATCATTATAATAGAAGAAAGTTGGCATTAAAAAAAAAAGAAAAAAAAAAAACAAACCTGACTACTTGTTATCAATTGCATGGCTAGAACTTGGCTACTGAAAGGCTTGGTAATCTGTATTTCAATAGATGTTTGAAAAGTCCATGGGGCAGGGTGGTGGGCATCAAAATGGTCTATGGGACAGAACATGGCAATTAAAACTATCAGTGGAGCAGGAGGTGGGCATCAAAGTCTAGTCAACTGACTGAGGAGGTAGCAAAGTGGGAGAAAGCACAGCATTAGGGTCTGAGTTATGATCCCAGTACTCATGTAAAAAGCTGAGTGCTGGCTATAGTTCCTGTAATCCCAAGACTGGAGGGCTGTGGACAGAAGGACACGGACACTTGATGGCCAGCTTGTTTAGCTTAAAATGCTGAGCTCCAGGTCTACTGAGGGACCCGCTTCCAAAACAGAAGGTGGGTAAGTGATAGAGAGAGACATACATGCATATACCACCTGTATAAAACACAAACACACACACACCACCACACATTATAATAACAAAAAGATGGGCTTTTCATTTGATAACATAATCAAGTAATTACATTTTAATGAATTTTATGAAGTTATAATGAAAATGGTAAACATTTTCTGTAAATTGCAATACAGATTGCCTGAGAAGTAATACTGAAATTACATAGAAGTAACTTTAAATCATTTTTATTACTTTTATTGTTGATGTTATAATTTGATCACACCTTTACCCATTCCCTACCCTCTATCCAAAGCCTCCTATATACTACTTCTTTTTGTTTCTAAAATTCATGGCGTGTTTTTCCTTAAATGTTGTTGCATACATCTAATGTAAATGTATATGCACATGTATTCCTAAATATAACATGACCAGTCTGTATATTACTCACATGTATATTTTCAGAAGTGATCATTCATATTGAACAAACACTGGTGTCCTCATATTTTCAGTAGAAACCTTAGTTATAGCAGTGGCTCTGGCAATGTAGCTAAATGAGTAGAGAGTTACCCTAGCATACCAGAGAATCTAGATTAAATTCCAGTACAGCATAAAATCATGTGGTGGAGGCATTCAGGCTTGTCATCTCAGTTACACCAGAGAGAAATATTGGAGGATAATGACTTGAAACTCACTCTCAGCTCCAGCTAGCTAAAGGCTCACAGAAGCTACCTTAGGCCCATGCTCAGAATGACACTGTGTCATTTACACCACCCTCCATGTGAAGCATCACCTTTCCTACAATTTACCTTCATTACTGAGATGAAAACCATATGCAAAATTGTTCCCTACATATCAAGCTTGCAAGATTATTTTAACATTTAATAAGTGCTCATATTTTTAAAATCCTCTTTATTGTTCTGATAATTTCCCATCAAAGCTTTAAGAACTTTGAATTATATTCATATGACTGATAATACCATATTATCTAAATAACACTATAATTAGAACAATTCATAGTGAGACTCAATAATGAAGGAGTAATTAATAAATAAAATGTTGAGGAAGCTAAGATGACCCATCTCTACCTCATTTGTATTAGTTTCATGGGAAACTAGATATACTCAAATAAATTAAGCCCAGGAATAATAAAACTAAATGTATTTCACTTTGAAAGAAAAATACATTTGCATTTTAATAGGATATCTAGATTCATGGGAGGCCACTGAGTTAAAGTATAAACAAGCCTGATTAAAAATTACTAGACAAAATTTCCTTTTAATAAAAAATCTTGAAAAACTAATATTAAAGTACTATAATGTTTTCCTTCTTCTTGAAAGCAACCTATCAATTTGATGTAAATACTCATAAAAAATTTAAGAGAGTTTACTAATCTGGTCTTTGCAGATACCTAGAATAATGCTTAACAGGCAGAAATCTTCTGTAAATATTTGACGACTAAATATATACCTTGTACATATGAAACTAGATACAAATAAATATTATATAAGAGACTATGTGCCAAGTATTATACAAGAGCACTGTACATATACAGCAGAGGATAGTAATGCAACAGAGATTATCAGACTTGGCAGATGGCCTGATGGTGTCTGGAAGGCATGTTGAAAATCCACAGGACAGGTTCTATGGAGGCTAGAAATCGCAGTTCAAGGTGACATTGTTTTCCAAAAAATTCCAAAAGCTTCTCCCTTCTCAGAGAAGCCAACACTAAGGAAATGCTCTTTAGACTTTTCAAAGGATCAGATCAAACCCATGTAGTTAATCTACCCAAAGAAATTAATTATGGTCTATAATCAAATCTGTTAATTACCATCATAGAAACACTCAGTGTTTCAAGGAACAACCAAAGGCTGTTGTTGTCTAGCTAAGTTTCCATAGCAAAGAACTGAACAAAATGGAATGTCAACTGTGCATTCTGATGTGACAGTCCATCACTGAGAAGTTAAATTTTAAAAGCTTTGAATTTTACATGTCTATTATTATTATTATTACTATAATTAATAGAAATTATTTGTCTCTAAAGTTTAGTCAAACTTTTTAAGTTTTTAACTCATTTTTCTGCTACCATAACAAGATATCTAAGATTTGATAATGTGTTTATCCAACAAATTTAGTTCATAGTCATGTAATCTGATAGGTCTAAGAGAGCAACTATCTGGTAAGGTATTTTTGGAGGATGCTCATATTCCCTCTGTAATCTGTTCATCACAAAAGACTTCACAATCCAGTCACCTACTTAAAACCCCATCTGCAATTTCCAACAAACACATTAATTTGGGTAATACAGCATTATATTTTCAACATATGAAATTTGAGAGAACGTGGTATTGTTGTTCTCATTGTTCAGAGAATAAATTTGAATTTAAAGAAAGGTTAAAAATTATATGTATGTATATATATTAGATTAATTATTAAATTATAAATTGGAAACATTACTCTTAAAAACTACAGTTTTAGCATGGCATATTAATGTTTAGTGGATATAACAAAATGAGAGAATATACACTAGAAATATTCAAGTGCATCATTTTACCTAGGAAACAATCTTGTTGTGTTATCTTGTTCTTACCACAACTTCTTCATTGGCATCCTCATCCTTGTCAGTCATCAATGTCATTGAGAATGTGTAAAGAGAAATTATAGGATAATAACAAAGATATTTATTATCATTTGTGTTCCATTACAACAGAATATTTTGAAAGACACTAAAATGCTTCTTAAGCCAACAACAGTAGGAAAAACAAGCTTTCCTCAAGAGCAACTGTCAAAGTTTATGAGAAAATTGTTATTGATGTTTATTCAGCTTCATTTAATGTCTGGGTCTGGCATTTAGACATGTGCATAACTGCAAAGTAAAACCAAGATTCCAACCGTTGAGTTGGTGATAAATTGTTCTTCCCTGGCAGTATCTTATTTTGCATTCTACTTTTATGTCTTATTTAATAGTTTTCATATATATGTATATATTCCCCTATCATCATTTGAAAACAAATTTTATATATAATTTTATTATTTTAGTCCTAGAGGAAGAAATAATGGTAAGAGATAAAGACACATTTAGTTATATAATCAAAGTTTGTAACAGGTTTTAGTAAGTTCTTGCTAGTCTAATTTATAAGTGATAGAATTTATATTGTCATTTTGAGCTGTGAATAGAGAAGTTTATAGTGAGTCTCAATTTAGAAATCACTCCTTTGGAGAGACTTATATAAAATGGTATGGTGAAATCTTAATAAATACCTTGAGTAAGCCATTATATTCTTTATAGCAAGAGACTATCCCTTTTACCTATAGCATTAGACATTGCTTTTTTTCCCGTTAGTATCAACATTGAAAGGCTAGATATAAGTTCTCTAATTACTCCAAAGATACAAATAGGAGAGAACCTAGCAGAAAAACAACAACAACAACAACAAAAACCCCAAAAAACAAAAAACAAATCCAGTCCAAAAAAGAAGAAAGTCCTCCCAGAAGAGAGCAGAATGAAAACAGATGTGGTGTCATCCTCCATCATGTTAGCTCATGCATGCTTCTTGCTAAAGAACAGACATTCAATCTGCTTCGAGTTATTTGTCACTTGGCTTCTTTATATTTCCATGCCCTACTTTGCATTTTGTTCACTACTCATTGTATTACACAATCCAAGTTCTGGAAAAAAAAAGTTAATATATGGTCTTACCAAGGCTTGAACTATGTGCTGCCAAGTTTAGAACCTTTGTACAACCTTGATGTTTCAATTCTGCAACCAAACTTGGTCTTTTTGGAGTTTGAGTTCACTTGCTCTTGACTTAGGAGAATGTAAAAACTCCAATGCATAGGACTTTAAATGGATTATAAAATATTCAAAAAGCGTCTTGCACATCAAATAGCTCTTAAGACAGAACATTTTGATGAGTTTAGTGTAAATGAATCAGAAGCATATGGATTAAATTTACCTTAAAATACTCCTGGGTTTTAGAATTAAGGGGAAATGTGCTTGGCAAAACACATTTTGGGTTTTGCCTAACCCAGAACATTGGAAAAGTAGTTCAAGATGTTTGACGAACCCAAAACATGGCTGGGTTCACCCATCCCTAATCCCCTGTGGTAATAGTAAGGGACAGGCAGGGGCAGGTTTTAGGTGCATAAATCTAGTTCAGGTTTGATCATTGCCGTCCTGAATGATTGGAGAACTTGCAAATGACTTACCTCATCTAAATCAAATTTGTGTTATGGGCTTTTTAATAATTTCTGTGTGAATGTGTGTTTTATATGAAGGGTGTAGTCCTGTGTAATTACAGCAGCTTTGATGAGCCCACTCACCACAAACAAATACCATAGATTTTTACCTACCGAGAGTATAATAAGAGATAAGAGCTGCTATGATATGCTTGAATTAGCTTAGAAGACTGTCAACTATGAAAATTAAAATAAAAAAGTACTAAAGAACATCAGAATTTCACCATATGCAATATATACAATAATACGTAAAAACACCAGCACGACTTGTTCCTAATACAAGAAGGAAATAGCATTTCTTTTCTTTTTTTTAAGGTATTTATTTCATTTACATTTCCAATGCTATCCCAAAAGTCCCCCACACGCTCCCCCACCCACTCCCCCACCCACCCACTCCCACTTCTTGGCCCTGGCGTTCCCCTGTACTGAGGCATATAAAGTTTGCACGACCAATGGGCCTCTCTTTCCACTGATGGCTAACTAGACCATCTTCTGATACATATGCAGCTAGAGACAGGAGCTCTGGGGGGTACTGGTTAGTTTATATTGCTGTTCCACCTATAGGGTTGCAGTTCCCTTTAGCTCATTGGTTACTTTCTCTAGCTCCTGCATTGGGGGCCCTGTGATCCATCCAATAGCTGACTGTGAGCATCCACTTCTGTGTTTGCTAGGTCCTGGCATAGTTTCACAAGAGACAGCTATATCTGGGTTCTGTCAGCAAAATCTTGCTAGTGTATGCAATGGTGCCAGCGGTCAGGCAGTGGTGGCGCACGCCTTTAGTCCCAGCACTTGGGAGGCAGAGGCAGGTGGATTTCTGAGTTCGAGGCCAGCCTGGTCTACAGAGTGAGTTCCAGGACAACTAGGACTACACAGAGAAACCCTGTCTTGGAAACAATAAACAAAAAACAAAAAACAAAAAAAAAAAAGAAAAAAAGAGAGAAAAAAATACGGGAATAGCATTTCTAAATCAATTATATGTAATTATCTACATGTAATATACTTAGATACAAAAAACAAAAGCCTACTCATTTATGAATTAGGGAATTGCCAGTTGTACATAGATAATTTCTATTTAAATTAATTTCTATTAAATAATTTATATATGCGTGTATTCTTCCTATAGGAAATCAGCCAAGAAGTTACACAGATTACTGGCATATTTAAAGTATATTGCTGAAACACACAGGTCCAAAGAATTTCAAATTACATTAAGTATTCATGATAAAAAGTTGGTTAATAATCTTCAGATGAAGCAACAATATAGAAAGACTAAAAATAAGCTACATGAAATTTTTAAAAAATTAAATACTAAATATAGTCTTAAGTTTAAATTAATAAACAAATATTCATTCACAATGTCAAGCTTGGGGATTAGAAAGTGCTTTCAACAAGGCAAAATTATGATACAAAATGATAATATGCTATATTCTTTGATGTAAATCAGAAATATGAGACAGAAATGGATGCACAAAGTTATCTATTGGATGGAACACAGGGCCCCCAATGGAGGAGTTAGAGAAAGTAACCAGTGAGCTAAAGGGATCTGTAACCCTATAGGTGGAACAACAATATAAACTAACCAGTACCCCCCGGAGCTCATGTCTCTAGCTGCATATGTAGCAGAAGATGCCCTAGTCAGCCATCATTGGGAAGAGAGCCCCTTGGTCTTGTAAACTTTATATGCCCCAGTACAGGGGAACGCCAGGGCCAAGAAGTGGGAGTAGGTGGGTAGGGGAGCAGGGCGGGGGTAGGGTATAGGGGACTTTTGGGATAGCATTTGAAATGTAAATGAAGAAAATATCTAATAAAAATTTTAAAGACACTAAAATTATAAAAAAGAAATATGAGACATATTTTATACTTTAACTCATGGGTTTGAAATTTTTTAATTTTGTAATTTTTGTGTTTATTATGAGGAAAATTAGTTACCATGACCTTAGAACATGCATTTAAGATGCTAAAGCTAACATGATCTAACGTGGAAGTCATTTTATGAATACTTTATACTTACAAATCAAAAGAAATAAATAAATCAAGGCACAGCCACACATGTCTGTGGAGACAGAAGGTAGGTGCATTACAGTAAAACAGGGGAAAGTCTGGTAGACGTTTCAGAAGTTGTCACACTATGTTCTTGGCTTTGGATTTGAAAAAATCTGTAGTGTTTTAATACATCCAATATATTTTACATAACAGTTGAAGAGACGGTAAGTTAAGAACAGAGGCAGGTGTTGTTTCATAATTTCTTTCTCAGTCCACTTATCCTTTGTGTAGAAAAAAGACTACTGATTTGAGTTAATTCTATATCCAGACATGTTGCTGAAGTCATTTATCAGTGTGGAGTTCTCTGGTAGACTCTCTGGGATCACTTATGTATACTATCATATTATCTGCAAATAGAAATACCTTGACTTCTTGCTTTATTTGTATCCCTTTAATCTCCTTTTGTTGTCTAATTGCTCTAGTGAGAACTTTGCATACTATATTGAATAAATAAGGAAAGAGTGGGCAGCCTTGATGTATCCCTCATTTTAGTGAGATTGTTTCAAGTTTCTCTCCATTTAATTTGATAATAGCTGTTAGTTTCCTGTATATTAGTTTTATTAGTATATTAGTTTTATTATGTTCAGGTACGTGCCTTAAATTCTTAATCTTTCCAAGACTTTTAACATGAAGGAATGTTGTATTTTGTCAAAAGCTTTTTCAGAATCTAATGGTATGATCATGTAATTTTTTTCTTTGTATATATAGTGAGTTATGTTGATGGATTTCCATATATTAAACCATTCCTGTATCCCTGGGATGAATCCCACTTGATTATAGTGAATGATCATTTTGATGTGTTCTTGGATTCGGTTTGCAAGAATTTTGAGTATTTTTGCATCGATATTCGATATTTCTAAGCAAAATTGGTCTGAAGTCCTCTTTTTGTGTCTTTTTGTGGCTTAGATATCAGCTTAACTGTGGCTTCATAGAATTAATTAGGTAGTATTCCTTCTGTTCTATTCTGTAGAAAAGTTTGAGAAGTACTGGTATTAGGTCTTTTTAGAAGATGTGATAGAATTCTGCACTAAAACTAACTGGTCTTGGGCTTTTATTTTTGGATTTTCCAATTTAGTTGAGTATAAGCTTTTGTAGTAGGATCTAATGACTTTTTGAATTTCCTCAATTTCAGTTGCTATGTCTCCCTTTTACCAGAGACACTGAAACTTATAGAGGAGAAAGTAGGGAAAAGCCTCGAAGATATGGGTACAGGGGAAAAATTCCTGAATAGAACAGCAGTGGCTTGTGCTGTAAGATCAAGAATCGATAAATGGGACCTCATAAAATTGCAAAGCTTCTGCAAAGCAAAAGACACCGTCAATAAGACAAAAAGGCCACCAACAGATTGGGAAAGGATCTTTACCTATCCCAAATTGGATAGGGGACTAATATCCAATATATATAAAGAACTCAAGAAGGTGGACTCCAGAAAATCAAATAACCCCATTAAAAAATGGGGCTCAGAGCTGAACAAAGAATTCTCACCTGAGGAATACCGAATGGCAGAGAAGCACCTGAAAAAATGTTCAACATCCTTAATCATCAGGGAAATGCAAATCAAAACAACACTGAGATTCCACTTCACTCCAGTCAGAATGGCTAAGATCAAAAACTCAGGTGACAGGATGTGGAGAAAGGGGAACACTCCTCCATTGTTGGTGGGATTGCAAGCTTGTACAACCACTCTGGAAATCAGTCTGGTGGTTCCTCAGAAAATTGGACATAGTACTACGGGAGGATCCCGCAATACCTCTCCTGGGCATATATCCAGAAGATGTCCCAACTGGTTAGAAGTACACATACTCCACTATGTTCATAGCAGCCTTGTTTATAATAGCCAGAAGCTGGAAAGAACCCAGATGTCCCTTTTAATTTCTGATTTGCTTAATTTTGATACTTTTCTGTGCTCGTTGGTTAGTTTGGCTAAGGGTTTATCTATCTTGTTGATTTTCTCAAAGAACCAGCTCTTAGTTTTGTTGATTCTCTGTATAGTTCTCTTTGTTCCTAATTGGTTAATTTCAGCTCTGAGTTTATTTCTTGCAATATACTCCTCTTGAATGTGTTTGCTTCTTTATGTTCTAGAGTTTTCAGATGTGCTGTTAAATTGCTAGAGTAGGATGTCTCCAATTTCTTTATTAAGGTACTCTGTGCTATGATTTTCTTCTTAGCACTGCTTTTATTATGTCTCATAAATTTGGGTATGCCATAATTCATTTTAGTTAAAAAAGTTAAGAAAGTCTATATTTATTTCTTTATTTCTTCTCTGACCAAGTTATCATTGAGTAGAGAGTTATTCAGTTTCCATGATTATCTGGGCTTTCTGTTGTTTTTGTTTTTGTGAAGTTTTTGGACTTGTTTGTTTGTTTGTTTGTTTGTTTGTTTGTTTTGAAGAACAGGCTTAGTCCATGGTGATCTGATAAAATGCATCAGATTATTTTAATCTTCTTGTATCTGCTGAGGCTTCTTTTGTGTAGGATTGTATGGTCAATTTCAGAGGGGGTACCATGAGGTGCTGAGAAGAAGGTATATTCTTTTGTTTTAGGGTGAAATGTTCTGTACATTTGGTTCATAACTTCTGTTCATTCACTGTGTCTCTGTTTAGTTTATGTCACCATTCATGATAGTCACAAAAAAAGTATCTTGGCATAATTCTAACCAAGCAAGTGAAAGTTCTGTATGACAAGAACTTCAATTCTCTGAAGAAATTCTCAGGAAATGAAAGATCTCCTATGCTTATAGATTGGTAGAATTAATATAGTAAAACTGGGCATCTTACCAAAAGCAATCGATAGAAATGCAACATTTCTACTCAATTCTTCACAGAGATAGAAAGAACAGTTCTCAAGTTCATCTTCAATAGCAATAAAAAAAATCCAGGATACTGAAAAAAATTCTCAACAATAAAAGAACTTCTTGGAGAATCATCTTCCCTGATCTCAAGCTCTACTACACAGCAATGTTGATAAAAACAACAAAACAGCATGATATTGGTACAGTGACAGACAGGTTGAACAATGGAATAGAACTGAAGACTCAGAGATAAACCCACACAACTCTGGTTACTTGTACTTTGACAAAGAAGCCAAAATTATAACAGTGGAAAAAAGACATAATTTTCAACAAATGATTCTGGTCTAACTAGCAGTCTGCATGTAGAAGAATGAAAATGATCTATTCTTCTCTCCTTGTACAAAGCTCAAGTCCAAGTGGATCAAGGACCTCCACATAAAACCAGATACACTGAATTTAATATAAGAGAAAGTGGGAAAGGGCCTTAAACACATTTGTACAGGGAAAATTTTCCTGAAGAGAACACCGATGTCGCAGGCTCTAAGATCAACAATTGACAAAAAGGATGTCATAAAATTGCAAAACTTCTCTAAGGCAAAGGACACTGTCAATAGGACAAGATGGCAACCTTTAGATTAGGAAAAGATCTTTACCAACCCTAAATCCAATAGAGAGCTAATATCCAACATATACAAAGAACTTAAGAAGTTAGACTCGACAAGTCCCTTCCGCTCGACTTGAGACTCGAGCCCCGGGCTTCCTTGCCAGCAGAGTCTTGCCCAACACCCGCAAGGGCCCACACGGGACTCCCCACGGGACCCTAAGACCTCTGGTGAGTGGAACACAGCGCCTGCCCCAATCCAATCGCGCGGAACTTGAGACTGCGGTACATAGGGAAGCAGGCTACCCGGGCCTGATCTGGGGCACAAGTCCCTTCCGCTCGACTCGAGACTCGAGCCCCGGGCTTCCTTGCCAGCAGAGTCTTGCCCAACACCCGCAAGGGCCCACACGGGACTCCCCACGGGACCCTAAGACCTCTGGTGAGAGGAACACAGCGCCTGCCCCAATCCAATCGCGCGGAACTTGAGACTGCGGTACATAGGGAAGCAGGCTACCCGGGCTTGATCTGGGGCACAAACCCCTTCCACTCCACTTGAGCCCCGGGCTACCTTGCCAGCTGAGTCGCCTGACACCCGCAAGGGCCCACACAGGATTCCACACGTGATCCTAAGACCTCTAGTGAGTGGAACACAACTTCTGCCAGGAGTCTGGTTCGAACACCAGATATCTGGGTACCTGCCTTGCAAGAAGAGAGCTTGCCTGCAGAGAATACTCTGCCCACTGAAACTAAGGAGAGTGCTACCCTCAGGGTCTGCTCATAGAGGCTAACAGAGTCACCTGAAGAACAAGCTCTTAACAGTGACAACTAAAACAGCTAGCTTCAGAGATTACCAGATGGTGAAAGGCAAACGTAAGAATCCTACTAACAGAAATCAAGACCACTCACCATCATCAGAACGCAGCACTCCCACCCCACCTAGTCCTGGGCACCCCAACACAACCGAAAATCTAGACCCAGATTTAAAAACATTTCTCATGATGATGATAGAGGACATCAAGAAGGACTTTCATAAGTCACTTAAAGAATTACAGGAGAGCACTGCTAAAGAGTTACAGGCCCTTAAAGAAAAGCAGGAAAACACAGCCAAACAGGTAGAAATCATTAAAGAAAAACAGGAAAACACATCCAAACAGGTGATGGAAATGAACAAAACCATACTAGAACTAAAAGGGGAAGTAGACACAATAAAGAAAACCCAAAGCGAGGCAACTCTGGAGATAGAAACCCTAGGAAAGAGATCTGGAACCATAGATGCGAGCATCAGCAACAGAATACAAGAAATGGAAGAGAGAATCTCAGGTGCAGAAGATTCCATAGAGAACATCGACACAACAGTCAAAGAAAATACAAAATGCAAAAGGATCCTAACTCAAAACATCCAGGTAATCCAGGACACAATGAGAAGACCAAACCTACGGATAATAGGAATTGATGAGAATGAAGATTTTCAACTTAAAGGGCCAGCTAATATCTTCAACAAAATAATAGAAGAAAACTTCCCAAACATAAAAAAAGAGATGCCCATGATCATACAAGAAGCCTACAGAACTCCAAATAGACTGGACCAGAAAAGAAATTCCTCCCGACACATAATAATCAGAACAACAAATGCACTAAATAAAGATAGAATATTAAAAGCAGTAAGGGAGAAAGGTCAAGTAACATATAAAGGAAGGCCTATCAGAATTACACCAGACTTTTCACCAGAGACTATGAAAGCCAGAAGAGCCTGGACAGATGTTATACAGACACTAAGAGAACACAAATGCCAGCCCAGGCTACTATACCCGGCCAAACTCTCAATTACCATAGATGGAGAAACCAAAGTATTCCACGACAAAACCAAATTCACACAATATCTTTCCACGAATCCAGCCCTTCAAAGGATAATAACAGAAAAGAAGCAATACAAGGACGGAAATCACGCCCTAGAACAACCAAGAAAGTAATCATTCAACAAACCAAAAAGAAGACAGCCACAAGAACAGAATGCCAACTCTAACAACAAAAATAAAAGGGAGCAACAATTACTTTTCCTTAATATCTCTTAATATCAATGGACTCAATTCCCCAATAAAAAGACATAGACTAACAGACTGGCTACACAAACAGGACCCAACATTCTGCTGCTTACAGGAAACCCATCTCAGGGAAAAAGACAGACACTACCTCAGAGTGAAAGGCTGGAAAACAATTTTCCAAGCAAATGGACTGAAGAAACAAGCTGGAGTAGCCATTTTAATATCGGATAAAATCGACTTCCAACCCAAAGTTATCAAAAAAGACAAGGAGGGACACTTCATACTCATCAAAGGTAAAATCCTCCAAGAGGAACTCTCAATTCTGAATATCTACGCACCAAATGCAAGGGCAGCCACATTCATTAGAGACACTTTAGTAAAGCTCAAAGCATACATTGCACCTCACACAATAATAGTGGGAGACTTCAACACACCACTTTCTTCAAAGGACAGATCGTGGAAACAGAAACTAAACAGGGACACAGTGAAACTAACAGAAGTTATGAAACAAATGGACCTGACAGATATCTACAGAACATTTTATCCTAAAACAAAAGGATATACCTTCTTCTCAGCACCTCACGGGACCTTCTCCAAAATTGACCATATAATTGGTCACAAAACAGGCCTCAATAGATACAAAAATATTGAAATTGTCCCATGTATCCTATCAGACCACCATGGCCTAAGACTGATCTTCAATAACAACATAAATAATGGAAAGCCAACATTCACGTGGAAACTGAATAACACTCTTCTCAATGATACCTTGGTCAAGGAAGGAATAAAGAAAGAAATTAAAGACTTTTTAGAGTTTAATGAAAATGAAGCCACAACGTACCCAAACCTATGGGACACAATGAAAGCATTTCTAAGAGGGAAACTCATAGCTCTGAGTGCCTCCAAGAAGAAACGGGAGACAGCACATACTAGCAGCTTGACAACACATCTAAAAGCCCTAGAAAAAAAGGAAGCAAATTCACCCAAGAGGAGTAGACGGCAGGAAATAATCAAACTCAGGGGTGAAATCAACCAAGTGGAAACAAGAAGAACTATTCAAAGAATTAACCAAACGAGGAGTTGGTTCTTTGAGAAAATCAACAAGATAGATAAACCCTTAGCTAGACTTACTAAAGGGCACAGAGACAAAATCCTAATTAACAAAATCAGAACTGAAAAGGGAGACATAACAACAGAGCCTGAAGAAATCCAAAACACCATCAGATCCTTCTACAAAAGGCTATACTCAACAAAACTGGAAAACCTGGATGAAATGGACAAATTTCTGGACAGATACCAGGTACCAAAGTTGAATCAGGATCAAGTTGACCATCTAAACAGTCCCATATCACCTAAAGAAATAGAAGCAGTTATTAATAGTCTCCCAACCAAAAAAAGCCCAGGACCAGATGGGTTTAGTGCAGAGTTCTATCAGACCTTCAAAGAAGATCTAATTCCAATTCTGCACAAACTATTTCACAAAATAGAAGTAGAAGGTACTCTACCCAACTCATTTTATGAAGCCACTATTACTCTGATACCTAAACCACAGAAAGATCCAACAAAGATAGAGAACTTCAGACCAATTTCTCTTATGAATATCGATGCAAAAATCCTCAATAAAATTCTCACTAACCGAATCTAAGAACACATTAAAGCAATCATCCATCCTGACCAAGTAGGTTTTATTCCAGGGATGCAGGGATGGTTTAATATACGAAAATCCATCAATGTAATCCATTATATAAACAAACTCAAAGACAAAAATCACATGATCATCTCGTTAGATGCAGAAAAAGCATTTGACAAGATCCAACACCCATTCATGATAAAAGTTTTGGAAAGATCAGGAATTCAAGGCCCATACCTAAACATGATAAAAGCAATCTACAGCAACCCAGTAGCCAACATCAAAGTAAATGGAGAGAAACTGGAAGCAATCCCACTAAAATCAGGGACTAGACAAGGCTGCCCACTTTCTCCCTACCTTTTCAACATAGTACTTGAAGTATTAGCCAGAGCAATTCGACAACAAAAGGAGATCAAGGGGATACAAATTGGAAAAGAGGAAGTCAAAATATCACTTTTTGCAGATGATATGATAGTATATATAAGTGACCCTAAAAATTCTACCAGAGAACTCCTAAACCTGATAAACAGCTTCGGTGAAGTAGCTGGATATAAAATAAACTCAAACAAGTCAATGGCCTTTCTCTATACAAAGAATAAACAGGCTGAGAAAGAAATTAGGGAAACAACACCCTTCTCAATAGGCACAAATAATATAAAATATCTTGGCGTGACTCTAACTAAGGAAGTGAAAGATCTGTATGATAAAAACTTCAAATCTCTGAAGAAAGAAATTAAGGAAGATCTCAGAAGATGGAAAGATCTCCCATGCTCATGGATTGGCAGGATCAACATTGTAAAAATGGCTATCTTGCCAAAAGCAATCTACAGATTCAATGCAATCCCCATCAAAATTCCAACTCAATTCTTCAACGAATTGGAAGGAGCAATTTGCAAATTTGTCTGGAATAACAAAAAACCTAGGATAGCAAAAAGTCTTCTCAAGGATAAAAGAACTTCTGGCGGAATCACCATGCCAGACCTAAAGCTTTACTACAGAGCAATTGTGATAAAAACTGCATGGTACTGGTATAGAGACAGACAAGTAGACCAATGGAATAGAATTGAAGACCCAGAAATGAACCCACACACCTATGGTCACTTGATCTTCGACAAGGGAGCTAAAACCATCCAATGGAAGAAAGACAGCATTTTCAACAATTGGTGCTGGCACAACTGGTTGTTATCGTGTAGAAGAATGCGAATCGATCCATACTTATCTCCTTGTACTAAGGTCAAATCTAAGTGGATCAAGGATCTTCACATAAAACCAGAGACACTGAAACTTATAGAGGAGAAAGTGGGGAAAAGCCTTGAAGATATGGGCACAGGGGAAAAATTCCTGAACAGAACAGCAATGGCTTGTGCTGTAAGACCGAGAATTGACCAATGGGACCTCATGAAACTCCAAAGTTTCTGCAAGGCAAAAGACACCGTCAATAAGACAAAAAGACCACCAACAGATTGGGAAAGGATCTTTACCTATCCTAAATCAGATAGGGGACTAATATCCAACATATATAAAGAACTCAAGAAGGTGGACTTCAGAAAATCAAATAACCCCATTAAAAAATGGGGCTCAGAACTGAACAAAGAATTCTCACCTGAGGAATACCGAATGGCAGAGAAACACCTGAAAAAATGTTCAACATCCTTAATCATCAGGGAAATGCAAATCAAAACAACCCTGAGATTCCACCTCACACCAGTCAGAATGGCTAAGATCAAAAATTCAGGTGACAGCAGATGCTGGCGTGGATGTGGAGAAAGAGGAACACTCCTCCATTGTTGGTGGGAGTGCAGGCTTGTACAACCACTCTGGAAATCAGTCTGGCGGTTCCTCAGAAAACTGGACATAGTACTACCGGAGGATCCAGCAATACCTCTCCTGGGCATATATCCAGAAGATGCCCCAACAGGTAAGAAGGACACATGCTCCACTATGTTCATAGCAGCCTTATTTATAATAGCCAGAAGCTGGAAAGAACCTAGATGCCCCTCAACAGAGGAATTGATACAGAAAATGTGGTACATCTACACAATGGAGTACTACTCAGCTATTAAAAAGAATGAATTTATGAAATTCCTAGCCAAATGGATGGACCTGGAGGGCATCATCCTGAGTGAGGTAACACATTCACAAAGAAACTCACACAATATGTATTCACTGATAAGTGGATATTAGCCCCAAACCTAGGATACCCAAGATATAAGATATAATTTGCTAAACACATGAAACTCAAGAAGAATGAAGACTGAAGTGTGGACACTATGCCCCTCCTTAGATTTGGGAACAAAACACCCATGGAAGGAGTTACAGAGACAAAGTTTGGAGCTGAGATGAAACGATGGACCATGTAGAGACTGCCATATCCAGGGATCCACCCCATAATCAGCATCCAAACGCTGACACCATTGCATACACTAGCAAGATTTTATTGAAAGGACCCAGATGTAGCTGTCTCTTGTGAGACTATGCCGGGGCCTAGCAAACACAGAAGTGGATGCTCACAGTCAGCTAATGGATGGACCATAGGGCTCCCAATGGAGGAGCTAGAGAAAGTAGCCAAGGAGCTAAAGGGATCTGCAACCCTATAGGTGGAACAACATTATGAACTAACCAGTACCCCGGAGCTCTTGACTCTAGCTGCATATATATCAAAAGATGGCCTAGTCGGCCATCACTGGAAAGAGAGGCCCATTGGACTTGCAAACTTTATATGCCCCAGTACAGGGGAACACCAGGGCCAAAAAGGGGGAGTGGGTGGGCAGAAGAGTGGGGGTGGGTGGATATGGGGGACTTTTGGTATAGCATTGGAAATGTAAATGAGTTAAATACCTAATAAAAAATGGAAAAAAAAAAAAGAAGTTAGACTCTCAAAAACCAAATAACCCAATTGAAAAATGGGATACAAAACTAAACAATTCTTCAACTGAGGAATTGCAGGGCTGTGGGTATAGGGACGGAATGTGCCTGTGTCCAGCCAATGATCCTGTGCTCTGGGCAGGCAGACATGGGAGGACTGCCAGATGCTTTCCACTCGGCTCTGGGTGGGTATTTGGCTGTGTGAAGCCACTGACCCCACACAGCGGGGGTGGACAAGGGGCAGCCCCCAGAACCAGGTTCTAAGTCTCCAGCATCCCACACTGGATACAGCAGAGAAGCTGAGAACAGAATAGGGGCCCCGGAGCAGCACCAGGCCTCGGAGACATGGAAAGAGGGCAGAGGGAGAGAGGTTCCCTGCCGCAGACCCTCTTGGTCCCTTGTCTGTGTGGAACGAGTCTCTGGTGCAGGTGGGCAAGGAGTTGGCGGGAATTGACAGACTGACCTGACACAAGGGAGTGTGGATCTGAATGTAATTTGTCAAATCGAGCATCAAACTTTTTATACAGAAGAAAATAGAGAAGTTGGGTGACACACCAGCAAGATACAAAGAGATTCTGGATTCTTATGCAAAACAGAGGAATGCAAACACAGAAGAACTGGCAGGAACCAACTGGGGTAAAACTCAGTGTTAACAACTGGGATCAAAAACAGCTCCACCTGATTGCAAGCTTGTAAAACCACTCTGGAAATCAGTCTGGCAGTTCCTCAGAAAATTGGACATAGTACTACTGAAGGATCCTGCAATACCTCTCCTGGGCATATATCCAGAAGATGTCCCAACCGGTAAGGACACATGCTCTACTATGTTCATAGCAGCCTTATTTATAATAGCCAGAAGCTGGAAAGAACCCAGATGCCCCTCAACAGAGGAATTGATACAGAAAATGTGGTACATCTACACAATGGAGTACTACTCAGCTATTAAAAAGAATGAATTTACAAAATTCCTAGGCAAATGGATGGACCTGGAGGGCATCATCCTGAGTGAGGTAACACATTCACAAAGGAACTCACACAATATGTACTCACTGATAAGTGGATATTAGCCCAGAAACTTAGGATACCCAAGATATAAGATACAATTTGCTAAATGCATGAAACTCAAGAAGAATGAAGACCAAAGTGTGGACACTTTGCCCCTTCTTAGAATTGGGAACAAAACACCCATGGAAGGAGTTACAGAGACAAAATTTGGAGCTGTGACGAAAGGATGGACCATCTAGTGATTGCCATATCCAGGGATCCATCCCATAATCAGCTTCCAAACGCTGACACCATTGCATACACTAGCAAGATTTTGCTGAAAGGACCCAGATATAGCTGTCTCTTGTGAGACTATGCCGGGGCCTAGCAAACACAGAAGTGGGTGATCACAGTCAGCTATTGGATGGATCACAGGGCCCCCAATGGAGGAGCTAGAGAAAGTACCCAAGGAGCTAAAGGGAACTGCAACCCTATATGTGGAACAACAATATGAACTAACCAGTACCCCGGAGCTCTTCTCTCTAGCTGCATATGTATCAAAAGATGGCCTAGTCGGCCATCACAAGAAAGAGAGGCCCATTGGACTTGCAAACTTTATATGCCCCAGTACAGGGGAACACCAGGGCCAAAAAGGGGGAGTGGGTGAGTAGAGGAGTGGGGGTGGGTGGGTATGGGGGACTTTTGGGATAGCATTGGAAATGTAAATGAGGAAACTACCTAATAAAAAATAAAAAAATAAAAAAAACAGCTCCACCTAAGGTCCACTTAATCTTAGAATCCAGGGGCAAGGGCTTCATGCCCTTGCCATAGTTCCTACTCTAGTCTATTGTATAGTCCACCTTCCCCCTAAGCCATTGTAAATACTTGTGTATGTGTGTAACTCAGCTACCTATGGTTCTAAGTATCTACTCTGGTTCCTCTTTAGGTCACAAACTTCCTTCTTCCTAGATAATGGCAAATTTCTGTGTGGGGCAGTGACTTAGCTATCCATGCCCAAGGTCGGATCAAGGACTGCCTAGAATCTAACAGCTATATGTCAAAATATCAATCCTTAGGAGCACTTGTAATTAAGTAATATTAAGGGAAAATACACAGATCTGTTTACCACTAAAGCAAGGACATTGGAGCATTTGTTATACAGGATGCCACAATTCCAGGAGATTGTTTCTGTGAACTTTTCCCCTCGGGACAGCGCCCAGGTTTTTGGGACTTGTTACGCTTGTCACTATTGGAGTGGATGTAGCAGTTCCCATGCAGGCATGAGTTCTTAGTCTGGGCCTTGATGAACAGAGACAGTCTATGGTTTTAGAGCTTTATTGTAGAAAAGCAGGGTGAAAGAAAAAAGGTAGAAAGAGAGAGAGACTGGCCATGGCCAAGATGAGAGGAGGGGGAAAGGAGAAGGAGAAGAAAGGCTAGATAGTAAGAAAGCTTAAAGAGAGAGAGGTAAAAGCTTAAAGAGTGAGTAAGAGAGAGAGAGAGAGAGAGAGAGAGTAAGGAGAGAGTGAGGTGGGGCCAAGCAGCCCCTCTTATGGCAGGCTTGTTATCTTGCTGTTGCTAGGTAACTGGGAGGAGACTAGCCTGAAGGTCAGAAGTTTGGGACTTTTTGTACGTGACTGCTAGCCACGAGCCTCTCTTGTGGGGGCCATAGGGGCAGTAACTTCAACAGGAGCCAGGCGTCCAGGAGACATGGGGGAATGCCTTCTGTCCTATGTAGGTGAATTATCACCACCAAGTTTCACCAGGGTTCCATGCCTCAGCTCCACTGGAGACCAAGCTGTCTGTGCATAACCCATTGCCCCACAAGGAATCTCAAATGATCAAGAAACACCTCAAGAAATGTTCAACTTCCTTAGTCATTGGGGAAATGCAAATCAAAACAACCCTAAGATCCCAGCTTACATCAATCAGAATGGCTAAGATCAAAAGCTCAGGGGACACTAGATGCTGGCATAGATGTGGAGAAAGAGGAAAACTCCTCCATTGCTGATAGGATTGCAAGCTGGTACAATGACTTTGGAAATCAGTCTGTAGCTTCCTCAGTAAGTTGGGACTAGCTCTACCTGAAGACCCAGCTATATCACTCCTGAACATATACCCAAGAAGTGCTCCAACATAACAAGGACAGGGGCTCTACTATGTTCATAGCAGCCTTATTTATAATAGCCAGAAGCTAGAAACAACCCAGATGTCCCTCAATGGAAGAATGGATACAAAAATGTGGTACATTCACACAATAGAACACTACACAGATATTAAAAATGACAACTTCATGAACAAGGTAGGCAAATGGATGTAACTAGAAAATATCATTCTGAGTGCGGTAATGCAGACCCAAAGCTATATATTTACTGATATGTGGATATTAGCCCAAAAGCTCAGAATACCTACAATACAACTTGAAGACCACATGAAGCTTAACAAAAAGGAAGGCCAAAGTGTGAATGCTTTAAGCCCACTTAAAAGGGGGAACAAAATAATCATTGAAGGCAGAGGGAATGAGGGATCTGGCTGGGAGAGAGGAGAGGAAGGAAAGCAAGGTATGGAAAGGGACAGGAGAGCAGTCCAGAGGACCAGGAAAATGAATAGGAATAAGTACAGGTAGAGTGTGGGAACTTGGGGAACCATTATAAAGTCCCAGATGCCAGGTATACAAGAGGCTTCCAGGACTCAATGGGGATGACATTAGCTGAAATACCCAAGAGCAGGGAGATAGAACCCGAGGAGATCATCTTCAGTAGATAGAAATGACCCCTAGTGGAGGGATGGGGCCACTCACCCATCTGAAAATTTTTAATCCAGAATTGCCCTTGTCTAAATGAAATGCAGACCAAAAATGGAGCAGAGGCTGAAGGAAAGGCCATCCAGAGACTGCCCTACCATGCAATACATTTAACTGGCAGACACCAAACCCCAACACTACAGCTGATGTAAAGATGTGCTTACAGACTGGAGCCTGGTATGGCTTTCCTCTGCCAGCACCTAAAACAGATGCAGATACTCACGGCTGACTATTCGACTGAGTCCATAGACCCTAATGGAAAAGTCAGGGGAAGAGCTGAAGGGGATTGCAACCCCATAGGAAGAACAACTGGGTGAATTAACCAGACCCCTCAGAACTCCCAGGGACTAAACCAACAACCAAAGAGTATATATATATATATATATATATATATATATATATATATATATATATATATATATATATATATAGCAGAGGACTACCTCATCTGGTATCAATGGGAGATGAGGCATTTGGTCCTATGTAGGCTGGATGGCCCAGAGAAGGGAGATGCTAGAAGGATGAGGTTAGAGTAGTTGGTTGGGTGGGGGAACATACTCTTAGAGGCAAAGGGGAAGGTAATTGAGTGGGGACCTTCATGGAGAGAAGACTGGAAATAGGGATGACATTTGAAATGTAAAGAAAATGATTTTTTTTTTAAAAAAAGAACAGAAGTGGGCAATAAAAAATTATTAAGAAGCCTAAAGATAGCCCAAGATAATTTAGGTTTGGATATACAATGCTTTTTCATTTGAGTTTTTATTGTCAGTACTATTTTCTAGCTATGAATTCCTATTCATTGTAAATATATAATTTAATTTATATGTATAG